>NC_134595.1:29409342-29742398 GCF_037038515.1 Microtus pennsylvanicus
TCTTCACAAAGCTGAAATGCCCTTTAAAATAAGAGTACTAGGTAAGATTCTGAACATATTCTACAGTAGTGACTCTTTCTAGAAACAGATTTTAATCTTTTTAAAAAACTTTTCAAGACAGGGTTTCTGTGTGTAGCCCTGGCCATCCTGGGACCTCACTCTGTAAACCAGGCTGGCCTCAAACTCAAGAGACTTGCTTGCCTATGCCTCCCCAGTGCTGGGATTAAAGGTATGACCACCACACCCAGCCAGATTTTATATTTTTTATGTTTCCCCATGGTTTAATTCAAATCCTCCTAAAAATGGGAAGCTATAGGGACATGACTGTTTTGAAAGTTTCATTTTTAAATTTAGTTTTCTAGCTTTGGGATACCAGACTAAACTCATTAGAAAAATGGAAAAAAATGGTACATGATTTCAGATTATAGTAATGAGTTTCTTCCACTCCCACTTTATGGCTCCAAATTGTCTTTTGGGTTATTAATAAAAGCAAAGTAAAACCAATGATGAATAAGCTTAGGTTTAACAATACTTCATGGAGTGTATCTATGTATCTCTTCAAATATGTGGCACTTCCTCTAAGATGCTAGTTGGGTCAATTTATGTGTGATTCAAAAAAAAGGAAAAGGAACTGAATTAGTATGGATGTGGAGGGCCAGAGTGAGGGAAGAAGATGCCTTTCTGTCTGAAGAAATGCTGGGGACCGCAGGCTCTTCGTGAGAATTTCCAACATCCTGTGTTGCTACTGTATAGCTGTATATATATAGCAGGAGTGGCCCAGTTGTCAAATTTCTTAAAGCCCCTTTAATTCTTGGTGGTTAAATATGCTATGCAGAAAATAAACACAATTTTGAGTTTCCCCATATACTTGTGTAAGCTTATACAGCTGGCCTACCTCTCAAGGTGTTTCTTTCTGTCTGTGGCATCAAATGTTTTTCTTAATTCCAAGGAATCCTGAAAACAATATAAAATAAAATCATAAATATATGTAAAAAATGAATGTTCATGTGGAGTTCTAAATGGCAAAATTGAAACAATTTTGCGACAACATCTGCCACCGGAAGACAGAACTGTGGCACTGCCACCCTTGCCCTTGAGCTGGCGTTGGCACTAGGATTCCAAATGGATGCAACCCATCTGCATACCTTCTCAAATTCGTAGATTAAGGTTTTAGTGTTACTGGTTTTACCTCACTCAGGGAATTCCCACCAGGCTTGAGAGAGTCCATTGAGAGTGACCTCCCTGGCCCCTTTGGTGCAGTCGTCTGTGCATCCCTGCAGTCCTGTCCGCACGACCAGTCGGTATTACAGGCCACACTTTGTGTCTCACACCGCCACTCCTCAGGCCGCTGTCCTCTCAGCACCGCCATCTCCGTGCTGCTGGATGTAGACAGTACAGAAGATCTTGCACTTGCCCCTCTGCTGGCATCCAGTGTCGGCTGAACTGGAAGCAAACAGCTGGCTGCATCTGGCACTGACTTAAGACACTCTTCCTTCACGTCATGAGAGCATGTTTTATCTGCGGCACCACTTTTTACAGGGTGTATATAGCTGTCCTTGACTTCTGCCTGAGTATCTGTGACTGCCACCTTTGGAAGCTCAAAAGAAAAAAAGCCTGGACCAGGGAGGCTTTTGTATTGCAAAGAGCCACAGAGAGAAATGACTGAGTCATCAAAAATGGAAGCCCCAGTAGTCTGGTAAAGATTATCAGCCTTCAGTTGTGTCCCAAGGGTTTGATCTGGAGGAAAGGAGATAGGGCTCTCAGAGCACTGTAGCGTTGTGTTCTGGAAATTTCTATTTCCACAAAAATCTTTACTTTCATCTGTCTGGGATTTCATTTCTTTAGTATACATTTTAGTTTGGGGTACTTTCTGAGGGTTTAAGGGAGAGCTGCTTCTCTGAAAAATATCATCAAACGCTTTTCGGTTTAGTAAACCAATCTCTTGTTCCTTACACTTTTCAAATTTTGGCTGATGATATTCTTTTGACGTATCAGAACTCTGAGATTTAGAGGAATGAGGCAAACATTCTTGTGCAGAAACATCAAGTGACTCCAAAGAGGGGCTAGGAACACTCTCCAATTTAACATGATTAGCTTCTAAACTGCCCACACGTTTAATGCCAGAGCCGTCTAGATCCGATCTGCCCACTGTCTTAGCTGGGTCACAAGGTAAGTGTGCACTTATGCACTCCTGCTCGGCGCTGTGGTACTCCTGCTGGGAGTCATCGTCCACGCCACTCCTCTGCAGGTCTCCACAGTCTCCAGCCGGAGTCTCACGGCTCCTTTCCAATCTAACGCTAGATTCATCTTGAGCTCCTAAAATGTCAAAAAATGTCTCCACTTTTTTGTGTACTTCAGGACGTAATTCTGAATATAAACGTGGAAGATTTTCGTTCTTGAGTTTTGATTCTGAACAATGTATAGAGTATGTTTCATTCAAAAAAGCATAGTCAACACTGTCTTCAAATTCACTTGACTGAGAGAAATTATTCTCTACATTAGTATCTTGATTTGCTGAAAAAGATGGTTCTGATAAATCTATCTTGTCAATACTGCTGATTTCTTTGTCACTATCTCTGTGTTCTGCTGCCAAGGAATCCCATTCACCATCAGGAAAAGCTGATTTGACTTTGTTGCAACCATTGGAAAATAACACATTTTCTTTCTTAGGTTTATCTGTTCAAAAAGTGAAAGAATATGTTAGTAACAACATTACAGAAACAAAACTAGACATATCTGGTCCTAGCTCCTCCAAATGCCAGGCTACTTTTACATCAAATGACAAATACAAACACCCCTTATAGTAACTAAAATAAATTGAAACTCATCTTCCAGACCACCACTCTGAAGTCCTAGCCCCACTGCGCTGGTCATTAAAGATGGTCTCTGGAGAGCATGAGTGCAGGACCCTCACCGTTGGGTTCCTCCCTAAAACACAGCATCAAGTCACCAATCATCTCAAGATAAAACAGGAACCATTTACCACCTGGGACAAGACACCTCAGGAGAATCTAACCATCCTGGTATCTCAATCTCACACTTCCAGCCCCAGAACTATAAGAAAATAATCTGCAGTTGTTAATCAACGGTGTTTGTTACAGCTATTCAAGGTGATGCAAGTGCCAAGATGCTTTCTGAAATCTTTCAATGGTGAGAAGTCTTTCCTATATAGGGCAGTCATTTAACTTGTGAATAGATCTAATAAATGTTAAAAAAAATCGTATGTAATAAATTTTGGGGTACCTACTGGGGTCAGTTATAGGCAGTATGTACATGAAGACAAGAGGACACTGGTGTTGCCCTCACAGCTTATGGATTTCCTAAGGGTTATAGATAAACACACAAAAAACCTACCACAGTTAAAAGTTTTGACCATTGTGCTAACGGAACAGGAGAAATCTGAAGAGAAAGGAAGGACAGATTTGGGGAAAACTTTACATTTGACAAGTGTTTACAAACAAAATGGAAAACTTTGTCTTAGATCAGTCCAACAAGTGCAGCTGGCTGTGTGAATGAACTGGGCCTTGCAGGAACAAGGCCAGCCTGCAAGGAGGAGAAGAGATGTCTGAGAGGAGTAAGGTGCTAAGGATGGCTGGCTCTTATCCCGAGGGATGGGAAAGTCACTGCAAGTCTCGGAAAAGGGCAGTCATGCCTGAGCCTGGGAAAGTGCCTGTCAAGAAGCTTAGAAAGCAGGTAGATAAGAATGCCGAAGGAAGACTAGAGAGGGTACTGAATAACACACAAAATGTGCACAGATGTGAAACAAAAGGCTTATAAAGATGTAATTACTCTTGGGCCAATGCATCCTGGGATTTTCTATTTCATTTCACTAAAAAAATACAATTAGCTTACTTTATTCCATGACCCACCGACTGGCCATTACCTGCTCAAGCACCACTCTAAGATTCACTGGACGCTACATCTGAACGGGAGTATTTAGCACTAAAGAGAAAGACTGCCATGAAGAGCAGGCACAGAAGAGGGAAGGGAAAAGTAGCCCAGGTGAGGGATCGGAGGTGACTGATAAGATGCAGATCAAATGCTCAGCAGGCTGCAGTAAACACAGACTCACGCAGGAGTCATTGTCATACATCCGGGACACTGGTCATTTGATTTTTATGCCTATAAGTAAGTTAATATAGTGCTTATTTTAAACTTTTTATTTATTCTGTATTATATCAAAGTTTAAACAGATGGGTCTTACACGGACTTACAAGGTCACCTTTTCTCCTACATAATTTGTCATAACACATAGTTGGTCCACAGCTACCATAAACCCAGGAGGAAAACGGCAAAATTAAAAGTGTGCTGAACTGTAGCTTGCCGGGAGAGGCTTTAAAACAGCAACCCTGAAGGGAAACCTTTGTTTATAGTTAGCACCTTCTCCTTACCTTTTTGGAGGTTTCCTCCATTTTTATGGTAGTTTTTATCAGAATCTGTTTCTACCACTGAAGTGGCCTGCATAGTTCAAAGATGTACATTCTAGAAAAGGTATGACATTGAACTATTAGTATTCCTGGCACAAGGTTAAAAAAAACTTAGAAATAAACAAAGCAGCAGTTATAGTCAAAGATTCTACTATCAGAGTCAATGAACATTAAACAGGAAGGACACCCGAATAACCTTTTTTCTTGGACAGGGTCTCCATGTGTCCCAGACTGGCCTCAGATTCACTATGTAGCCAACGATGACCTTGAATTGCTGACCCACCTGCCTCCAAACTCTCAAGTATTGAAATTATAAGTATATGCTACCATATCAGACTTACGGAGAATTGTGGATTAAAGCCAGGGCTTTGTGTAAACACTGTCAACTAAGCTTTTTTGAATAACCGTTTTAAAAGTCTGAATTTACACACACACACACACACACACACACACACACACACACACACACACCTCTATGGAGGGACTGAGCAGGATTGGGGTGCATGATATGAAATTACCAAAGAATCAATAAAAAATTATGTTAAAAACAAAGAAACAAACAACAAAAGCCTCAAGCAAGACACAAGATATTCTTTTAAATTTCTATAGTACATGAAACATAAGGCCAGGTATCTTAGTCACTGTTCTATGGCTGTGAAGAGACACCATGGCCAAGGCAACCTTTATAAAAGAAAGCATTCAATTGGGAGCTTGCTTACAGTTTCAGAGGCTTAGACCATTATCATCATGGCAGGGAGCAGTGCAGGCTCACAGATAGGTACGGTGCTGGAGAAGCAGCTGAGAGTTCTACATCCTGATTCACAGGCAGCGGGAAGAGAGTGAGTCTGGACCTGGCATGAGCTTGTGAAACTTCAAATCACACTCAGAATGGCACACTTCCTCAAAGGAGACCATACCTCCTAATCCTACCAAAGAGTTTTACTCCCTAGGGATTAAGTATGGGACAACAAGGGCTATTCTTAGTCAACCACCACAGCCAGGTCTTTACGATGTTACAATAAAAATCTCAAAGACTAATTTGAGCCTGTTGTCAAATCTATATTGTTTTCCAAATAAACTGTACGGTTACGAAAAACCAACAAGGAGTTCAGAAGGTACCACGCTTACTACAAGGCTAAGGATCCAATTCAGATCCCCAGCATTCCCAGGCATTTTATACAAAGCTGCTTCTTACAGTTTCTAGCAAGTAACAAAACCAATTTCCAGGATCCCCTTCTTTCTAAATTAAAAACAACAGCAAAACCCTTTTTAGTCTTGTTTGCTATGTTTTCCCTGCCGACTCACACCTAGAATGCCACTCTATGTGGCAGGGTACGAGCATCAGGAGTCCGAAGGCATCCTCAGTCATCGGTGCCATCCAGGCCAGCTTCTCGGGCTAGGAAACTTTGAACACCATTGAACCTGTTATTTGTTGCTTGGAAAGGATGCACTGAAGCACTTATTAAATGTCTGGAATCAGAACCGTAAGCCAGGATATGGGAAACTGCCCATAAAACATTAAGAAATAAAGGACTTGCTCATTTATGCACCAAGCATCTCTGTCTGCAAGCTAGTCCCCTTATCTGAAAAACAAGGAAACTGCTGGGAGGTGGTGGCGCACATCTTTAATCCCAGCACTTGGGAGGCAGAGGCAGGAGGATCTCGGTGAGTTCGGAACAAGCCTGGTCTACAGGGCAAGTTCCGGGACAACCAAGACTACACTGAGAAAGCCTGTCTGGAAAAAACTAAAAAAAACCCGAAATCGTTGCAAAAAATGAGCACAAGAGCAAACAACCATGGAGGTGGGGTCACCAATGCAATGCAGGCCTTATTGCTAGACTGCTTAGGAGGGAACCGGATCCCAGCCCCGCCTGCCCCGGGGGTCTGGCTTCTTTGTCAGGCTCACCATGAGTGTCACCAGTGTCCTGTCCTGCTCTCGCACCTCTCCGCCAGGTCGTCCTTACCGCCTACTCCGCTTCCCAACAGTAGGGCCCAGGGCTTGTGGGGTAACGGCTGCCAGCGGCCCACCCACCGCTCGAGGAGCGCTCCTATTGGCCTGTGTGAACAGGCCCGCGCCATGATTGGCTTGGTGGGGCTCAAATAGCGCGGGAAGGAGCCACAGGCTCCGATTGGGTGGCCAGGTGCACAATATCTTCTCGCGAGACTTGGTGAGCTTCGTGGTTTCTGTAGCTGTATTTATCCTGGACGTGGAGCCCTCTGGCTTTCACTGCTCCCGGTGTGGGGCTACAGTGGGCGCTTGCTTCTGGGACAAAACTTAGGGGGGCACCACAAGATTCACAAAATAGGACAATATATCAGTTAAAAAAAAAGTAACAGAGCTTGGTGGTGCTGCTGCACACCTTTAATCCCAGCGTTCGGGAGGCAGAGACAAGCAGATCTTTGTGAGTTGGAGGCCAGCCTCGTCTACAGAGTGAGTTCCAGGACTGGCTCCATAGCTGCTGAGAAACCCTGTCTCAGAAAAAAAAAAAAGGAACAGAAAAAAACTCAAGATGAGAAAATTATCCAAACTAGTACACCTTTTCTCCTCGTCCTTTTTTTTGGTCAGGCTGTTAGTGGCTGCACGGAGTAGACTGTTTCTGATCATGCTTTTATTTAAATTGTTATCATGGATTCTTTAAATTGGTATCATGGATTCTTTTTGTATTAATTTTGATTTTTATATGATTGCATTAAAAGATTATTGTACCAGCCTTTTTTTTCCCCTTTAGGGCCACCAACCTGCTCCCAAATCATGACACAGAGACTTATTATTAGTTTTGAATGCTCAGTAGCTTAGCCACATTTCTGGCTAGCTCTTTTAACTTAAAACACCCTGTTTCTCTTTATCTACCCTTGTCTCAGGGCTTTTTTTTTATAACCATTTTCTTACTTTCTTGCTATCTCTAGTCTGTCTGGCTATCTGCTGCCTGGCTTCTTGCCCCAGGTGTGCCCCTCCTTCTCTCTGTTTTTTTTTAGGGGGGGGGAGGTTCGAGACAGGGTTTCTGTGTAGCTTTGGAGCCTGTCCTGGAACTAGCTCTTGTAGACCAGGCTGGCCTCGAACTCACAGAGATCCACCTGCCTCTGCCTCCCAATGCTGGGATTAAAGGTATGTGCTGCCACCACCTGACTCTCCTCTTTTCTCATTCCTTTTGTTCTTCCTTCTTTTCTTCCAAGCCTAGATTTCTCCTCCTACTGATTCTCTCCTTGCTAGCCCCGCCTATCCCTCTCTTGCTTAGCTATTGGCTGTTCAGCTTTTTATTAGACCAATCTGGTGCCTTAGGAAGGCAAGATGAAACAGGTGCAATATACCATTACGTATTTAAACACACATACTTACATCTTCAAACAGATGCAGCATAAACAAAAGTAACACACCTTTACACAGTCAAAGTAATATTCTACAGGATAAACAAATGTACATATCTTTGCTTAGCTAAAATAATATTCTACAACAGATTATTTGATTGCAGGAGGTTTTAATATTTTATATATACTTGTAAAGAAGATTTTTATTAGTATGTATACACACACACACACACACACACACACACACACACACACACACACACAGAGTGCAGTGTCATTACAGGCCAGAAGAGGACATGGGATCCCCTGGAGTTGGAGTTACAGGAGGTTGTGAGCCCTGACATTGGTCCTGGGATCCCAACTGGAATCCTCTACAAGAACTGTATGTACTCTTAACCACGGAGTCACCTCTAGCTCCTCCCACATATATATTTTGTTTGTGCTCTCAGTACAAGTTTGGGAGATAATTTAACCCTGCCCAAAATGAGACGATCCAGGAGGACCAACAACTCGATAGCTTTATTTGTCGGAACATAGCCTTAATTACTGAAGAGTGAGGGAAGCCCTTTCAAAGGACAATAAGATTTTAAAGGTAGACCTACCTCAAAACTGTCCCATTAGAGATAGAGGCCTCTGACTTGCATCCCTTGTATTCTTTCATTAATAGACTCACCAAATTCATCTTGACCTACCAGTAGCTAGGTGCTGTACAGTAAACTGTGAACATGAATGTGGGCCTGCACAATGTCACCTTTTAGTGACTTAATTGGCCATGCAAGTCTCCTCTTACCTACAGTGACTTTGAATTTAATTTTCGAAACCACCATTTCATTTAAAATAAGGCTGGTTGCTGCCAAGCCAATGAGGTCTGGCATCTGTTCTTCAAGCTGGTTCAGACAAGGTTCACGTTAAGCTGGACACTAGACCCTGTGCTGGGCAGATAGCTTCCAGGCAGGTGTCTAGTTCTGAGCTGTGGAGCCAGTGTGTCGGGTGGAAGGCACACTGGAGACAGCTGCTAACCCCTTTCTACACTAGGCTGGTAGCCTTTCCCCTTTGACTTCTGCAGCACAGTTAGAAGTTTTGGCAATTTCCTTCCTGGCAGATATCTGTAAAATGTTGATTCTATTGTTGGTCCCCTTTTACCCAATGAGACAACACAGAAAGTGTAAGATCTTTCATGTGTCTGTTTGCATATCAAACCGCTGAAGACAGCAGATCACCTGTTTGAAGGGCCGCTGGGACCTGGGGAGATGGACTGTTGTGTTCCTAGAGAGCAGGGCCCACCCCCGAGCGTAGTTTTGTTGTATGTTACCAGGTAAACTATATGGGAAGCGATGCTGGGTAACAAACAAGCCTGGCCTATATAGCTAGATCCTGTCTCAAAACAAAACAAAGCAAAACAAAAACAAACAAAACCCAAACCAAGAGATGGTAGCACACATTTTTAATCCCAGCACTCAGGAGGCAGAAACAGGTGGATCTCTGTGGATCAAGGCCAGCCTGGTCTACAGAGTGAATTCCCGGACAGCCAGGGCTACGCAGAGAAGCCCTGTTTCAGAAAACTAGCCAGCCAAGCAAGCAAGCAAGCAAACAAACAAACCCCAAACCAAAGAAATGACGCTAATTGTCTTCCCATTGAATGCTAGAAACACATCATCCAGGGGAGGCCATGGCTTCTAATTTCATTACTTTTCTTTTTCTCTGTGCCAGATCTTTCTAGAAGAACTGAGCCCTGATGCTAATTTCGGAGCACCCAGGCTGAGTCATCAAGGCCTCTAGCCAATGGTCAAAGAGCAAGTGAGTGAGTTTGGGGACCATTCTCCAGAAGTTTGAGATTCTGAGTCCAAACTCTCCAGCTACGTGACCCCCAGACTTCCGACCCCACAGACGCTGTGAGATAAGTTATGTGCCATCTTGGAGTAACTTGTTACAGAGCAAGAAATAACTCACACAGTGACTTTGTTAAGAAATTTCTTCACAACAGTCTAAATAGAACAGATGAAATTTAGCTACCTTAGTTTAGATTAAATGTCTAGCAAAAAAAAAATAGATAAAATAAAAAAATTGAGGCAGTACTAGGAAAATAATGTAGGGACCCTATGCTGGACAAGGGCCAGCCTCTTTGTTTTTGATTAATTTTGATTTTGAGATGGATTCTCTCTATCTTCCCTTTTCTGTCCTGGTACTCTCAGCACAGACCAGGTTGGTCTCAACTCACAGAGATACATGTTTCTGCTGCCCACATGCTGGGACTAATAGTGCCTGTTAGCACACCTGCCATTACTTTTATTATTATTATTATGAGACAAGTCTCACAAAGTTACCTAGGCAGACCTTAAAATTATTATTGCTTTTTTTGTTTCTTTTTTCAAGACAGGGTTTCACTGTGTAACAGTTCTGACTGTCCTGGAACTCGCTTTGTAGACCAGGCTGGCCTCAAATTCACAGAGATCCCCCTGCCTCTGCCTCCCAAGTGCTGAGATTAAAGGTGTGCCCCACCATTGCCCAGCTATTTTTAAAAAGTGTATGCATGTGTATGTGTGTGTGTTACACCATAGTACACTTACAGGGTCAGATAACAGCTTGCAGAAATGGGTCCCAGTGAATAAACTCAGGTTCCTAGCCTTAGTGGCAAGCATCTTTACCCCTGAGGACTTGAACTTTCAATTCTCCCTCAGCATCCCAGGTAGCTGTAGGACAGGTCTGTGCCACCTAACCTGGCTCAGACTTGGAAGTGATGTTTTACAGGACTTGGGCTGTGTAATTTGACAAACAACAAAATGGCTCAGGTAGTTACCAAACATAAAGTAACTTGAACTGGAAAGACTATAAAAGAAATTAGTTCAGCTGTAGAAAAGTTTTGCTAGAAAATTAGGAAAGACTAAGATGTTTCACAAAAGGTAAAACAATCTTCAATCATTGTCTGTATAAGACAAAAACTTTTCAGCGAGACTAAAGATCTGAATGGTTTCCAATTGCAATCACTTTTCCTTAGTTTTAGGTGAGTCTTTAGACAGAAGGCAACCCGTTGATCCATTTTATTTCAGAGGACCTTCAAACTTATAAAGAAGTGTCAATCAGCCTAAAAGAATGGACTCAGGCTACGGCTATTGATAGATCTAGTACATCTGCTAATAAATTCCAGCTAGAGACAGAATGAGGTATAAACCATTAGCTTCTGTCTGGTGTGCGGCTCCAGATATGGTGAATTCAAGAACAAAGCACCCAGGGGCTAGAGAGATGTCTTAGTCTCTAAGAGCACTCACTACTCTTGCAGAACACATGAATCAGGTATACACGTAGACTCCCAACCTCTTCTGACTGCAGTTTCAGGGGATCTGACACCCTCTTCTGGCTCCCAAGGGCATCCACACTGATACGTTCAAAGGAGAAACTGATGACATGCATGATCTGTACAGAGAATGTTTGTGCTTGGCTCCCTGAAGACGTCTCTGTGGAGAGGAACCGTGAACACTGTTGCTGGAATTGCTCAGAAAGCACACAGAGCTGCTGTGGACCGCCTGCTTATGAAATGGCTGAACTCTAGTTCTTTTCTAAAAGGAAGGTGATAGCCGTGCGCTCTGTGCCCACACTTACCATTGAGTCATAGAGCTGTACAAAAGATTCCCGTCAGTTAGCTCAATTCAATTTGTTTTCTTGAAACAAAGACATGCTTGACAAATATTCAATAATTAAAGCAAAAATCTGACAGTGCTTCCTGTCGTCACCTCACATATAAACACACTAGACTTGGAGAGCCAAGATGGTAACCCCTAGTCAGTCTACGTGGATGTGAAGATTTATATGGAAATGTATATAAACTTTTCACACCACAGATAGTTTCATATGTATGACTGTATTTGATGTGTGTCCTCTCCTCCTGTTCGTCCCTTTGTCCCTCTTGTCTCCTGCGGCAATTTTACTTCTGTTTCCATGTCATCTATACATACATGATCTTATGCATCTCTATAAGCTCCAGGAGCCACAAGTGAGAGAGAACATATAGTATTTGTCTCTCCAAGATTGGCTTAACTCACTTATCTCCGATTGTATCTATTATCCTTTGGATAGCACGACTCTTTGTGAATGAAAAGAATCCCACTGCATGCACACCACACTTTCCTCATCTGTTCCTCTGCTGTGGGACACCCAGGTGGGTTGCATGGCTCGACCATGATGACAGGCGCTGCAGTCAAGAGTGATGTGCGAGTGTCTCTGGGATGTGTCAGCCTAGGGTCCTTCAGGTCAATACCCAGGAAGGCTACGCCTGGATCATGTGGAAGACCTGTTGTTCGTAGTTTGAGCACCCTCGTACTGACTTCTATAGTTCTCACCAGCAGTGTGTAAGAGAACTCTTAGGTCCTTGTCTTTGATAGTAGTAGGTTAGTGGTAGGATAGTAGTAGTTTATTAAGAGTATTTTTAAAAATCACTTAGGGACTGTAGGATGTTTACTACCACAGTCAACTTTGCAAGCATGAATACCTGAGTGTTATTCCCAGAATCCACGTAAAAACCCACAAAAAAAGAGACAGATTTGATGGCATGTGCTTGGAATCCCAGTGCTGGGAGTGTGTGTGTGTGTGTGTGTGTGTGTGTGTGTGTGTACAGCTGGATCCCTAGGGCTCAGTAACAAGTCAACCTAAACTACGTGGTGAGCTCCAAGCCAATGAGAGGCAGACACACAAGGTTGTCCTCTGGCCTCCGTGTGCATGCACACACATGCACCTTCACACACATCATAGCAGAGATCCAAGACCTCTGCTGTTGCCGGAGTCAGCTCAGCTACCGACCTCCTCCCTGACTCAGCCTCCTCAGCAGATCCCTCCTCTGAAGATCAGTCACCTCAGATCTCCACACCTCTTTAGAACTTGCTTGCTTCCACCCTCTGCTGCTGTAACCCCAAGGGGCTCTCCTGTGCCCAGGCTACTTGCTAAACTTGCTAAACCCCAGCTATGCTGACTTGACATGTGGGGTGACTTCCCAGGCTCTTCTAATAATGGTCTGTGAGAGGAGGAACAATACTTTTTTTGTTTATGATATTAGATCCCAGTTTTCATAAACAACGAACAAACAAAAATAGGGGGAGGGGATTTGAAATTTTAAACATGGAAATATGAAACCTTTTAGCAAAACTGTGGTGGATGAACTTGTGTTCTTAGCAGCTGCTGACCTCCACCCAGGCCGTGGCAGGCTCAGAAAGCTCAGTGCAGTAGAGATGGCCTCTCCCTAGGTCACCACAAACCCATCACACCTGACCTCAGAAGACATGCCTTGTTTAGATTAGGGCTGGACATAGGTGCTGCTCTTAGGAGCGATCGACGGCCTCTGCTGCCCCCAGGTGGTGATGGATCCAGAGCTAGAGGGGAGGAAGGAAGGCAAACCTGTTTCACTGTCTCCCACACCAACCATAGTGTAGGCAGCTCTTGGAGTTTAGGAAGGGCTCTCGTGAAGTTCCAAATGGTCCTGATTCTGAAGCCTCTCCCCAAGTCTCTAGCATTCTTATTACTATGCCACCCAGGAGTGTGGCCTGCTGGAGATAGATCAGTCAACCACTCAAGCAATTTCACTAGGACCTGTGGTACCTACCAAGCGCTTGGTGCCCCTGGGGACCAGGTAGGAGCCATCTAGGCGCTAGCAATGAGGGCTTCTCTAGTTGAAAACCAGGAAGAAGCAGGGAGGAGAAGGTGGGGACAGCAAACGGACAAATGGTGGCATTAGACACAGGCCAGGACTGGGGGACAACTTTCCAGTCTTCGAATGATTGAGAACCGGGAACATTGTCCCCGAGGCTCCTGAGTAGAACACTAAGCCCTGAGCAGGGCTCCTCTTGGTCCCCAAGCATCCTCCACACCAGGGGTCAGATGACACCTATGTGTGGCTATAGGTAAGGGAGCCAGGCAGACACATGTACACATGCCATATCTAGTTGTGAGCACTTAGTGATCTCAACAGATGTGAGTGCCTCATCTGACATCTGCAGCTGGCTGGTTCCACCCATCCCACCACAGGCAGCCTCTGAGATGGTCCTGCTCCCCACTGAGAAGTCGCCTTATTGTGGACACTCCTTCACCAGCCTCTAAGAGTGTGGCACTGTATTCGCCAGAAATCTGTATTTGAGAACTATAAAAATATTAGCAGCTGGGTGTGGCAGTACATGCTTTTAATCCCAGCACTTGGGAGGCAGAGGTAAGCAGAACTCTGTGAGTTTGAAGCCAGCCTAGTCTACATTGCAACTTCTAGACCAGCCAGGGTTATACAATGAGACTCCATCTTCAAATATACATCAACTGTACATTCTTAAAAAAACAAAGCAAAATCATGGTACGTGCATGTATGTGTGTGTGCATGTGAATGCATGTGAATGCATGTTCCTTTTGTTCATATGCACACCAGTGCACACAGACAATGTGTGCAGGTCAGAGGTTGATGCCAAGATGTCCTTCATTAATAGCTTCTCTAATTTTTGAGACAAGGTCTCTTATTAAACCTGGACCTTGCCATTCTATTTAGACTGACTGGCCAGCAAGCTTCCAGGATCCACCCACCTGTGACCAGCATTGGGGGTATAGGCACACAGACCACTATGCCCCGCTTAGGAGGGTACTGGGAACCACACTTAGAACCTCACACTTGGGCAGCAGGCACTTCACTCTCTAAGCCATCTCCCCAGAGTACAACACTTTAGCTCCTGGTGAACGCAGTGGCAAATGCCAACTTATTACAGTCTGAACTGGATCTGTGGTGTCCCACTATTTTTGTGAATGAGCTGCCCTGGCGAAATGTTCTTTTATTTCTAAAGTCAATACAGTTTGTAAGAAACAACAGGGATTCCAAGATTTCAGCCATCACTCTCAAATTTTTAAAATTCAGTTTACGGCACTGGTTCCCCATGGTGGGATTCCACAGTTCTGAGAACACTTATTTGCTGTTGCAATTTGGGGTGCAATTCAGCATCATCAGAGGGTAGACACCAAGGATACAGCTCAACCGTCTCTAGTGAGTGAGGCACTCACCCCAATCCGCTCATGCTCCAGCGTGTGAACACAGTCAAGGCTGAGGAAGAAAGAAGCCAGCACCAACTCCCAGGAGCTTCACCTGCAGGAAAGCTTTCCTAGGGGATACATTCTGAAACTGTTCGAGCTTTCTCTGGATTCGGAACTGGGTATGATGCAGACTCTGAACTTCTGCAACAATATTTACTAAATGATGTTGTCATGGAAACTAAATGAGTGAAGGAGCGAAGATAAATGAAAGCATTAGATTTCATGGCCAGGTATCACAGGAGGGTTTGCAATTATCAGCTTTCTTTATGGATTATTATTATTATTACTGGTTAAATGCACTTACATTGTAATACTGTAGAAGAACCCATGGGGAAAAGAGAGTGAAACAGACACTGCTTTGCCGCAGGCTGGCTGGCCCAGTAGGGTCAGGAGAGGCTCCCGGAGGGATCCCCACCTGGTTTCTTTCCTTCTTACCATTCTCATGGTGCATGGGATGTGCAATGAAGGCCACCCAGTACATCTTCCCTCAAGGAAACTCTGCTCCCCTTCCCCAACCCACAGATTCCTCCTCAGGGCGTGTCCCCTGTGAGTGGATGGCAAACAGAAGCACTGGATTATTTGGAAACCAGTGAAACCCAGCCTTGTCTACCCTGGGTCTACACAGGCCTAGCTGTGGCCCCTCATGACCTCTAGCGCTTCAACTTGTGTCTTCAGAACTCAGGCTCCACAGCATCCCTGGATGCTGCTGTTTTGATTGGCACTCATAATCACAGCCAGAGGTTGGCCTGCTTCCCAGCCCTGTCTGGAATGCGACCTAGACAAAGGGTGACTGAAAAGCAGCAACCTGCTCGGCTTTTGTCTCCTGTTGCTCTGCAGTTGGGTCTACCTTTCTTACCTCTTCAGTGTCCTTTATGTCCCCAGGGCACGGGCTCTGAACAGGCATTTTTAAAAACAGGGAAAGAAATAATTGAATTCATGTGATATGCTTGAAAAGATGGGGCCAGTGAGATGGTTCAGCATTTAAGGGTGATTGTTACTAATGCCCGATGGCTTGATCTTAATGCCCAGGACTCACATGGTAGAAAGAGAACTAACTCCCTTCTAGTTGTCCTCTGCCTTCTACACATATGCTATGGCACACACATACACCTGCACACACATACATACATGCATGCACACACACACGTGCACATGCAGTGACTGAAAAAGAAAAAAATCAAAATGAAAAGATGATTCCTAATATACCCAACAAATATCACACCAAGTAACGGTATTTCTCAGTGGGAAAAAGTAAAACCAAATGGCTTTAGGGGTTGAAGAGATGGCTCAGCGGTTCAGAACAGTGACTGCAGGACCTGGGTTCAGTTCTGGTAATGGACAACCATCTGTAAATCCAGTCCTGGGGGTCCAACGCCCTCTTCTGGTATTTTTTAGAACTGTACACGTGTTGCACATACATACACACAGGCAAACATTCACACACATAAATATAAATAAATCTTAAAAAAAACCACACGGCTCTCTTTAACATTTCATTTTTTAAAATTTTTTTCTAGCAGTACATTCTTTAAAAGAAGTTAACAACTTCAATTTCAAATATAAGGATTAAATAATGCAAATGAAAAGCTGTTGTTTTCGGTGAAGCTACCATCTAATGACCCTGGGAGAAAGTACTCTTAGAACTGAACTGATGCAAAAGTCCCTTAGAAAAGCTTCATTTGTTGCCTGTAAAGAGTCTTCGTAAGGTCACTTTACGTCCAGACCATCGCCTTGTCTCCGGTGGAGGAGCTTTGCTTGGTAATGGCTTGTGGTTCCACAGTGTTTTGTGTATGGGAAGCAGGGACGAAGAGATACTGTTAGTGTCACTCAGACTGGAGGGTCCACCATGGATATTCCCCAACACTGCAACATTTCCCCTTAACCTTCAGCAAGACACAAAAGAAAACCAAGTCCCACCTTCCCTGACCTCAGTTGCCCCCGTTGGTGGCGTTAAGAGGTCCCTGTGCATCAAGTCCAGAGCTCTCATGAGACCCAGTGTGCTTATGAAGAAACCTGCAGGCTCTGAGTGTCACCTGGCCAGGCCAGGGGTCTGCAGATAGAAGCATCTGGTGCTGTTGGGTTCCCCAGGTGACCCCCTGCATGGAAGCACTTCTTCCCTCAGAGGCAGGGAAGGAGGCAGCGCTCCTGAGAGTACAGATAAAAGCCCGCGAAGCCACACTAGGCGCCCGAGTCCCCAGTGAGCTGCCCACTCGGTGCTGGTGTTTACTGCTGGGACAAGAGCGCGTTGCGGTTGGCTTTCATCTTTTCCAGTCGCTTCACAAGGTGACCGTTGCTCACCTCAAGCTCCTCTGTTTTGTCCAGTGCAGATCGAAGCTGGAAGGAGGAGGAAAGGCAATGAGCTTGGACTTCGCTTCCCTGCAATCTGACGGGGTTTTGAGTGGTCAAGAGCCCAGCCCTACCGGAGAGCGCTGCTGACAGCCCACCCACACTGAAATTCTAAATAGTGTGTGTGCAGTGCGGGCATGCTTTTCTCTGTTTCCTTTTTAAATAATTGGCCATATGTTTCTTTAAAAAAAGTTAGGACTCTATTTGGTTTATGTGTTTATGTCTGTGTACCACGTGCATGCAGGGACCCAAGGAGGCCAGAGAATGCACCAGAATCCCTGAACTGGAATTACAGACATTGTGAGCTGTCATGTGGGTGCAGGGAACCGAACCTGGGTCCTCTGCAAGAGCAGGAAGTGCTCTTAGCCACAGAGCCACCGCTCTATCCTGTGTGTGTTTCCTAACTGAGAAATAATGTATGGCTCACAGTTCTGGCATCTTAACTAGGAGATGCTCTTTATCTGGAACTAGACTCCAGACCCGCGCTACCTTGTGGGTCTTGATGGGCTCAGGACTGCTGAGTGTAGTGAGCCATCAAATACAAATGAAACCCAGCCTGGAACAGATGGAGAAGCTTTCCTGGTGTGTGTGTGGGGGGTCAGGAGCAAGGTTTCTGCAGCTGAAAACGAAAGCTTGAATGACAGAGCCCCAAACAGCCGCAGCCTAGAGCTGGGCAGAGGGCCTGGGCACCGTACAGGGAGCTATGTGAGCAGGTTACTCCTAGGCTTGGAGGCATCAGGCAGAGGGCTGGCCCGAGGGAGGGAGCTCCCTATTACAGCAGTGGGGCTGTTGGTTGGTAGGGCACAGCCCATGGCTCTGCTTTCTACCCCAGGTCCCATGCAGGAGGTTGGGTTCTAGGAAAGAAGATTCCACCTTCCACCTCCTTCCTTCAAGCCTGGGATGTTCTGGTTCACAATTAAGCTTCACCTCACAAAATACTGAACTTGGGAAGGGAGAAATCATGGCGGTTGGGTGGGGGTGTGTGTGGGGAGCAATGCCCAAAGACTGGACACATGTCGGCGGTCGGGAATGGATAACAGAAAGCTAGGTGTGCAGTATTTAAAGAAATTATTCGATTATTAACTGTGGCCGCTCCCTGACACGCAGCCACAGGCCCAGCAGACGCTATACTTTCCAAGTGGGCGACTTTGCCTGGTGTCTTTGGGAAAGTAAAAGGTTCAATTTTGAGAGAAGTAGAAGCATGGCAGGTGGCCTTAAACCACTCAGCGTAGCACTGGCTCCTATCCCTGCCTACCTGTTCTGGGTTCCCCCAGGCAGCATGAAGGATGTAGGCAATAAGAGGCCTGAGTGCTCCTTTATCTCATTATAACTTGGTGTTTCTGGATGACTCCTGCAGCACATGCTCAAAGGGGTCCTAGCAGGGGGTGAGGGAGGTGAGGACTGAAGAGATGGCTCAATGGTTGAGAGCACTGGTTGCTCTTCCAAAGGATCTGGGTTCAATTTCCAGCACCCACATGGCAGCTCACAGCTGTCTGTAACTCCAATTCTAGGGGCTCCAACACTCTCACAACACAGACAAATATGCACATAAAAAAGAAAGAAAGGAAGAAAGAAAGAAGGAAAGGAAAGAAGGAAGGAAGGAAGGAAGGAAGGAAGGAAGGAAGGAAGGAAGGAAGGAAGGAAAAGAAAATGCAGGCAGTCCCAGCTGGCTGTGCTATGCTTTTGGTAACATGTTAGAATTTGAGGGAGACAGGCCTAAGCCGGTAATGAATGACCCAGACTTGGTCAATCCACCCTTTATTGACCCTAAGGACCATTCATGGCCCATTTGTTCTCTAGGAAAGGCCTAGGAAGTTTACCTCTCTTTGGAGTTTCCGTTTCTCTGCCTTTAGTTCATCTTCTATTTTTTCTGCATTCTCAGCAGCTGATCTATAGCGTGTTACTTGGCTCTCTAACCTTATTACCTGCAAGGAAGGGGAAAGCCATTGACATGGTCACCCACTGTTTACTTCTGCAGTTGGTTTTATGGTATTTGAGATCAAAGGGTGCGATTTAATAAAATCGAAAACAGGCAGTTAAGAGAGTGGCATTTTGGATGTTACCTGGGTTCTAGTCAACCGAGCTGTCTATGAGCATTTTCTAAGTGACCCACCCCATCTTGACAATAAATGGCCCCGGTTTAAAGGGCAGATCTCTCTTGGCTTTCATCACCCCCTTGAGGGACTTGAAAGTGCTTGCCAAAAGACCTGAGTTTGATTCCCAGAACTCGAAGAAAAGGCTGAGCACAGGGCAAGATGTGGCCCTCTGACCTGTGCGCGCTGGTCTGGGCAGAATGTAAGGCAGAAGGATGCTGGCCGGACCTTAGCACGTGTCCTAGGCTGCTGCTGTGGAAAGCCAGCACAAGAGCAGAAGGAGGCTTTATGGATGTGAGGGTGTGTGTCCACATCCCAGCACTTGGGACACAGAGGCAGGAGGATCACAAATTCAAACGCAAATTCATAGTGACCAGCTTGGATATATAGCAACACCCTTTGTTTCTACGAAAAGTTCCGCGCTGATATCCATAGCGGAGGTGGAAGTGATGGAGGAAGGTCATTGGTTAAATAAAAAGAAACTGCTTGGTCCTCATTGATTAGAAGATAGGTGGGAGGAGTAAACAGAACAGAATGCTGGGAGGAAGAGGAAGTGAGCTCAGATTCCACAGCTCTCCTCTCCAGAGCAGACGCCTCAGAGAGACACCATGCCCCAGCTCTGACCCAGGATGGACTTAGGCTAGAATCTTCCCGGTAAGACCGGTGCTCACAGATTATTAGAGATGGGTTGATTGGGATATCAGAATTAGCCAGTAAGGGCTAGAGCTAAAGGGCCAAGCAGTGATTAAAAGAATACAGTGTCCGTGTAATTATTTCGGGGCATAAGCTAGCCGAGCAGGCGGCTGGGGTGTTGGGGATGCAGCCCCGCCGCTCCTATTACTACATGGAAGGGCTTCCATTGTACTCATCCTGGAATGTACCACAGGCTGCCCCTAGGGTCCATGATGCAGAGGTGGGTGAGTCCCAGGTGTGTTCATTAGGAGGAACTCACCTGGCTTGTGGGATAATGGCTAGATGGTCAGGAAAGAAGCTGTCTTAGCATGAAGCATGTTGAGTTAACTATTTTAATTATTTATATGTGTGTGTGTATCCATGGGTATGCAGGTGCACATGTGTGCACTTACATGTGGAAGCCAGAGAACAACACTGGGAGCCACCCACCATCTTTTCCTTGAGACAACTGGCCAGCAGCTGGGCTAGTTGACCAGTAGCTGGGCTGGTTGACTAGCAGCTGGACTGGTTGTCTAGCAGCTGGTCTGGTTGGCCAGCAGCTGGGCAGGTTGTCTAGCAGCTGGGCTGGTTGACTAGCAGCTGGGCTGGTTTGCCAGCAGCTGGGCTGGTTGTCTAGCAGCTGGGCTGGTTGACTAGCAGCTGGGCTGGTTGTCTAGCAGCTGGGCTGGTTGGCCAGCAGCTGGGCTGCTTGGCCAGGTTGTCTAGCAGTTGGGCAGGTTGTCACTAGCAGCTGGGCTGGTTGTCCAGCATCTGGGCTGGTTGTCTAGCAGCTGGATTGGTTAACTATCAGCTGGGCTGGTTGTCCAGCATCTGGGCTGGTTGTCTAGTGCTGGGCTGGTTGTTCAGCGGCTGGGCTGGTTGGCCAGCGGCTGGGCTGGTTGGCCAGCGGCTGGGCAGGTTGACTAGCAGCTAGGCTGGTTGGCCAGCGGCTGGGCAGGTTGACTAGCAGCTAGGCTGGTTGTCCAGCAGCTGGGCTGGTTGGCCAGCAGCTGGGCAGGTTGACTAGCAGCTAGGCTGGTTGTCCAGCAGCTGGGCAAGTTGACTAGCAGCTGGGCAGGTTGGCCAGCAGCTGGCTGGTTGGCTAGCAATCACTAGGATGGAATGACAAGCTCTTGCCATCAAGCTCATTTTTTTATGGGGATCCTGGGGAATGCAGTTCAGGTCCTCTTGCAAACACTTTACAGACTGAGAAATCTCCCATTTAAAATAAACAGTAAAGAAAGTCTAAAGCATTCACAAGCCACATTGACATTGAGCTGTTTTGTTAAAACCACATAAGTAACATTAGCACCAGGGTAACAACTGAGAGGCTAATAAACACTCTTTTCTTAACTTTCCTTCCCAACTCTGCCAGGAGCATCCTGAAAGCCAGGCATGTGGTACACTCTTGGGATGCCAGGACTTGGGAAGTAGAGTCGGGGGGGATCAGAAGTTTAAGGTCACCCTTGGCTACACAATGAATTTGAGGCCAGGTTGGGCTAAATAAGACCCTGTCTCAAAAACAACAACAAAAGATGAAGTAAATAAACGCCTCAAGAGATCTGCTGCCTTACCCACACTCTCAGGACCTGTGTGCATGTGTAAAGGCCAGAGGGTGACATCAGGCATCTTCCTCATCTGCTTACCACCTTATATTTGAGACAGGGTCTCTCCCTAAACCTGGAGCTCACTGATTAACTAGCTGTTTTTAATAAAACGCTGATTGGCCCGTAGCCAGGCAGGAAGTATAGATGGGGTGACCAAAACAGGAGAATTCTGGGAAGAGGAAAGGCTCAGTCTGCAGTCATCACCCAGACACAGAAGAAGCAAGATGAGAATGCCTCACTGATGAAAGGTACAAAGCCACATGGCTAACACAGACAAGAATTATGGGTTAATGTACAATATAAGAGTTAATAAGAAGCCTAAGATAAGCTGGGCGGTGGTGGCACACGCCTGTAATCCCAGCACTCGGGAGCCAGAGGCAGGTGGATCTCTGTGAGTTCGAGGCCAGCCTGGTCTACAAAGGGAGTTCCAGGACAGGCCCCAAAGCTACAGAGAAACCCTGTCTCGAAAAACCAAAAAAAAAAAGAAGCCTGAGATAATAGACCAACCAGTTTATAATTAATGTAAGCCTCTGTGTGTTTCTTTGGGGCTGAATGGCTGTGGGACCAGGCAGTATAGAAACCTCTGCAACAACTAGCCTGGCTGGCCATCAAGTCCTAAGGACCCTCCCTGTCTCTATCATGCTGTGCCATGCCTGTCTTTTCACATGGGAACTGGGGGCCTGAACTCAGGTTTATCCCCCTGCCTCTCTAGAACCACATTTGATTCTCAACGTCACTATTGCAGTGGTTCTCGTCCCTGGGTTGCGACCCCTAGGATGTTGAATGACCCTGTCATCAGGTTGCCTATGACCATCAGAAAACAGATATTTACAATATGACTCATAACAGTAGCAAAACTGCAGTTGTGAAGTAATAACAAAAATAATTTTATGGTTGGGGGGGGTCACCACAACATGCATTAAAAGTGCCCCAGGATAGGAAAGCTGAGAACCCCTGGTCTATTGCTTTTTACCCACACCTCAGACTCTGCTCAAGCCGCCCATCTATAAACTGCCCAGGACTGAGGAGAATCACACCTACATTTTGTTCTAAGGCAGTTATCTCTTGCTCAGACTTTGCAAGTTTAAATTTGAGGTCGCTGATCTGTCTGTTGGCATCTCCTAAATGGGGACAAAGAAAAAGGGAGACATGGGTTAAATTCTCAGTCTCTAGAACATTCTGTTCTTGGGAACCGACTCTTCTAGAATCATCTCACACATCTTCCAGTTCTAGTCTCGGTCTCCAGAGAATCAAGACAAAGCATGCCTTCCATGAGTCCTGGTTGGAAGCTCCAAAGATGCGGGAAGGAGATGTAGGAGAGGGACCAGATATAATCTCATCTTCTGTCAGCCTGTCTCTAGTTGACTAGCATGAAACATGCTTAGTTTCCCACGTACCAGCAGACCCAAAGACTACGAAGCAAAGCAACCATGCCCACCTGTGCATTCTGGGACACCAGCTCCATCCCACAGGCTCATGCCTCCCCCCTGCCCGCTTTGCCCTACCCACAATAAAAAGGGTCTGTGTGCTGTGGAACTCAGGAGCCGTGAGGGGACAGGAGGGAACGCCGGGCGTCTTTGCCACAAGTGTGTAAGATCAGCACACACGAAAACACGCGTTTCCACACAGGGGTCAACATTTACTTTGCAAATCCAGGACATGCACGTCTGTCCCGTTTTCCAAGATGCCGTCCTCTGACCGCTGAAGGTCCTTGCTGTTCTTCGGTCTCCCCTCCAACTGCCCTTTGAGCTTCTTAATCTGAAAACACCACCAGTAAAGTCCGTTCATTTCTGGTTTTGAAAGGAAGACTGAAAAGCTGAATTTAGAGCCCATCATACCCAGAATGTATCAGGCTGTTAGCATGATCCCAAGGTGCTAGAGGCAAAGGTCCTTGGTAGTATAGAGGAGAACTTCATGAAAAGGTTACAGTCTAGCCTGTGTGCCACCAGCCAGAGGGATAAAATAATAAATAATAAAATAACCCCACAAGTTGAATGAAAAGATCCTGAGTTCACCTTAGAAGGGAGTAGGTGGGACAAAGACTTTACAACTTCAGGCATGAATTCATTTCTAACCCAGTGGGCAGTAACTTTTGTTTACATTGTATGTATCTGTCTGTCTGTGTGAGCCTTTGTGTATGTAGGTGCATGTAGGGAGTAGAAGCTAATGTTGGGTATTTTCCTCCCTTTCTACTATATTTCTTTCATTTTTGAGTGAGGCTCTCTCACTGAACTAGCTTATACACCCAGGAAGGCTGGCTATTCAATCAGCTCCAGGGATTCACCCATCTCTACCTCCCCAGCACTGGGATCACAGGTGCATATCACCATGTCCACCTTTTATGTGGGTGCTGGGGATTTGAACTCAGGTCCTCCTGCTTGTTCTGCCAGCACTTTATTGATGGAGCCATCTCCCCAGCTTCTGTGAACAGCAAGTTCTCAGGCTGAAATCCTCCTGGGACTCCAGAGTATGAACACACACACACACACACACACACACACACACACACACACACACACTACTTGAAGTGGTGATCTAAGAGTTGGCAACTCTTCATGATACGATCTTGGCTTAGTCACAAAGATCTGAGGCCCGTTAAGGCCCCTGGGCGCAGGAACATGGAACGAAAGATGTGCATCTGCACGCTGGCCTGGAGGCACTGGCCAGCCACTATGGAGGGGGCCTGACGAGAGTCTTCTCTCGGAGATGGAGAAGCACGCAGGTTCAGAACAGGAGCTACCAGCCAGATCGCAGGCCATTCTGGTGCCTAACACTTGCCTTTCTGCACACTCCTTCCCCTCACATCAACATCACCGTGGGTGCACGCTGCTCTGAGGGAGCAGGCATGGGGTCGGCAGTGGGTACATGTTTTAAAACACGCACAGGACCTTCAGAGACCCCCCCCTCTCCAGAGTTTAATCCAATTCTGAAAGACTAACAGAACTATAGAAAGCGAGCAATCGCATGCGGTCAGAGAGAAAGCTGGAGGAACTGGTCCCTTTGGAAAGTGGCGAGGAATACTTTTTAACTATCCTGAAGACAAGAAAGATGAAATAGCCCTTCGGCATTTCCTGAAGTCAGAGAAGGGAACAAAGATAAGTCACAGTTTAAACCAGGCGGACTTCTAAGCGCTTGTGTTTAGACTTATGGCTCTGGGCTGCTTTCAACCTCGGTCAGGGAAGTCTATCTTTGCAACTGGCAGCAGGCAGTGCGGAGACTCATTTAGCACTCTAAATGGGACATCTTTCTCAACTCCGTCCTGCCCCCAGAGCTCAGGGAATGTCACAGGGAGGAGGCAGGGAGAATGTGAGAGGGTAGACAATGGGGAGGCATGTCGTGAAATGCTGCCTTCTGGACATGAGACAGCTGTCCCGCTCACGGCCTCACCGCAGCTGTGGTACCTGGCCAGCAGTGAGCGAGTCAAAACTGCAGCACAGACCGGCACCCACACCTTAACGAAGAGCTATCGGTACTTCCTGATAGCTGCCGGGGGAGAACCATTCTTCTTTACACACCTCCCGCTGCTAGGCTTCCTGTGCTCCAATATCCATGTACATAAAGGGAGTACTAACCGGCCAGAGTGCATGATGGGGTGGGGGCGGGAAGAACATGAAGTTCAGAGGGGACATGTTGGGGAGGACGAGGGTGGAGTTGAAAGATTGAAACTGAAAGTGGATATGACCCTGTTTCCTTGCATACATGTATGGAATTCTCAAGGATAAAGAAAAATCATAATTAAAATGAATTTTGATCAGTCATTCAAAGAAATGTCTGCTGAAAAAGGGCATCTGATTCTGAGTGCACAAAACCCATGTGCGGGGACAAATGGAAGAGCATGGTCACTTCCTATCTCTCAATGGCAGATCTCCACCATTCATTGTGACATCCCCCTGAAGCAGCCATTCATTCTGAATGTACCAAATGCTGTCCTGTGGCTTCGAGTCCTCAGTAAGCCTCTCGTGATAATAATGTTTTATTTGGGTCAAATCATCAAGCCAGCATTGTTCTCAGATATAGGCGTTTGGGGGTTTCCAGAGTGAGCGAGAAGGAAGGCTAAGAAGGTGTATGGTTTCAAATGTTGTAAAACAACAGGAAGGCGTTTGCTTACCTGCTCCAACAAGCACTCCCGTTCATCAATGAGCTTTTTCAACCTAACATCTGAAGAGAGCAGAAAGACATAGGTGAATCTGTGCGGGGCCCTTCCAGCACGTCACTAGCAGAACAATGTGTAGATGGGTTAGTGGGATGAGGGATGGAGACAGTTAAACACGTACCACGATGAATGAGGCCACAGACAGGATGGGGAGGAGCTCAGCCAAGGGGTGGTGCCAGCCTCCCGACATGCTTCTCATCAGGACAGCCTCCGGCTCATGCAAACAGGCTAAATCTTCTACTTAGGCTAGCATGCAAGAACGCTAGGGAGACACGCTGCAACACAAGAGCTCACAGGCTTCACGGTTTAGCAATGTGGGCAATGTTGCCGTTCACGAGCCCTGAAGTTTCAAGAAGGGCTCTCTCCAAGTTTACACCCCACAGCTAGTTAGCTTTCTCACTTCTAGCACAGACTCACCAAGGTCAGAGTTTTAACTCTGTTTACAAACCACAAACCCAAGGACAACTTGTTCACTGAGCCAGTTACAATACGCTGTTACTTTTTTTTGCTTTGGTCCCTGTAATTCTTCATTCTTTCCACCCTGGAAGTGTGTGTGTGTGTGTGTGTCTGTCTGTCTGTCTGTCTGCCTGCCTGCCTGCCTGTCTGCCTGCCTGTCTGCCTGCCAGTCAGTTCTCCAAATCTTTCTAGGCAAGAACTAAATACTCTCTGGTCTATAGGGAGAATTGAGCTGAGTGAGAATTTTCACATTTAAAGGCAAACATCAGGATTCTGGGTACTGGTAGAGATACCGGATGCAGGTGCTGATCCAACAGTTTATCTGCTGGAAGCTGGTCAAAGCCCAGAGTCCCCAGTGGGCTTGTATTTTCTTTCTTCAGATGCAGGGGAGGCCCAGTGTGATGGTTAGGTGACTCCTATGGGCTCACAACGCAGCGTGGGGTGTCTCTGACTACTGCTTTCCATGGGCTCTTCAGATCCAGACATAAACCTCTCAGTGGAACCCTTAAAACCTGGCCTAGACTTCACATTCCAGCATGCTCCTGTTCTCACACTGCCTCCTTCAGAATTCTCCGAACAGTGACTAGTTCCCTTTGATGAGCCACCTGTGAAAACCCACGCACAGAAAAATCATCTTTGTTCTGCTCTCATTCCGGCACACCCTAATCCAAGTGATTGGGATTTGATAACTATCTTCCAAAACACTCTTAAGATGTTACCTGGAGAGGCACAATATAGCAAAATAAAAGCTGACAGAAAATCTCAATAATAATAACACAGTTTTCCGAGAGATGGCTCACGTGTTAAACGCTAGGTGTACACCCCAAATGTCAAGAATTAATGCAGTTTTCTGACCCTGTGGTGTTCTACTTTAACTTACAGCCCAGTAGCTTCTGTTAGGTGTTTTATTCTTTCTTTTCCAAAATCCACCCAACGGTAAAGCAATCTTCCCTTATGTATTTCAGCCTCATAAAAAAAAACAACAAAAAACAAAGACTATAGTTGTGACAAGCATGGATTATATCATAAAACAATTTTACAGCTCACCTATCAATTACACAACATTATTTTTTTTCTCTTGACTTCAAATAACCTAGAAAAGCAGTAAAAAAAGAAACGGTAAAATGTAACAACAGAGGCCGTGGGAAACAAGGCTGGTGGCCCAAACTTCAGTTTTATGGAAGAGAATATGAGAAAGGGACACTCAGAGAACAGAAAGAAGAATCAGAGAGGAAAACCGAAAGCAAAGAGTCAAGAAAAAGGGAAAGCAGGAGCCAGGCGGTGGGGGTACACACACGCCTGTAATGCCAGCTCCGGAAAGCTAAGGCAGGAGGGTCGCTGAGTTGGAGGTCAGCCTGAGCTACACAGTGAGTTCAAAGTCAGTCTGGAGTATAAAATTGAGACGCTTAAAGAAAAGATAAAAAGGAAAAGTATTTGGTGTAGACCTATCTAGTTTGCTGTGGAACACTGCCTGCCCTGTGTTGAATTCCCCTCTGTTGACTCGGTTACAGCAGGGTCACCAATCTGGAACACTCGATGCCGAAACAGGCACAAACTACTCACTAATGATAGCAATTGTAATATCCAGAAACGAGGTATCAGAACAAAAGAACTCACATTATTCTCAACTTGGATCTTTCTTTTGTACTTATTTTAAATTAGTTGGCTGGTTAGTAAAGTTATCTTTGTATCACTGAAGGTCTTTTTAAAATCTGTTTTTTTTTGTTTTTTTTTTTTTAGCAAATTTTCTGCCCTACAGTTTTGAGACTCAGAAAACGGGAAACAAAGAGCTAGTGACTTCTAGAAAATTCCTGAGGTAGCCAAACAAGTGATGGAATTCTCCAAGTTCCTGGTTTCTTTGTCATCTTGAGGTCTGGGTACCTTAGCAACTCCATCCTAGGGTCACACAAGGCCAGTTAACTGCATTAACTCCAGAAGATGGGACTCACATCTTCAGTTGGCAAGAGGAGGCCTTCCCAGGTCTGGAGGTTTGTTCATGATAAATGCCTGAAACGTGAACTTTGCACTGTGTGGGGGGTACTTTCAGCCATTACACCCCTCCCTGCTGCCCAGGAGAGTTGTCTCCTTTCCGTATGCTCAAATGTGCCCGCCTCCTCAAATGTTGGGGGGGCGGGCAGGAAATGCACTGGCTGCCCCTTCCCTTAAGCCCCCTTCTGATACCAGCTCTGACCGAACCTAACCATGCCAGCTTCCACCTTCCCTGAGGCTAAAAGATGGCTGTTCAACCGTGTCTCCCTTCTGGTTATAGCATCCAAGGGGGTTGCCAGGGCAGGGGATGAACCTCTTTCAGCCATCGGCCATTATAGCCAAGAAATGTGTAAAGGGGCAAGAAGTGTGTTAAGGGGGCAGTGGAGGTGGCAAAGGGTATGGGTAAAATGCCTCTTCTCCCCAGAAAACAGTGTTCTAAGTATGACTACCACACCGCCCCAGTATTGGAAACACCCCTCCTGTCTTTCAGAGTCTGGTCACTGGGAATACATTTTACCACTTGCCCCTTGGCATAGAGACTGTGTGGCAAGCCGTACCGTGACACCTCCTAGGCAGGGACCAACTAGCAGAAATCAAGACCCTCAAGCCTTCTAACTCCTAGAAGTAGAGTTTCGGGGTCTGAGTGAGAGCAGACATTTGAACTGAAGTACGGGATGCTTGACCGAAGTCTTCTGGCCCTGCTGAGCCCTGGGTACAGCCTGCAGCCTGATTCCTGTTTTGCCTTCATGGTACAGGATGAGAGCATGCAGCAGCTCACCTGTCCCGGTTCTCAGGACACGTGCGCACACAATCAATGTTTTCTCACCACTTTTACCCTCTTCCATCAACAACCCTATGCACCGCCATGTTTTAGCAGGGCAAATGGGGGCTTTCCTTAATTATTGGAGGGAGGGCACATGGATGTGTCCACAGAGTACAGCAGGTGGACTCTGGGGGTGCCCTCTCAGCTTCCCTGGGCTCCCACACCAGTGCCAGGGCAGCCTCAACATGGGGTACCCTAGTCAACTATGAAGACACTGAGAACTGGTCTTTCTAAGCCAGAAGTGACTTCCTACAGGCACTGTGCAAACAGCTACCAGGGACAGAGGTCAAGGGGCTCAAAGACCAGAACTACAGGCTTGTAAAATTATAAAATGTTTTTATTTTAATCATATGACACTTCAGTTTGTCTCAGATCTTACTGAGGTTTTGGTCTTTTTGCGTTCCACTTTGCCGTGTAACAGTAGTACGAATTGACACGATCCCATAACATGTCAACAGCAATCATACAGTACATGCCCTTGTGATTTTATATCTAGCATTACTTTTTAATTCAACTTTATGATCATTTTTTAATTGCTTCTTTATATAGAAAATACATATTTCTTCAGGCAGGTAAAATAATAACTTTCCAATAAGAAAATATTGAGAAACAACAAATAAAAATATTTATACCAAACACAAAAATATTGGATTGTAATCTAATGAGTCCTTTGCATAAGAACAGACAACTTTTTGTAATTTCCTTTAATCATAAGTAAACATTCAGATAGGAAAATCACTATTAAAATTAAGAAGATGATAACTGATCTGGGAATGTTAATTTCAACTTGTCGTTAACAGAAAGGAAAAAAATAAAATATTCATATAAAATGAATTTAGCAGATCACCCGTGAGAAGCGAAATAAAGATCTCTGATAAAATTAACCGGGGTACCATCAGCAATAAGATCCATGAGCTTTGGTGCAAAATACAGCACTTCTGTGAGGTAAAGGCACGTGGTCTCCCTGTGTTTCCTGATACCTGTTTGAACCCCGACAGTGATTGATCTCTACCCTGAGGTGCAGCTCCTCCCACCCAGTGACCTGTATGCTACTTTATTCATCTAACCCCTTTAAATATATACCACACAGGTTATGATATACATATTAAGATCAAATACGAGAATACCTCTATTTTAATAAGACATCAGTGTGACTGTTCACGTCTCACAACGCAGAAAGCTAAGAATGCTGCTTGGTCACTTCAACTAGACGCTGACACAGTTGGTCAAGCACATCCACATTTTGTCTCAGCCTAGAGCAAATGGTGAAGTCTTGGCCTTAAGGCTGGAATGCAGACATGATAGGGACATGGTGTGGCCTGACGTTAATGGAATGTTCTCGGCCAGAACTGAAACTGGAAGCAACGGTTGGTGTCTGGGTGATCAAGGGTTGAATACAAATCTACAAGTAACAGTCTATAACTTAAAGTAGTTGATATTTGGTGACTGGTTGACAACTGGTCCATCCACAGAGACTGGAACATTTGTGAACCTCCACAGTGGAGTTGAAGTTCCAGAGGTTGGGCTTAGTGTGTTGAGTCCTTGGCCCTCTCTGAAACTCGGTCTCCCCCGCCTGCCTCCTCCCTGTCTCCTCAGGACATGGTGCAATCCTCCTTATTCTTGCTTTTCTCAACTTCCCCTCTTGCCTGCACTCCACTTTCCGAATTGAAGCCGCCCAGCTCCCCTGACAGGTCCTTGTTGTCTACACTGCAGCCATCTTCGGCCTTCTCAACCGTCTGGCCTGGATGTTGGGACAGGTCCTGCCCCTCTTCACTTCCTCTCTGAGAAGCATCGTTAGCATCCTTTAGGGACTCTTTCCTTCCCATCAGGGAGATGTCCCCTTCTTCGCACTGGGGACCGTTCTGATCTAAGACATCTGTGGGAGCATCATTGGGACCATCTGTAACGTGTTCTCCAATTTCCTCACCCTCAGCGCTGGTGCCTGACAACTGCGCTGCATCTGCCTCGTTCACTGCATCCACCTCGGATGTCAACGTGTCTCCGGCTGCCGCTGCTGCCTTCCCTGCCTGGGTTTTTACACCATCTTCTTCCTCTTGGTTCTGTTTTCTGTTAAACTCAGTTTTCGGATCTTCTGGGCAATCAACATGTTCACTGCTTCCCGCTGTGATTTTTTGTTCTGGGCTTTCTGTCTTTTCACTCTGGGTTTCTGCTGCCTGCGTTTTGTCAGGGAACTGGGTCTGTTCTTCCTCCAGGTCACCAGCTTCTGTGTCCTGACAGTTTAACTCTTGGTTGGCATCTTTGCGGGGTTCTGCTTGGGCTGGAGATTTCTTCTTCTTGTTTTTCTTCTTCTTGTTCTTCGACTTTTTCTGCGGTGAATCCAAGGCCTCTGCCTGCTGCTCACTCTTTGCTTTGTTGGGTTCTTTTGCATTAAGGGGCGCAAGCTTGGCATCTGTGCTACCTGGGTCTGTTGCATCCTGATGGCCGCTTTGCACTGTGGGAGTCCCAGGGGTGGCCTGGACTTCTGCCTGGACGGGCTTCTCATCCCTTACTTCTGTGTCTCCAGCCCTTGTTACAGGGTTTTCCCCACTTGCCTCTGGGCTCTGAATGAGGGCCTCCTCAGGCTCAGCTACTTCTTGGGTGAGTTCTCTCTCCGAGTCGGCCCCGTCATTCATATAGCTTCTATCATGATCCGCTGTGTCTTGGCTGCGCTCCAAAGGACCAGAGGCTGCGGCATCGGCTTGTTCCCCAACTGCAGCTCCTCCTGCCTCTACCGCATTCTCCATGTGATTGTCACCTGTGCCCCTTGAGTTCGTACAGCTCACCTTGTCAGCTTTGTGTGGACATGGTTCGAAACTAACTTTCTCCAAGTCTGTTTTCAGATCCTCTTGATTCTCTTCATCCTGATCACCTATAGAGTTTTCACTTTGAGCTCTGGTACCCAAGGCAACGGGCCCTGACTCTTCACTGTCTAGACCTCCCAGGCAGTTGGACTGTTCCAAGCAGTTTCTGGTCCTACCATCTGGCTTGTCTGTGACCTCATGTGACTCAATCTGCTCTGGGGATTTGAGGAGAGAAGTGATCTCTTGAGCTTGGCTCTGAACCTGCTGCTCACAACTGGCCCCTGGTAGTGGTCGTGGGGACAGAGCACTGTCTTCAGCGGGTCTCTGGTCCTCAGCCTTCTCACGGGGATGTGACACCCCTTTGTCCACACAATCCTTTTCTGGGTTGGGTCTGGGCTGTTCTTGCTCAGTATTCTGTAAGGCTCCTCCTTTCCCCACATTTTCCACAATTTCCTTTTTCACCTCCACTTCTTTGGCTTTTCCTAAAAGACCATTGAGAGAATTGAGGGGACCCCGTGATGTGATGGGCACTTAATATATATTAAAATGCAAACACATGTTCCAATTACCACCCAGTTTTCTCAGAGAGAGAGAGAGAGAGAGAGAGAGAGAGAGAGAGAGAGAGAGAGAGAGAATCACTGTCAACAAGCCTTTTATCAGGCCTGTGTACCAAAGCAGCAATTGCATTAGCTTGTTTTTGAGAAGCAAGGGCCACTGGCACCACCTCCAAGCTGAGAGTGATTGCTACCATCTGGTAGGAACTGACTTTCAAAGGTGAGGTTATGATTTAACTGATGAAAAGAGCCGTGGGTCAGGCAGGCAGCCACACAAAGGTTTTCAGCGTGGATACCAGCCAGGTCCTCCTCCTGTACTCCTAACTCCTACCTCTAGACACACATCAAAACACTCACACTCTCGACCACTCAAGTCCCATGGCTCTCACAGCCCTAACAGTAGCCCTCATGTTTCCTCAAATAACATCCACTTTTAGAGACTGGATGGAAGGTCGGTCTCAAGGAAGACGCTTCTTGAGTAAACCCTACAAGGTGGAAATCAACCTACACCCCACTCTCCGGCATTGTCTCCTCTGGAAAATGCTCTCCTCCGAGACACATCGGACCTTCCATCCATCCCCAGGGGAGTGGTAAAGAACCCCAACGAAAGGCAAAGCTGAAGATCACGGTGAACGCTTAACCCATCCATCAAAAACCTTATTAATCAGTCAATTAACCCCCAGTCTATTGGATATTATTGGAAATGAAAGCTTGTCAATCTAAGAACTCCAGGAAAATGCTGGGAAATATCTGGCTTTTATTTAGAGGCAACTTAACTTCACCCTTAAAATTTTTCTACTATTGCATATGTCTAGTGATGTGCACTTTATGTTAAAGAAACGTCAGACATAGGTGAATTTAAAATAAACCCATGGTGTCTCACTGATTAGATAGATACTGCATCCAAAACCCTTTGGGGCCACTGACAAAAGCTGCGTTTCTTCTTCTCTCTGCCACGTCACATGATTGCCAGGGATGTGTCAACTGTGCATGGAGACAAGAGGACCCGTCCCCAGTGGGGCCGCCCTGGAGGCACAGTGGGAACTATGGAATCCTCCTGTCTCAGCAGCTCCCACATTGATGAGAGCACATGGCTTTGGCCATGACAAAGGGTAGGGAAGCTCCTGGGAAGCTCCGAGAAGCCAGGGCCTACAGGATTCTACGTGGGCATAAATGTCACAGTCACAGACTCCCACCTTGTAAAAACCTAGCAACTGGATTTACCCCAAGTCAGAATTTAAGACTCATTAATTTGTAAATCTTTCTGTTATAGAAAATATTCCCATAGCCATGAGATTTTCCAGCTGCATATTCTTATAGAGGCTAACACAGCGGCATACAGAGGAAGCCCCCTCTGAGTAAGGTGTGGATCCCACCTCCTGGGAGCACGCCCCACTTCCAGCCAGGCCCACTCCCAGTACCAAGGATGCCTTCCATTTTCGGGGTGGGAACAGCAACGTCAGGGCTGCCCTCTTCAGGTGTCGACTGTCCCACTCAGGCACCTCATACCCTCTCCAAACGCTTGCGCGGTGGGTGTCCAAGTGTGCCAGGCTGGCAGGAAACCATGGCCAGCTAACCCACTTCACAGCCTCCACTCTTCTGACCCCCGAACAACTCCATCACAGGATGAAGTTGACAGTCGTCATTGGACCACATCCAGAGAGAGAAGCCAGATCAAACTCTCAACACGATCCCTTGACTTTCAGCCTATCTCTTTCTACTCAGCCTTGAGAAGCAGAACAGAAACGTGTCCTTGAGCTATTGGTGGAAAAGCGCTAGACAGAACGCATGCTACACAGCACCGTGGGTGATCACATGGTTTGGCCAGGACGCCACTAGGAAGTGACAGAATGAATGGCATGCCGCGTGACTGTTAACAATCGGTGGCAATCGTTTGATTCTCACAGTGCACAAAGGTGAATCGATGCTGACCACACAATGGAAGGATCCAAAGAAGAGCTCTTACCTAGCGTCCCCTCCCCGGCTGACTTGAGGGCATTCAGCTCTTCTTTTGGCATCTTGGTAGGGCCTTGGTACCCAACATCATTCAGTGAGTCTGAAGTCTCTCCGTTGGTGGTGATTTCTGAATTTAGGATTATTCCATGTTTCTGGGAGCAAAACAGGTTCATCATAATACTTGGTGAGACCAGGTTAAACTATATTTTCTTCATTATAAAATGATGTAGATGCTAACTCTATAGGGATGGAGAAGTGTCTAGATACACTCACAGTCTATCAACCGAGGCAGATCTACAATGGCTTCCTTCTTCCTCATATGTTCCAAAATGCCAGTGATTCTCAACCTTCCTAATGCTGTGGCCCTTCAAAATAGTTCCTCATGTTGTGGTGACCCCAACCATAAAATTATTTCGTTGCTACTTCACAATTGTAACGTTGCCATTGTTATGAATCAGAGTGTGAACATCTGATATGTGACCCCTGTGGGGGTCACAAGACACAGGTTGAGAACCTCAGCAATATACACGCTCTATTTTCTGATGACAAGCTACTTTAAAAAAGGCTTTCTTCTAATTAGGAAATTGTCCTGTGGCCTGCCCCACAGTGGAGCATCAAGAAAGCAAACCTTTCACTATTAACTTTGACTACAGTCTTAAAAATAGGAGAATAGCGTGAAGAAAGGAAACGCAGGTGGTGTGGAAGGACTGAGTGCCCTTGGCAGAGATGGCATTTGCAGGAGGTCATGATGCTTCATGTCTTCAAAGAGACTATCTGTGCCGAGGACATGGCCAACCCCCTAAACCAGCTGCCTGCCTCAGTTGCAGAGTACCTCCTTGCTATCTACTTGGTCCCCAGTGCTTTTTTCCCCAGGCTCTTTGGAGACTCCCAGCTGCGGCACACAGCCTGGACCAGGAGCATCATTTAGGTTTTAGCTCTAAGCCTGTATCCAGATACTTCCTTACTCTGACTTTGACTGGGGAGCTTGGAAGACGACATTGTGTGTCTGGGGGCAAGTCAGGATGTGGTCATGGTCACACTCAACACTACTGCTGTAGCAGTCTGTGAACCCCCCTAGAGCTGCCTGCTGGTTTCCCCTTGGCATGGCCCTTTACAAAAAGTGAAACTCGACCTTCCTGTGACCTGGTGGGTTAGTGTGATCCCGCCATATATCCCAGACACTGTTCAGCTAATGAAGTTCTTGGACAAGAGGCACATACATTCTAATGAGGGTAAGAAATCCTTAGATAATGCCAAACCCAGAGCTAGAAATCTGAGCTACTTTCCAGATCTGGTTTGCTTGTAAGCACTTGGGCCGGATGGGCACTGGTATCACCTGCTTCGTGGGGATAGTTCATTGAAGGCTCGAACACAGTGACAAAAGCAGACAGCACCCACGGTCACAGACCCACAGAGCTAGAAGTTGTCACCTTGGTTCGTCCTTCCTTCCTTTCCCCAATTCAGAATCTCTCTGTGTAGCCCTGGCTGCCCTGGAACTAGATCTATAGACAAGGCTGGCCTCGAACTCATAGAGATTCGCCTACCTCTAACTCCTGAGTGCTGGGATTAAAGGTGTGGCCAGCACTGCCCAGCAACCTTGGTACTTTTCTCAAACTGAACTTTGGCTTCCTACCTTTAACTCCTCCTTCAGCTTGGCTGTTTCTTCTCTAAGTTCATCGCGTTCACTCCGTATGGAATCAAAGAACTCTTTCTGTCTTTCTAACGCCTGGGTGCACAGCAGAGCCGAGAGGAGAGACAGGGGAGAGGGAGAGGGAGATACAGAAGGAGGGTGAGATTAGCACAGATAGCAGGATAAGCAAGAAGTAAGGACAAGGAGGCACTTCCATCCAGGGTACCAGTGAGAAAGGATGCTGTTGGGTTTATGCCAGCCTAAACCAGCGCTACTGTTCACACACAGAGCAAGGGATGCTGTGGAGGAAGCCTGCTTTACGCCATCCATTTCTGTCTTTTGTTTTCTCATCGTAGTACTTGGGACTGAACCAGGGGTCTCACATATGGAGGTAAGGGGTCTACCACTGAGTCACAACCCCAGGAGATCCCACCACTATCTCAGCTTTCTTTTCTTTGTTTGGGGCGGGTGGTGTTTTTCTTTTTTTTTTGAGATAGGGTCTCGCTGTGTGGCCCGGGATGGCCTGGAACTTGCCTCTATGGTGCTGGGGTTAAAGGGGTGCGTTACCACTGCCTGGCATTAGGTCTGTCTTTATCTTACGACATGGTGCTGGAGAGTGAACAGGTGTCACACAGTCCTTTAAACGAGAGATGAACGCAGAACAAGAAACGCTGCTAAAGAACCCCACGTTATAATTTTAGACATTTCCATGTTTAAGTTCCTGTTCACATGTGTGCGTGTCTGTCTCCCTGTGTGTGTTTCGGTGTATAATTCAGAGGACAATGTCGGGTGTCATTCCTCAATTGCCATCCTCTTTGTCTTTCTTTCTTTCTTTTTTTTTTTTTAATTTAGAAACCGAGTCTTTCACTGGCCTGGAGTCCCCTGATTAGGCTAGGCTGGCTGGGCAGCGAGCCTTAGGAATGTCCCTAATCTCCACCTCTCCAGCGCCAGGGCCACAAATGTGTGTCACCACGTCTGGTCTGGTGACTCAATTCAGGTCCTTTTGTTCACACTTTATTAGCAACCATCTCCCTGGGCTATTTTTAGACACCGGTTATGAGCATCTGTTGTTCAAAAAATGTTCTGGGAGAGCATGCATGTGCGGCGCATGAGCACATGGTCTCTTAGCCAAGGCTCGCGAATGTGCCGAAGGAGGATGGTGAGGGCTCATATTGTGCACATTTCTGTGACGAGGCAGATCACCTCTAGACCTGTCTTAGGGCCCAGTCACATAAGTTTTTTAGGTATCACGGGCTGCTGCTATGAGTCAGCAGTGACTTGGTGGGGCCCACTCTTCCTATTTACCCCTCCTAAATGGGGATGGGCTGTCTCCCCCTCTCTGCTGAGGAGGGAGAGGGGTCTGATGAGGCCTCCCTGTGGAGGTCTCAAAATAGGAACCCATGGAGTATGGCATGCTGCCCCCCCCCCCCACCGCATCATAAAACCCCAAGGCGACTCTGGGGTTTGATCTTCCATGTCGAGCTGCCCAGAACCTTTCTCCCTGCATGGTCCACATTGTACCTCGGCCCCTCTGGCACAGCAGGAAGAGGGAGATAGTTCCAACTACCCAGAGATGGTTCCATCCACCCGGGTAAGCTGGAGAAGTCACCATGCTATTTATGCTGTGTCACCTGAGGGTCGCATGCACATCCATGCAAACATTCTTCCAAACCAAAGCTTCTGCAGGAACCACGTTTGCTGAGCAGCCCCCACCCCCACCGGGGGACAGTTTTGCGAAGGCTTGAGACTCCTACCCCTATCTTTTTGTCTTTCCATTCTATCGTTTCCTGAAGATCAGAGATCTCCCTGATAAAACCCGCCTGCTTCTGCTGCAGCTGTCGGATTTCCTGAGGAGAGGAAGAGACAGAAAGGAAATAGACAAAGGGTTGAGCAGAGAAAAGAAATCAGGGCTAGATGACCAGGGCAAGGAGGTCTCGCCATCCCCGGATTCAGCAGCATGCTAGGATTTTTTTTCCTTGTTCTACTCTCAGCTCCAAGAAGAAAACCAGCCTGGCTGATAGGTTACCTCAAAGCCATCACTTACAGTCCCGACTAAGTTAAAGAATGAAAACCCAACCCCATACAGCCACGCTTTGCTTAACCGTAGGACAGCAGGCTGAGGGAATGCGGGCGGGTGAGCTCGTCATTTTGCAAACATCATAAAATACGGATAGCTTTTGATGGCTGCAATATCACCAAGTAATGTAATCTATGGGTCCCACTGTTGATCAGAATGCTCCGTGGCACAAACCATGGTACCAAATGAGCACAGCGTTTATGAACTCATATAATTCATAGAACTCTCCTAGTTCTGAGACCGCTGTGAAAGAACCTTCTGAGGAGGGCTCCTAGAACATTGGTCCTCAACCTGTGGGTCATGACCCATTGGAGAAAACATATTTCTGATGGCCTTAGGAAGTGAGACACTGCTCAGAATCGAAATCTCAGTTATGAAATAACAACGGAAGTTAAGTTATGGTTGGGGGTTCCTAAGATCATCAGAGTTATTTTTTTGATGGTTGTGACTCACAGGTTAATAACCACTCTGCCCACATTAAACCTGCCCACATTATTGCTCTGTGTTCTCTCTTCACCAACGCTAACCTTGGCTGCTGTCAACACGGCTCCCACCTCAGCGTGTGATGTGCCTCCCTCCCGTGGGTACCTAGGGATTCCCTCAGAGCCACACAGATGATCGATGACAGCCTTCTATTTCAAGGTCATTAGTTTCACCTTCGAAATCTCTTTTTTTCCCCACATTTATAACTTCTAGGGACTTAGGATGCGGATTTTGTAGAGGCGGGCAGCATTTTATCACATCTCCCCTCCCAAAACACACACAAGAGCCCCAGAATGAGAATCTTCACCCATGAGAGGAGCTATCTCCTTGAGGGATGGAAAAGTAGTCTGAACCCTGGATTTTAATCGAAGCTGTAGCTTTAAGGATTGCTATGAGCTGACTTCCGGGCCTCCAAGGTGACAAGTATTTGGATAAGATCTTCAGAGGTATGAAGGTTAAATGAGGGTGCGTCCCAGGTGGACAGGATGGGTGTCCATATTGAAAGTGTACACTCTCTGCTCTTAAGGTCACAACACTGAAGGTGACCCTCTGTGCCCAACCTTGATTTGGACTTCGGTCTCCAGAACTTTGAGGAAATACACACGTGCTATCAAGGCCACCAAGCCTGTGGCATTTTATCACAGCAACGTGGACTAGAAGAGCAAGGAAGCAACAGAAAAGGAAGAAGAAAGGTGTTACCCACCTCAAGCATTTCTTCCCTTTGCCTCAGAGCTTCTTTGACTTCAGCAAACTGGAACTGCAGGATGCTGTGGGCATGCTTCTCCCTCTCAAACTCCTGTGAGTGAGGAACGCAAGACTGAGGCTGCAGTTTGATGGCATTTCTGTCACAGGGCTCATGTTCTCATGGGCCACACGTCCCTCAGGACAAACGGCCCTCTACTACGTCATCGCTGTTTCCAAGCTCATTCCTCTGCTGTCCATTGAGGACGATCAGACAGTTCCCCCTAAAAGCAACCCTCGAATTGTGCAAAGCTGAGAAGTTATTTCCCAATTCCTCTCTATTAAGATGCATCTTAGGGTCTCTCTCTAGGGGTCTGTGCTGCAGGCTGGGAATACAACAAGAATAAAACCGCTTCTTTGTCCTGAGTCCCAGCGGGTCCTGAAGTACATGCGTGACTGCCTTTCTCTGAGCTCTGAAGGTGTGATTTCTGAAGTGGAGTAACTGTGCCTTTTCCAAATAAGTAGAAATAACAGTACAATTTCCTCAAATCTTTGATGTTTGTAATTAATAACCTACGAAGCTGACATAAAATAAAAGGCAGGAAATGTATTTTAGCATGAAGATCTGGAAGCATCTAGCTGTGCATTATTTAAGTGTGTCTGTTCTTTAATACACAGGCTTTTTTTATGCAGAAATTTATATTTTCTTTATTTTGGTTTTGGTTTTTCTTTTTTTTTAATTTATTTATTTATTAAAGATTTCTGTCTCTTCCCTGCCACCGCCTCCCATTTCCCTCCCCCTCTCCCAATCAAGTCCCCCTCCCTCATCAGCCCAAAGAGCGATCAGGGTTCCCTGCCCTGTGGGAAGTCCAAGGACCACCCACCTCCATCCAGGTCTGGCAAGGTGAGCATCCAAACTGCTACACAGGCTTTTTTATGATTGTTCTATTTTCAGGCATAATAGAAACATTCTAGCAAAATTCTCTAGTTTGCACATTGAAACTATGCATAATCACATTTCAAATTACTCTGAGAAGGGCACAGATGTCTGAGTTTTATACATATACATACATACATATATATAAATATATATATATATAAAATATATGTGTGTGTGTGGGTATGAGTATATATGTATGTGTGTGTGCGCCCACCTATGTGTATAGGTATGTGAAAGCCATAAGTCTACCTTGGGGGTCACTCCCCAGGAGCTGTGGCCCTTGGGTTTTTGCCTTTTCTTTTCAAGGTTGACTTTATTATTTTATGTATATGTGTGTGAGTCTGTGCACGTGTGCAGATGCCCACGGAGGCCATGGCCATCAGATCCCCAGGAGCTAGTGTTATAGGTGCTGGAGAGCCACTTGACATGAGTGCTGGGGACCCAACATGGCCCCCTGACAAGACAGTATGTACTCCTAAGCACTTGGCTACCTTTCCAGACCTGGCCTGGGTTTTTGAGAAAGGGTTTTTCACGGTCAGAGGCTGACTGATGAGGCTAATCCAGCTACCCAGGATGCACCGCAGATCCAGCTGTCTCTGCCTCCCCAGCACTGGGATCACGAGCACATGCCACCCCAGATGCTAAGGACTGAACTCATGTCTGAACGCTGTGCAGCAAGTGCTTTAGAGTGAGTTATCTCCCCTACCCGTGAGACTGTTCGGTTTGGCGGCAGAGTCTTGCTAAGTAGCCCAGGTCAATCTTGGACTCCTCTTGCCTCAGCCTCCTACATGCTGGGATCATAGGCATTGCCACCAAGTATGACAAAGACACAATAGTCTCATTCTCGGACTCTGGGCTTTCTGGACAAGTGGAGAATCACTGTTTAAAAAATATATAAACATGGGTTGGAAAGATGGCTCGGCAGTTAGGTGCATCTTGTAGATGACCTCAGTTCAATTTCTAGCACCCATGTCAGGCGGCTCACAACTGCCTGTAACTCCAGCTCTAGGAGACCTGGAATCCTCCTCTGATTATGTGTGGGTGTGGGTGTATACAAACTAGTGTATTCGTATACATACCACCTCTCCACATACATAATTAGCAAAAATATGAAAAAAAAATAGAAGTCATACACACGCACATATAGTTCGTTTGTTTGTTTTTGTTTTTGGAGACAGGGTTTCTCTGTAGCTCTGGAGCCTGTCCTGGAACTAGCTCTTGTAGACCAGGCTGGCCTCGAACTCCCAGAGATCCGCCTGCCTCTGCCTCCCGAGTGCTGGGATTAAAGGCGTGCGCCACCAAACCCGGCCAAGTACACTATATTTACACAGTTCCCACTAGCATTCCTGAGCATAGCGGTGCTTACCTTGTTCTTCTCCTCGTACAGTCTCTGAGACTCGGCCAGCTGCTCTTCCAGCTCCAGTACACTATATTTACACAGTTCCCGCTAGCATTCCTGAGCACAGCGGTGCTTACCTTGTTCTTCTCCTCGTACAGTCTCTGAGACTCGGCCAGCTGCTCTTCCAGCTCTAGCAGCGTGTCCTTCAGCGTGTCTACCTGGTACATGAAGTTGGTCTTCTCGTTGTCTAGCTGGGCATTGGAGACCATGGCCTTCTTGTACTTCTCCTCGACTTCAGCCAGCGAGTCCTGCAGAAACCAGGCCATCGTTTCAGAATTGCAAGAGGAGAACAAGGCGCGATTAAGCTAGAGTTCTTTTCCGGTCTCAGCCTTTGTTTCTTGGAGTAGAAGAGACACGGTGCAACCTCAAATGCACGGAGCCCACTTCTCAATGTCCTGTCCACTGAGGCAAGTAGCTTTCAATTGTGTGTGTGTGGGGGGGGGGGGGGGCGACCGTGGCCTATGGCTTGCCTGTGAGGAATTATGTTAACGATGTTAATTGAGGCAGGAAGACCCCGCCCTAAATGTGGGCTATCCCTAGGCTGGAGTCTTGGCTAGCATAGAAACCAGAAAGGAAACACGGACATTCATTACTCTCTGCTTGCTGACTGCACAGGCAACCTGACTAGCTGCCTCATGTTCCTGCTTCCAGGACTCCCTGATGTGATGGACTATATCCTTGAAGAGTGAACCAAAATAAACCCCTTTTCCTTTAAGTTGCTTTTGTTGTGGTATTTTGGCACAGCAATAGGAAAAGGGGCTAAGACAGCAGCCTATCTTCTCACTAAGACAAGGAGGTATGTGGGAAGCTGGCTGCTCAGGGAGGCAGCAGAGCCACTGACTCTCTGGTTCAGCAGCCAGAATCTTTCCCCCATGGGCCACGGCAGCTAAATGGGTTTCTGAAGTCATCACTCAGTGTGCGGATATAGCCTGGGAAAGAGCCAGGTAGGGATGGAAATAAAACCCTGCCACAAGCCACTGCTAGGCCACCCCACTCGGGCTTGGGAACCAGGAAAGAATCTGTGGTCATTGCAGATTTCTGACTCATGGGAAATCAAACAAGGTCCACAGGTCTTACTGGGTAGCTCCTGGAAAGACCAAAGTCATTTGTTTGAAAGGGCAGCCGTGGGAAAAGAGCCGTAAAGATAACACTGACAGTGCCCAAACATGGCTCCCACTCCTGTAGGCTCCAAAATATGAGCATTAGGAAAGAGATGCCAGGAAGGTGGAGGGGGCAGTCACCAGCAGTGGACTACCCAGAGTCTAACAGGTGTCAGCTCAAGCGTCAGGGCTGCGAAGAGACCCTGGGGAATCCTGCACCGGTCTAGCTCTGGGTATCCACACCACGACAACTAGACGTGGTACCATTGGATCCCAGTTGATTCGCTGGCTCCGTTTTCAGGTGAGTGAAAAGCCAGGGTCTTAATGCTTCTATTATATAGAAATGGCCTTGAAGATGATGAATTAGTATGTGACTTATGCCACCTGTCTGTCTCATGCTCGTTGCTATGGCGTTTAGAGGATTTCTTAGGCCCTTTCTGGGGAGATGAACAAGAAGGGACAGATCTGTATCTACTGCTCGACTCCAGACTTGCCATGAGCTGTTTGGTGGCTGTTGCTGCCTGTGCTTTGGCATCTGCTCCCTATGGCACCTGCTCACCCCAGCATCGTTAAGGAACTGGGAATCTACATTTCCTGTTGGCACGGTGACATCCTTTGAAGTCTGGGAGCAGTGTACACACACTCACTCACAGATACTGTTCCCCTAAGGACAGGTCGACGGCATGCATTAACCTTGAAGCTTCCAGAACACACATGTTAGGACAGCTCTGAGCTCAGCAAAGCAAACCGGGAGAAAGACCCTTGCGTGTGACAACTATGGAGAGCGAAGAGAACCAAAACTCTCCAGTGTCTGTCTGCTGTGTTTGCAAAATGAGACATTGGCTCTGAGCCTAGAGGGTGTTGAGCGCCACCCCACATCAGGTGGGGTAGGCCGGTCACCTTTTCCACTGTGTTCAGAAACTGCATTTGGAAGAAGACAGATGCACGCTGTGTTAGAATTTCCCATGCTCCCACACTCTCCACAACTGATGTCCTTCAGAGTGAGCATGCGCATAGGACTTGTGAGGCTTTCTAAAGTTAAGGCAGGTTAGTGTCACGGGCTCACACGTCCATAAACCAGTACCTTCATCTCTTTCAATCCCTGCATGTATTTGCCTTCCACATCCTGAATCTGGTCCTTTAACTCATTAAGTTCCTGAGGGAAACGCACAAAAGGCAGATGATGTCAAGGGAGAGAATTGGCAGAGTTCACACGTGCACCTGCGGCTTTCTTATGTCTGGGTGTGCCCCAGTATTTAGGCAGTCAGAGACACGGTTCCTTCTTTATTTTATTAGGCAGTAAAGGAAAGTGAAAATTAAGTTTCAGCATTATAAATATTAAAATTTATATCATCTTAATACAAGTTAGAAAATTTAGGTGTATCTTGTATTGTTTTATAAATTTTTAAAAAACGAGCAAAAAGAGTCTGGCAGTGTTGGTGTATGCCTTTAATTCTAGCACGTGGGAGTCAGAGGCAGGTGGATCCCTTGAGTTCAAGGATAGCCTAGTCTACAAAGCAAGCTCCAGGAAGACAGAGCCCCCCCCCCCCACACACACACAGAGAGAGAGAGAGAGAGAGAGAGAGAGAGAGAGAGAGAGAGAGAGAGAGAGAGAATAAAAAACTAAACAAAACGGCAAAAAATTGGGGCTGGAGAGATGGTTCCCTTGTTAAGAGGACTTGCTTCTTTTTCAGAGGACTTAGGTTCGATTATCAGCCTCCACATGGTGACAAACAACCCTTTGCAACTGCAGGTCCAGGGGATCCAATACCCTACTTTTGTCTCTGTGGGAACCTGGCATGCATGTGGTACACAGGGATACTATCCATACACATAAAATAAATAATAAACAAGCAAATCTTTAAAAAGCAGCAAACAAACACACAGGCAAGTGCGGGGGTGGCCGGAGAGATGGCTCAGGGGTTCAGAGTCCCTACTGCTCTTCCCGAGGACCCCAGCTTTGGTCTCAGCACCCGTCAGGTGGTTGGCTCTATTGCCACCTATAACTCCAGCTTCAGGGGATCCAACACTGTCTTCTGGCCTTGTGGGCACCTTGTATACATATGGCATTGATACACAGAGACACATAAACAAAATAATAATAACCTTAAGCAACAACTAGCCAAAAGAACACTGCCAAGAGTTTAGCTCCCTGTCTTCCTACCCCACAGACAGTGAGCTGCTGGGGGCAGAGAAGAACACATCTCTCCATGGTCTGGTACCTGAAGACATATCTGCCACAGACTAGTCTCCTGGCAAACACTTGCCAGGCAAATGGACGGTACTCAGGCCTAAGAACAGAGTCTAAGCAGGACTGTAGTGACCTCCACTTCCAGTCCGTAAAGAAAGCAACAGTGTTGGTGGCTGAGGATGTTGGGGTCTGGTGCGTGGCATTTTAGTGGAGCAGACAAATCACAACTATCCTGGCTTCCTATTTATAGACCATGGAAGCTGCGCCTCAGGTCGGACACCAGCAGCCACGTCAATCCCTTCTCTGTGCTCCTGGCAAATGCCAACTGGCTGCTTAGCCGCCACCAGTGGAGCTGGGTCCCTGAGAACCGGATTTGAGGACGGTGAAACTCTCCCACAAAAGTAGCCAAATCCAGCCCTTTCAGACCCTCTATCTTGCTCCGCTCCCTGAAGGACACACATTCTGGTCACCTACCCTCCACTCCTTTCCTGTTTGGGACACAATTGCTCCAGCTGCCTAACAGTACACACCGTGGTAATAATTAACACACAGTCCGGGCTGTGGCAGTCTTTCCATATACCGAGGAGGTCACCAAACACGGCGCCATCCTTGATGTCAAAGGTTTAACAGAGAATAATTTCTGTGTCATAACAGGACAAGAAACACCATTAAGATGCAGTGAGGAAGTCTACCAAAGGTACGCTACTAACAGAAGGGAGAGCATGCATTCTAGGTGAGGGAGAAGATGCTAGAGGGTGGGTACTTGCTGTGGTCCTGGATGGCCAGAATGTTCCATCGTCTAGAACATTCCAGAAAATGAAAAGTGAAGATGGCATGGCCCATGGAGAACAGAGAACTCATGGCCACAGAGGAGGATGCATGCTCCTTCCTGCTTGGGTACAAGCAGGTAAAGCTTCCCCCAGAGATGCTGCCTCCGTTGGGTCCAGTGTTAGGTGAACCATGTTTTCAGCCAGAGAGAGGAGATGGGACTGATCTCAAACCTCACAAACTAACTCTATAAATATGAAGACTAAGCAGTCTTCCAAGGGGTTCTGTTAAGTCACGGGTGAGCACAGTGTCTTACCTTAATTTCCCTAATGGACGCCTCGGTGTCCATGGAGATGGAGGTATCTCCACTTCCTCTCCGGGAGGAAGTCCCGCCCAGAGAAGCCAGCGTGGCAGCAGACAAGCTGGGCATGTTACGGGACCCCTGGAATGGGTAAAGAACAGATATCATTTGGTAAAACTAAAATTACCAACAAGCCGAACATTTCGGAACCTCTTCTTTCATGTTCCATTTTAGCTCCCACAGATGATCACTTCTGGTGTGTAAGTATGCGGGTGAGCCATGCGCAAGTGTAGGTAACAGTGTAGTGGCTACAGGAAGCTGCCAGGTGTCCTTTCTGACACTCTCCACTGAATTCCCTCGCGATGAGGGCTCTCATCGAGCCTGAAACTCACCATTTTGTCTAGACTAGATGACCAGCTACAATGCTGGGATTACAGGTACGTGTGAAAGCACCCATCTTTTTACATGTGTGCTGAGGACTTGAACTCAGGTCCCCAAGGCAGGCACTCTTACCCTCTGAGCTATCTCCCTGGCCTGAGCGCACCTTTTCTGTAACTCGGCTTCTATATTGGACAATCTCCCATGGGCTTCTGGCCAGTGTTAAAAGGGCTCATTCAGAGATGTTTCACGGCTGATTTGGGTTTGTCTAGTTAGCATTGAGCTAGCTCTTCACTGTCCCTCAGATTTCAACACTCACGCTGGATTCCTTCGGAGATATGACATCATGTGTGGTCACCTCAGCAGTCTCGGTCACTGAGGTCAGTCTCACCCAGGACCCTCTAGGTTAATCACTGGCCTGTGACAGAGGTTTCCAGAAAGCCCTTACCTTCTCAGTGAAGTCTTTGTCTGGTCGTTCTTCTACCTGTGGAGGAAGGTGACAACTGTCAAATAGTTCAAAGCACTGACTTGATCATATAAATCCTGCAGTATGACAAAGCCAGGCGGTGATGGTGCACACCTTTAATCCTAGCACTTGAGAGGCAGAGGCAGGGGGATCTCTGTGAGTTTGAGGCCAGCCTGCAGGACAGCTAGGACTGTCACACAGAGAAACCCTGTCTCGAAAAACCAAAAGAAAAAAAAACAACAACAAAACATTATCTCATGCTGTAATTTAAAAAATAAAAACAAACAAATAACCCTTTATAACAAACAAAGACTTTGGCTTTCTGCATCTATCCTTCCCATGTGGAAGCCTCTCTGAGACCCTTCCTTTCCTCAGATAGAAGCCGCCGTGGGATGCAGGGTGGCCTACGTGGCTGGAAGGAGATATGCACTGGTGCTGAGCCCCCAGGGAGACACCTGGGGTAGAAGGGTGTGCTTGGGTACCGAGGCTGAAGCTGACCTAAGGACTGTTCCTCCGGCCCTGGGAAGTCACGTGGGTTCAGCGCTGAGCCTCGGCCACCATGCTTCCCTCCCCAGTCCCAAGTCCTGCTTCCCACAGCTCAGAAGTTCTTAACTTTGACCCCAAGAGCATTTGCCAAACATGTCAGTGGCAAATACACAGATTCACCGATCTGAGTGGCACAGGACACTGTGGACACCTGTGCAGGTTTATGGTGGATGGTCCTGAAGTCACCACCATGCTCTGAGGTCACAGCTCACAGACATGAGTAGCAAGAGAAAGCGGTCACTAGGCACAAGACATCCAATGCCCAGCTCTCTTCTGTGTGTGTCCCAGTCTAGCCAGTACACGGAAAGGACTCAGCGGTCCTGCTGGACAGAGCCTGTGGACCCACTCACTGCCAGTCACGGCTGACGTGTGGAATAAGCACCAGATGCTGTATATTTTCACATGTGTGATCCACACTGGCTTGACTGTCCACTGTCCACAGTGGGCTGCTGAGGCAGGCCCCGGCTGAGATAGTTTTATCTCCCTGTCTACAGAGTTGGAGGCCGCCTCCGTTTTCCTTGGGTGTGTATGTAAGTATGTTCATGAGCACGTGTGTGCATGCGAAGGCCAGACTCTGACATACAGTGCCTTCTTCAGTTCTCCACCTTATTGTTTGCCTTATTATTTGAGACAGGGTCTCTCATTGAACCTGAGGCTTGCTGACTCAGTGGCCGGCCAGCAAGCCTAGGGCTCCTCCTGGGTTCATCTCCCCAGCCCTGGAATAACAGGTGTGGACTGCTATGCTCAGCTTTTGACATGGGTGCTAGCGATCAGAAAACTCCCATCATCATGACAAGCCCTTTACTGACTGAGCCACTGCCTCAGCCACTCTCCTTTCATTCTAAATTTTGAGGATGATTTTGGCAGAAAATGAAGTTCATGCTACTTGGGAATAAAAGTATTTCTGAAATACCAAAAATTTTGGGTAGCTAAGGAGAAGTAAGGTAGTTGGCACCCACTCTCCTGGGACATCAGTTTAATAACTCTTTTATGCCCAAAGCCTCATTCTTTAGATAAGTTGGTCTGTAGATGAATACTAATGAACACAAAGTAGAGATAGGCTATATAGGTCCAGCTCTGCAGTGCTGGGGATGGAACCAATGCCTGGTGCGTGACCACCAAGCCCAACCCTGGCCCCAAAAGTCCAGATGAGCAGACTCAGGCTGACACCTAGAGGGCTGTTGGCTTTTCGCTCCCGGGGTAAATATGTTTTCTCTAGTTCATCAGCAATGCATATTGTATAGGAAAGCTGAAGCTCAGATAGCGAGATAGTCGCAAAGATCTACATCCGCAAACGGAGGGGCTTTCACTACCAACTGGCACATACACTGCTTTTATAATTCACAAAACATCGAAGAAGAAAGAAAAAAAATCCAAACCATAGCTTGGTCAGGTGCGGTAGGAAATACCTTTAATTCTACCCTGAGCTCCCCCGCCCCACTCACATGGGAGGGAGAGGCAGGTGGATTTCTCTGAGTTTGAAGCCAGCCTGGTATATGTGGTTAGTTCCAGTCCATCTTGAGTTACATGGCCTCAAAAAAAATCCACATAGCATGCTATTCCATAGTTAAAAAAAAATCCTCTTCTCTAAAATATATAATGAATGCAGACTATGAAAAATCAGGGAAGGAGCTAAGTGGAGACCATTCAGAGAAAAACTGAAAACTGTCTTTCAATATAGATACATGGAATGTACCTTTCAGCATGGTATTTTGTTTTCCATTCCATTTTGTTTTCAAATTGACAAGGTGCATCTATCTATTCGCCAGCCTTTTTGAAACAGGTACTGCTGGGGCCCCATGAGATGTGACAAGGGCTGCTGTTCCTACTGGCTCCAGTAGATGGCAGCATGGACAGTTTGTCTCCAGTCAAGCCCGGAAGAAGTAGACAGTTGGACCCTCTTCACAAAGGGACAGAGAAGTAAACCAGATGGCATCCTTCACTCTGATAGAGAGTGTGCCCCCGTATCCTCTGCAAACAACACAGTGCACACCCATGGCTGCTGCATGACCTGCCGTGAGGGCTGCCATGGAGATAAGGCAGCCAAAGGCGGTGGACGGAGCAGGCGCCTGGGACAAGCCACCAGACCTTCCCTGCTTAGAAGGGCCAACAGTACCAGGAATCCTGTGACGTAGTGAGTATTTTTAACCTCCATTCCCTGTACTCAATATTTCAGATTAAAGTCGCACTAGCACGATTCTAAATGATGCATACGAGCCTTTTATAGTTACCACTGACTGTATTCAAAGACTACTTCCAAAATCTACGTGTGGTGGCACATGCCTGTAATTCTAGTGCTTGAGAGGTCGAGGCAGGAGGATTACCACGCTGGGCTACAGAGTCTCAATTGTCTCAATTTTCTTTAATTTTTTTTTCCTCCTGAAAAAAAGTCCCTTCTAAGAAACCTCGGTGGAAGCACAGATTGTGGCATCTTCTCCCTCCCTTCCGAAAGCAAATCCTTTAGGAGGACGCTAAATGTGTGCCCCATCCACACCACCTCAGCAGGCTTCTTATAAAGATCACGTGATGAGGTTTGAAACACTCATTTGTATGTCGCTGTCTGCTGGCCTATTCAAAGATGAAGAACCCAAGCAAGAACTGGCCCAAGAGAGAACCTCATGGCCCCAACTCCGGAGACACAGGACTGCATCAGACACTGGAAGACAAACAGGGTCCCCGAGGCAATGTCATTGCAACAACCCTTGCAAAACAAGTGACACAGGAAACACCACTCAGGGAACACCCATTTTAAGAGCTGCTTCCCTTCCAAGGTCAGTGGCAGTGGGGCTCACCATCAGTGTGGGAATGTTGAGTTTTATTACTTATTTAGGGTGTGTGTGCATGTCATGACATATGTGGAGATGTCAGAGGACACTTTGTGGGACTCAGTTCTCTCCTCCTTTCTCTTTCTTTTTCCTTCCTTCCTTTTCTTTTTCCTTTCTTTCTTTCTTTCTTTCTTTCTTTCTTTCTTTCTTTCGTTCTTTTTTTTTTTGAGTTAGGTTTTCTCTGTGTAACAGCTCTGACTGCCCTGGAACTTGCTTTATCGACCAGTCCTTGAACTCACAGAGTACATGGTATCCTGCCTCCGCCTAACCTAGTGCTAGGATTAAAAGTATGTACCACCACCACCGGGTTCCCCTAATTTTATTTTTAAGATAGAGTTTATGTAGTCTGGGATTCAATATGTAGCCCAAGATAGCCTTAACATCACGATGTGCCTTTCCCAGCCTCTCATAGTGGGACTACAGTCACACACCACCACACTTGGCGAAGCGATGGTTTTAAATCTACCACTGTACCTACAGAGGCATCTACCACTGTACCTACAGAGGCATCTACCACTGTACCTACAGAGGCATCTACCACTGTACCTACAGAGGCATCTACCACTGTACCTACAGAGGCAGGCTTGCTCTCCACAGATCCTGCCTTGCCTCTTTATGTAACAGGAGCCACAAGGGTCTTTGCTTTCAAATTCAAATGGGCAAACAGCTGGGCTCAGCATTTTTCTATGAATGTACAAGACTACATGTGTCCTGGCTCCCTGGAGACATTCCTGAAGATGTTTCAGGGTGGCGGAAGCTCTCCTGGATTCCAGTGGGCTGTGAGACTTAGACAGGAAGGTGCCGTAGGTGTCACCTGGCTCTGCTTGAGTGCGGTTCAAGCCTAGATCTCCAACCCCAGATCCCACCTCATTCTTAACACCTGTCCTCACAGCTCCTGCCCTAGGTGTCACCTGGCTCTGCTTGAGTGCGGTTCGAGCCTAGATCTCCAACCCCAGATCCCACCTCTTTCTTAACACCTGTCCTCACAGCTCCTATGACTGATGTTTATGTTATTTATTTGATGAACATCTTCTTGCCCACTCTGTACAGCCCATGAAGGGCAAGGGCAGGTCTACATTGCCTAACACTTTAGGCTCATGACCAGAATATTCGAGGTGCTAAATTAACACCGATTGGGTGAACTACAACCTCTTCAAGGAGAAGATTCTGGACATAAAGGATAGAAAGAAAACATGGTTCATCGTGTGTGTCTTGTGTGTAGATGTGTGTCTCTGCCCTACTTTTCCTTCTGTGGCTTTTCAACCAAAAGAAACTTGGGAGGAGAAAGATTTTGATTTGTACTCTCTAAGACAGTCTACCATTGAGGGAAAACAGGGCAGGAAACTGGAAGGAGGAACCATGGCTAGTTTTCTTATAAACCCAGGACTGTCTAGAAATGGTAACTGCCCTCGGTGGGCTGGGTCCTCCTATAGCAATTAAGAGAATTTCTTAAAGGTATGTCCAGGGACTAATATTACTCAGTTGAGATTCCCCTTTTGGGGAGATTCTAGGCTGTGTTGACAGTTAACACTAATTAGGACTGATAAGTAGAATGACTGTGGGGGTTGGGAGTAGCAATAGAATGAGCTGGAACACGGTCATCTGCCACCTGCATTGCAGCTGATGCCTCTTGGCTTTCCCAAGAATTGTATCGCTGGGAGTCCCAGGCTTTTAGTCTACGGATGTGGGAGCACATTAGTGGGAGAATGGATGACCACTTCCCTCAGTCTGGTGACTTTTGCTCCTCAGCGGCCCCACCCTTCCTCCAACCTGTAGTCCTGCCTCACTTCCCGTCTGACAGATGTGAGATGCAGAGCCTTGAGGGTGGCAGCTGGCTTTTGTATGTTCTTCTCGTCCCTGGGGAAGTACTAGGTCAGAGGTATTTTCTAAGAAAAAATACGGACACCAACAACTGTCTCATATCGTGGCTGAGGCAGCTCAAGCAGAAACAAATTATTTTTTTCAGGGGCAGTTCCTGATCCAGTTTCTGCTCCAGGCGTTTATATGTCTGTCTACATGAACCAAGCCAGGAGGGGGAGCTGTGGCATGTGAATCCCATCTTATAACTCCTGCCTTATTGCACATCCTGCTTGGTTCCCACAGAGGCCAGATGGGAGGGTCACTGTGGTCCTTCTATCCCAAGGGCAAAGGTTGAAAATCCTGGTACCCAAAGAGGTATAAAAAATGGAGCTAGCCCTCCCTCCTGCTGTTTTCAAGATTCAGTGTTAACACCTTGCTTTTCTGCGTCCTGGGGCTATTACTCCACTGGGGGTGGGGTGTCGGTGCGATTTGGGTTGGTTGGCAACAGAAAGTGTCTGTGAGCCTGTACAGCCTTGCTGGTGGAAAGAAGCCCAGAAGTTCATGTTTGGACTTGTAGGTGTTCCTGCCTGAGATGGAGGAGGAGGTCAGGGCAAGGGCCCTGGGAGAGGGACCTGGCAAAGTCAGTGACCATCCCACTGACGGAACAATCTCCTGGGACTGCCCTGCACTTACAGAGGTGCGAGTCACACACAGGAGGTTCCTTGGTCAGCATAGTGTACCGGGGAGACGTGAGGTGGGCAGGAGAGAGTCGGGAGGCTAGTCTGTCTTCCACACATCTATGCCCTGACCTTTGCTCACTAAATGAGACAACAGAAACAATGATCTATGGACTTTTGGGACAACAAACAGGTGAGGAGAGGAGAAAAAAATATCTACTGATTATCTGCAATGGACTTAGCAGGGGTAAGGGGTGTGACTACACCCCCAAGTGCCCGACACCCCAAAGAGATCAATTCCCTTGCCTTACAGGCTGCACAGATGTACAGTGCACCTCTGTGCAAAAACAACAACCAAACTTGTTTCATGTGTGTAAATTTTCCAAAACACACACAGCGGGATCCGTCTTCCCAGTCACAGTAATCGGGAATGTTGTCATATCATGACTTCATCGTAATACTAAAATAAATCCACGTGACGACAAAGAATCCTGTTTTGCCACCCTGGACAGAAAGTGCTCAGGCTACAGGGGTGGGGTGGGATGTGTGTGTGTGGGGGGGTTGTGGGGAATCTTTGAGAGTCAAGCAACAGACTTCTCTTGGTTATAAACCCTCCACTTGTTCCTTAAGCGCACACTCAATTATTATGCACAAAGAAGAGGAGTCTACACTAAGCTGCCACAGGAAAACTAGGTTGTTCCTAGTGACTTGAAGGCTCCTCATGGATTAGTGTGCATAGGTTACACTACCGCAAAGCCTGAAGCGCTCGAGACAGCCACTCTATTTTAGAGGAAAGACACATAACGGAGTAGAGAGGGGCACTGGGCCATTGAACTGACTCAGTGGGGAGGCTCGTAGCTGCAAGGGATCCCACTGGCTCTCGGGGGGGGGGGGAGCCGCTTCTGGTAGGAAACCCCACAATGAACTCATCTGTGTTAAGTAGTGCCTTGGCTCCCCTGCATTCTGTGGTGTAGGGACCAATCCCAGGCAATGCAGTGCTGGAGAACTGAGTCCCAAACTATGTGTACTTAGGACTGGGAGTTTTAATGAGAACTGATGAAGAGACTGACCTGGACTGCCTGCACTTTCCACCCATGGCTTTCCAAGCGTAGGTATCCACCCACAGCTCTGGCTTCAGCCTGCACGTGTCTCCCCACCCCAGGCAAAGCTGCCCAGCCAGGTGTGACACTACACACCTGGAACCCTGGCACTTGGGAGGTGGTAATAACACAGCGAGTTCAAGGCCATCTGGGGCAGTGAGACCCAAACAAAGGGACTGGGGAGGCGGCTCAGTTGGTAAAGTACTTGCTGTGCAGGCTTGATGAGGGCCTGAGTTTGATCCTTAGCAACCACTTTTTTTTTCGTTTGTTTTTTTAAGCCAGTTTGGTGGTGTGTACCAGTAATCCTAGCACTGAGGCATGAGGATGCTAGGTGCTTACTAGCCTGCTCAGTCAAATCAACAAGTACCAGTCTCAGTGAGAGACTCTATCTTATGATATTTAGGCACACAGCAACAGAGGAAGACAGCAGAATACGGCCCACAAAATCAAAACAAAACAATTCCTTGTTTAGATAATGATAAAGCAGCCTCAAAGAAAGCCACCAACCAATCAGGTGAAACTGTCAAACCGTGTAGGATTGGATCTTGGGGCCTTGGCTTCTCTGCTGCGTCTGGCATATGGGGAGCCACAAACTGGAGAGCAGGGCCTTGGTGACACCGTCTATGCAGTTTTTGAGGAAATGGGACAACAGGTGACCTCAGCAGCACCGAGAGTGGCAAGGCATTTACAGCCCTACACTTTATTTGAAAACTTGCCAGCTCTGATAACCCCCACTACTGCAAAGCCAATGTTAAAAGTCAAGCCCTTGAAATTTTAAATCGTAAAATACAGCACATCCGCACACGAGGCTCCTGTTTACATTCCCAGAATGGATTTTTCCCTCTCAAGCCTCGTTTCTAAGCATCACTAATGACGTCTGTTCCGTTATGGCCCTTGAGAAGCTGAGCAGCGCAGCCCTGACACCACCCAATAGTCTTCTAAACTCAAAACCATTTCCCAATCCCATTTTTCACTAAGACCCGAAATAAAATGAGAGGCTTCTAGCTTTACGCTGCATTGTTTCAAAAATGGGAGTCATTTCTAAGGGACGGAGAGGTGAAGGATAACGGGTGGGAGGCAAGGGGAAAAGGATAGGGAGGCAGAGGGGAAGGACGAAGGAAGGAAGCTGAAGGGCAGCAGGGTCAGGAAGCAGACTTACCACAGGGCTGGCCCGCGCTGAGCTGGCCCTAGAAGAGGCCCGGGAGCTGGAGTTGAGGTGGCTGCTGTACTCTGAGGGCTACCACAGGATGCAGAGATAGAAACACAGGAACAGGGTCAGCAAAGAGGTAAGGAAAGCAAAAGATGGAGCTTCAGTTAGTGTGCAGGTTAGCCACACACATACACGGCAGGGAGGAAAGACAGGTTAGGGTTAGGGAGCTGACAGGGCTCGAAAAGGGAGTTTGCACCTGCCACAAGATCAGGTGACCATCTATCAAGAATAAAATACAACAGCATTATCCATGGGATGCAGCTTCCAGCAAACACCGAGCATTGTTCAGTGCAGGTGCGCATCCCATCTCCTGTGTTCGCCTCCTTGGTACGCGACGGCACTTCGCAAGAGCCCAAGCTGCCTTTGGCTGCATCCCAGCTCAGAAACTAGCTAAGAAGAGGGCTGGCATTTCTGAAGGGGAGGTTTTGCTTTTCTGCCACCTTTCCAGGTGGAAACCGGAGAATCTTGTCTTCTGGGTGCCCCTGTCTACCTGTCCATTTAGGCTTCTTAACTCTTGATGAAGGATGATGACGGCCACCGGGCTGTAGCCTCTAAGCTTTAGTCTGTATTCAGCCACCTGCCCTGGGACAAAAGCCAGACTGACCTGTGGGCTGCGAGGCCTTGAAAGCAGCACCTTCACTGTGAACTGTAGGGACTCTGGATCTTTGGGGGTGTTTGTGATGCCATCTTAAGGACCAGCCCCCGTGAGCAGAGCACACATCTATTCAGTTTATGGTGGCTCTCCAGTGAGCAGATATGGCCTGTCACACTTGCTGAATGCAGGAACAAATGACCCCAGCTCTTCGCTAGTAATGGTCGGAGAGTCTACACCTCACGTTACCAGCCCAAGGCTCCCGGGTCAGAACACTTCTGAGAGCAGCTGGCCTGACTTGACCCTCCTGAAAACCAGCAGCTACATCATGTCCCCAGGCCCCATGTGCCATCATGCCCAGAAGTCACTGAGGGTTATACAAAAGCACTGGGTGTTTTAAAGGGCTGTGGCCAGCATGATCAGGGCTGCAGAGGCATCCCAACTACATCTCTTCACTGGATAACGACATGTTTGCACTCAAGTGTGGGGCGTACAGAGATATAAGGACCATGCCATGTTGTTTCCTTCCTACTTAAGGATCCTTAGTCCATTCTCTGACCAGCTGGACTGACTTGACCTTTTGGAAGAGAAGCATTCACGTCGTCAGGCCTCAGGTATCACCTATGTGGAGAAGTCAAGTGGCCAATGGGCAGCTAATGTAAGTCAGAAAGCTCTGAGTTCGAATCACACCTCCATCTCATTGGTCATGCGAAGGTTGTTAAACAGGAGTTAGGACAGGTCCGCATAGACATGCCCACCACAAAGAAGAGAATGTCTGTAAGGTCCGTCTCTGCTCTCACTTCCTGCGAGACAGCCTGCTCAGATGGGTGGAAACTCCTCCCAGGGTGTCAAGATTGGGTTACCACACACAAGTACTAGCTGTCTCAGGGTCAGGAGGGGACAGAGCAAGTCCTGCAAAGTGAGACCAGCACCAACCATCACAGCAACCCCTGGGTCTGTCCACACCCCTTTCTCCTTTTCTCAGGTTCAGAAATTCATTACCCATTATGTTACTTAGGAGCTACAGGTACTGAAGCGGATGAAACCCAACTAAGGCGAGTCTCTGACCTCGGTATAAACTGATGCACAAGGACACGAAATTAACAAGCAAAGATTTCCTGATTCCATCATCCCTGACCTTTATCACAAAGGAAAACACAGAGAGCGTTTCCTCCTGTGACATCAGTCACCATCCAGCAAACACCCGTGGGTCATGCAGCACACAGTGAGGCATGATGGGAAACATGAAAAGTGCCTTACAGCCCGAGAGCCACAGGCGCTTCCCCTTCGAGCCCCATAGAGGCTGCTCTCATCCATCACGGACGCCTGCGACAAGAACAGACTGTCAGGACAGGAAACACACTCCTTTTCACAGGACCACAGAGAAAATGCTGAAAAGGAAGGTTAGCAAGAATGATGTGTGCCAGAGAGAGGGTCCAGAAAACTCCATGCAGGCTCTGTGTTACCCTCTTCAGATCTTCAGAGAGCCACAGAGAACAAAAAGGTGTAGGAATCAGAAGGCAGACATTGAGTGGCTGCAAGTCGGCATGCAATTTCCCGAGAGTGTTGGAAACTGTTATTCTGAAAAACATTCCCCATGAGAATCGCCAATCAAGATTGAAAATTGGCAAGCAACCCAAACGTCCCGAAGATCGTCAAAGCAAACTCACATGCCGTGTCAACACAACTATTCTTGCGTTAAGTGGCTTTGGAATAAAACATTACGGCAATTATCGTTTCGATGTTGGATATTTTATATCTCTTCAGAAGTTGCTACACAGAAAAGAGTACTTGATTACCTTGAACATTGCATGCAGTTAATCAAAGAGAAAGAGGTTTACAAGATCTCAGGCAGTGATATCAAACCCTGTCCCATTTAAAGACACCTGAGTTTTCCTTATTCCTCTTTAGGAAATCCTGGCTAGCTTAGCCATGTACACATACATACCTAACCCCTAAGTGTGCAAGGTGGTGGAAAGTCCCAGTTATTAATACAATAACTTTGAAAACCTAGTTTTCTGCAGAATGTAAGAACCTACATTTAAAACTGGAAACTTCCCAAATTATATAGACATATGGAAATTTCCAAAGTACTATGGCAACGTGGATTAGAGTCTATTACGGCTGTCACTACATTCAGGAGCCATCTGTCTTTCTGCCAATAGGTAAATGTTGTCATTGTTTCCTTCCTAACAACCTTAACAAGTCTTCCAAGAGACGGAACAGGGTGACGGCTGTTGTCGGCAGGGAAAAAGAAAGCCCAGATCTGACTAAAGGGGACCAAGAAAGACCACAAAAGGGCGGGTAAACTATGAGTAAGTGCTGCTTCCCCAGCAGGGCAGGAAACGGGGCTCAGGGCAGGAGAGCATGTGCCACAGGCAGAGGGGAGCATGCAGGGCAGGGGTGGGGAGCACACGCACCCAGTAACTCCCAGCAGGCCGGGCAGCACGGCACAGAAAGGAAGGCTGCAGGAGGAAAGCGAATGGCAGGCTTTAGACCTTGGGAAAACAGCAACAGACAGCAACATGAAGGCTGCCACACCATGCAGTCAGGGTCTGGCAACTAAGTAACTATCCTACAATGCTTGGAAGGACAAGCCAGAGTTAAGGTATTGGGTTTTCAAGGGACTGGATATATGGAAATCCAACATTTACAGGAAAGAAAAATGATACAGTTTCCAACTAGAAAAACCACAGACTTTCCCAGCATCTCTGGGATGGGGCTAATGTTTTTCAATCGTTTCTGTTCAGATGGTGCTGGAAAAAGACTCAAAGCAAAGCCCACAGATGGACATAGTCACGGGGCCAGGTTCAAGGCCACCCAAGTACCTGATAGCTCAACCCTATATCTAGGATTGAGCCTTCCTGGGTTCAATCAATCAAGGATCAAAAATATCCGAAAACAACAGAACAAAACAAACCAATGTGCACTGAGCATGGACAGAATCTACCCGCATCATTCTCTGAACACAGCGTACCAACTATTCTACAACATTTACATATCATGAGTAAGCTAGAGCTGATTTAAAATTCACAGGCAGATGTGCTGGCGTTATGCAAATGCCACATCACTTTATCCGAGGGGCCTGAGTACCTTTGGATTCTGATATCAAGGGGGACTTTGAACCATGCCCTCAGGTGCAGAAAACTACAGAGAGAACGTGTCAGGAAGAGTATGATTGGTTCCATCAGGGTCACTGCGGCAGTCAAGAAACAAGGGGAGGGCTGGAGAGATGGCTCAGTGGTTAAGAGCACTGGCTGCTCTTCTAGAGGTCCTGAGTTCAATTCCCAGCAACCACATGGTGGTTCACAACCATCTGTAATGAGATCTGGCGCCCTCCTCTGGCGTGTGGGCATACATGGAGACAGAGTGTTGTATACATAATAAATAAATCTTAAAAAAAAAAGACACAAAGGGAGTGTAAGGCTGTTGCTGGCTGCTCAGGGCTGGAACTTCCAAAAGCCCAAGGGGATGCACGCCTGGAATACAGAGTAGCAAAGAGCTCTGAGGGTTCATGCTGGGATATAGAAGCAGCTTTCTGGGATACAGGACCCAGGTACAGAGCTGAGCCAGGACTTAGTACAGACCCGCAGCATAGGGTACAGGAAAGATGCAGGACCAAGCAACAGATCTTGTGAAGAAGGCAGCCAACCTTCAAAAGAACACGTGCATTGGGATTTATAACACGGCACCCTTGGGCTGCAAAAGAGCTCACAGGCCCAGAGCAACAAAGGCCCATTTTGGCTGGATTTGAACCTGGGCCTTGTGAAAATGGGAAAGGGGCAAAGAGTCTAAGAAATGCTCGGCCCTGTCCACTTCTCCAAGATGCAGAAGGCAACATGCATAGAGACCTTGTAGGTTGCTTCCTGGACACGTTTACAAAAGAAAAATATTATTTTTAAAGAGCAATTTGGAATCCCAAATAGGGGAACAATTGCTGGAAATGGAGAAACCCAAGAGACCAGTTTTCTGAACTTGAAGGTTTTGTTTTGTTTTGTTTTGAGTATATATTTCACACACCCCTTCTTTCCCTAAGGTCTGATTTTCCATATTAGGTCCTAAATGACATTTTTAGGAGATCGAGGAAAGTCTCCGCAAGCTTGCTAAGCCATTCCAAACAGCCTGAGCCCGAGCCCGTTGACTGCACACTGAAGAGATTGAAATGCCCTCTAAGCGTGACAGTCCCAAAGTGCTTTGCAGAGGAAAGAGTGAGGGAACAGACCCGGGTTCCATTCTGGGCAGACAGGGGCTTGGAAGCAAGGCCACTACTGGGAAGGCCGAGGTCGGAGCAAAAGAATCCCTGCAATGAAAGAAAACAGTCAAGTCGGGTGAGGTGCGTGGGGAGGTGTGAAATCACTCCATCTCACGGGTGGGTTAGGGCTGGAAACACAGAAAACTGTCTTCGGCACAACCACAACTTGCTGGGCAGGAGGGAAAGAGAGTTAGGGGAACAAGAGTCCATTAACTGACAGAACCAGAATGACTCCACTAGACTGTTAGGACTTTAAGTCAGTGCGCATGTGCAACACACACACACACACACACACACACTCACACGGGAGCATTGATTTTAACCAATAACAAGATCTGGTGGTTTTAGTTTTCATAATCTGAGTTCTGACTTTTAAAATTGGTGGGTCAAGTCCTAATCAGAAATGTATAGGGACCTCAGCTTTCTGCCTTAGGTTGGTTTCTGGTCTCACCCGCTTGGTGGGCATTACATAAGAATGAATTAGGCAGGCACACTGGCAGGTTAAGTGTCAAGATCCTGAGATCCAGTCTGGAGAAAAGTGTTTTATGTCTGAAGGGGCCAACTCTAATTCTGATCTTTAACTCTCAGGGTACAGGTTCTTTCTGCTAAATTAGTTGGGTTGGGCATGGGCTCTGTTTCACTTGGGTAAATCCTTTAATTCTTTAGGGATTTTGTTTCCTCTTTATTTTTTTTTTAATTTAAAAAAGATCGACTTATTTTACTTTATGTTTGAGTGTTCTGTGTGAATACACAAGAGTGCACTGTGTGTGCCTGGCGCATTTGGAGGCCAGAAGAGGATGCTAAATTTATGAAACAGCAATTACTGATGGTTATAAACTGCCAGGTAGCCCCTGGGAACCGAACCCAGGTCCCCAGCAAGAACAGCAGTGCTCCTAACCACTGAGCCATCTCTCCAGATCCTTCTCTTTGTTCTTTAAGGTTTACATCCATTCTGATGACAGTGCTGGGGAAATCGGTCTCACTTCCTCTCATTTATTGTGATGCTGGGACCCAGCAGTAATGGCCTGAATTCTGGGAATAACTCAGGAGTGCCCATCCCGTGGCTTATGTGGGCCTATGTCCACTTACCTAAGCTGGTTCCCTAGTTCGGTGAGTGGATGGGCCTTAACTAGAACATACCGGCCCCAATCGGTAGGATTCTTTAATAACTAGAAATCACCTGTCCAGGTCAATGCAGATAGCTAGACTAGAATGGATTTTCATGCCGAGGCCACAGCACCCCTGACAAAGTGCCACAGAGTGCCTAGAGAGGATCATTGTTTTCAGAGAGGAGTTGAGAAGGTCCAGGCTCTTCATTTCCCCACTTTGGATTGGTTCTAACCAGAAAACAAAATACACAAGCATGCCATTGGTTCACTCATGGTAGTGGGCTGAATGTGACAACTTATGCTCAACACAGGACAGTGGTAAGTCTGAATGATGTAGCACGTGTTAATTTCTCTCAGAATTCAGTAGAACAGCCATTCCAAGACGGGGAGGGGGGACCCCACACACAAGGGTGCATGCTACAAAACCTGCAGTTTCTGTAGAGAGGATGTGAAAGATTTAAATGGGAACCAACCAACTTCTCCTCCCTGGAGGACGACAAAGCGGAGACTCTGCCATCGCCGCCGCCACTGTAGCTGGAATTCTGAGTACCAAAAAGGGAGCGTTTGTGAGCGGTGAGTGCTTCCTTACCCTGCCCATTCCCACAGCAAGCATAGGCACCCCAGTGTGAGGACCCAGGAACTCTGGTTCACCTGAAGGATTGCAGCATAAATTCCTAGCAAGTGAGCCCAAATGTCTGAGCTGTGAGGCGGAGCTCTGTCCCCACAAACCTGAGTGCTTCATTATTGCTAGCCAGTTGTTTACCGAATCTTCTGTCAAACCACCCAAGACCTGGTAAACCTAACTCTCCTCTTTGCCTATCTCCTTAGGTAGTTAACAGCCTTCCTATTGCAAAAAAAAAAAAAAAAAAAAAATTCAGCCTTTCTTCTGCTTAGTCCAGCCCCTTGATGCAGAGAGGCAGGGGGAGGCCGAGAACCAGCTCCCACATCTGCCGTGGAGGCAGCTGGCGTTGTGTATGCTCTGTAGAGCATGTGGGGGAGGCGGAGGCGACACTGCACAGGAGACAGGAGACTTGGTAATCAAGCAGGGAGGAGGCAGACATTCCCAAGCTTGTATCAGGCAGGTGTCTGGTTCTTTTGCATCTGGAAAGCTCCTCTCTCTGTCTACTCTTTCCTCCAGAGTCCCCCACAGGCTCAGAGCTTCTTCAGTGTAACTAGATGAAGGTTATTTTGTTCTTGGGTCATGTGATTCTCTCTAGCTACTTGTTAGACCAATTTTATGTCCAGTTTCTCTCCGTGAGCCGTTTTGTAATCAGGCGTTAGCTTTTGACTTGCAGAGGCATTGCCTAAACCTTGACTAAATCATAAAGCACACCTGTACTGGATGTATGTATGACACAGAGATGTCACCCCGAGCCACGGATGTGTAGAGAGGAGTGTTACCATTGGAAGGAAGCTCGACCTAAGAACTGCCAAATAACCTCAGTTATGGCAAAACACCATGAGGGAAAGCCACGACCGGCCAGTATTGGGAAACACTGCAGCTCTTATCGCTTATGCTGACAGCCATTTCTGCAGGCTTGCTGAGCACAGTCGGCCACAGAAGGACATGCACAGGCAGCGACTGCAGGTTTGTGTCCCTGCAGGGCCCAGCTGCCTTCACTACTCAGCAGGTGTCAGTGTGAAGAGTGACAGAAGCCTTTAACTAGGAGTGCTCTGAAGTCTGGAACTAGAAAAGGTTTAGGGGGTCATAGAAAAAGCACAGGTAATTAATTCTAAGCAGGTCTGAGAAGGCTCAAGCAACCTGTTCTACCAGTTTGGGAAAGCTGAAACTGTTAGCTCTGTGTGTGTGTGTGTGTGTGTGTGTGTGTGTGTGTGTGTGTGAGAGAGAGAGAGAGAGAGAGAGAGAGAGAGACAGAGAGAGAGAGAGAGATATCTAAAGAGCCTAGAAATGGAATTGAATTGACTAAATGCTATCTTAATATAATTAAAATAGATTAAATTTTACACAAGAAACATTACCAGAAGGGGAAAATGACATTAAAAACAGGAAGGTACTAGGTCATTTAACTCAGATTAATCTGTTTGGATCTTGTGGCTTAATTAAAATGTGTCCAATTTAACCTTCTGAAATGTCCAACGGCTACACCCTTGACAGAGTCCAGGCCTCTCTCGAGCTCTGGCCTTCTCTCTGTCTCTCCTTGCACTGCTCCGGCTTGTTCGTCACTAGAACGCTTGCCTCCCACCCTTAACCGTGAGCACCTAAGACGTCAGAATTCTGTGTAGGCTCTCACATGTGCATTTTTAAGACAAACATCAAAACATAAACATTAAAGCTTGAAATATGGAAAACTGAAAATGGGGGACTTCCATCCACGTGAGAGTCGATTCGCCAAAAGACATGCATATGAAGGCAACAGACAGTAGCAAGCTAATTCTGCTTCCTGGGTCTTTTTAGGAATGCTTATCAGCTTTTACCCTGTGTAACATCTAGAACGCAAACCATGCTAGGAATGCTAGAAGGCTAACATTCTGAGAATGTTAGAATGTGCTACAGGCATCGGGGAGGGGGAGCCAGGGTAATACAAAAAGAGCAAAGGAACTAAATTTAGCAATACATTTTAGACACGCTGAAGCAGCATCCCTGTGAGCACGTGCCATGCACGGTTGCTGTACTAACCCTGCCAGATCTTCTACTTAGGGACTGGGATCCGCAATAGTCTCCATCATAACCGTTAGTCTGTTTCAACAGAGAGAGAAGAGGTCACATCAGCATAAGGAACAGCACAGGTACAAACCAGAGAGCAACAGTTACCCACGAGTACACTGAGCCTTCTCTGCAGAGGGAATGAAGGGAACGGATGGGGCAGGCCAGGGAAGCACAAAGCCTGGCCACCCCCAAAGTTCCAGCAAGCCTCTCACTCCACTGCGACTCAGACAAAGTCCGGCAATCGTGTCACCAGTGACATTCCCTCCTGTGAGTGAGGCTCATGGCCTGACGTAGTTGCTTTTCTGGACAATTTTCTTACGCGTATGTGTGCTCATGTATGCTTTTGTGTGTGTGTGTGTGTGTGTGTGTACACGCGCGTGCATACATGCATGTGTTTGTTTATGTGTGTGTAAGTAATCTTATGTCCAGTCTTAGGAAACTCTAGATTTCAAGAAGGCTGAACACCAGACTAGAGGGCAGGGACCTGCCCAAGTCAGGTAGGTCAGTTAGATTCCAGGTAAGGATGGGAAAATATAGCCCTAATGAAACCATGTCCCTAAGATTTATAATAGTGTCCTGTGACCTGTAACTAAAGGCAGAAGTCTCCTGAGAAAGGACTAGTAAACTCCGGGAGTCACCTTTCAGTCACCCACTCTTCCTCTTTGTGTTTCTAGGTGAGATGGGAAGGCAGACTTAATGATGCTATCATATGTCCTCTAGGAAGAAACCAAACCAGATCATCTGAAGGCTGGACATACCTGGTCTGCCTGGCTCCCTTGCCCCCCCCCCCCCCAAGCAAGGGCCATCTAACACGCTCCACTGCATCTACAGGGAATGGTCTATTTTACTGTATAAAGGAATGATGTATGAGGTGAAAACCATCAGAGACCAAAGCAGCTTCAAAGACGGGAAAAGGAACAGTGGCCTCACATCTGGTGAAGATGGACAGGGGTTTATCTGTCTTACGCCTCAGAGGCTCAAGTGGCGAATGTAAAGTCTGCCCTGGGCCCTTGGGGAAGTTATTCAATCCACCCACACTTTCATAGCCGTGACAATCTGCACCAGAACGAATAAATTACAGGGCCATGATGAGGGGGACATGAGTGCCTGTGGGTCTCCTGGACGCCCACATTAGCCTCTGCAGGCACCTGATGGTCACACCAGAAGGTAGGAGGAGGGCTTGGCCCTGGCAGATCCTCACTCCAGGAAAGCGGGGGTGTGGTGTGCTTAGCCTGTACTAGATAGTCATGGCACCAGGCTTTCTGAAGGACAGTACTTGCTGTCTGTTTCTCTGTGTAAGTCATAGGCACATTCAGAGGTCATTGAAATGGGAAACAAAACAAGAAAGGTTAGTTAAAACTTGTGAATGACACACTTGATGCATTCAAATTAATTTTCAAAAGAAAAGACAAAGGCGGGATGGTGGTGGTGCTTGCCTTTAATCCCAGCACCTGGATAACAGAGGCAGGAGGATCTCTCTGAGTTCGAGGTCAGCCTGGTCTACAGAGAAAGTTTGCAAGTTCCAGGATAGCCGGGCAGACACAAAGTGAAACCCTGTCTTCAAAAGAAAAAAGAAAGAGAAAACACACTAAATGAAATCCAAAAATGCCCTTGGACACGGCTAAAATTCACACACAGCCCATGGACTAGGCCTCGAAACCGACTCTGAGTTTAAAATACAAAGGATGATATCTAGAAACAAGTTTAAATGCATTTGATTCCTTAAGGGTGTGAGGAGCTGCTAGTTTCACAGTAAGCTGTGGCCATGCTCCGTGGCTAGGGGACAGGCGCTGTCGGGGCACACCCTGAGTCTTAGGCCTTGTCCTGGGCTTCCTCCTAGCTGGCTTGCCTCACCAGGCGAGGGCTGTTACAGTGGTACTGTGGAAGACAGGGTAAGAGCTCTGTGGGAAGCCTGGGGGATCACACACGCTCAGCAGATACGTGGCACAATTTATTAATGATCGGCATTAAACATAAATGTAAATTTTCCAAATAATTTTGAGATGGAGAATACATGAAGCCCAGGGGCTCTGAGATTTTTTTTTAAAAAAATAATCACACCTGCGAAGTCCCAAAGAAGAGGTTATAGGTTTGCAAAACTCACTGCAGAATTCTTTTACTGTACACATTTCCAAGGGACGGAAGGCATTAGGGCTCTTAGATAAAAGGATCGTTTCAAGGACTTTATTTTTGTTGCTGAACTGGAGTCTTTCTCAAAGGTTATTTCCACAGCCAAAGAGCCAGCTTTTTATATTATTATTATTATTATAGAGACAGGGCTTCTCAAGCCTGTCCTGGAACTCACTTTGTTACCCTGACTTGTCTTGAATGAACAGAGATCCGCCTGTCTCGGCCTCCTCCATTGCCGGGATTAAAGGTGTGCATCACCACCGCCTGGCTGCCACCAGCTAGTACTCTTAATTTGAATGGTTATAGGTTAGGAAAGACTGGGGTCTATTAAGCAAAATGATTTCTTCACACTTAGTCTTTTAAAAGGACACAGAGAGGCCCCGGGAATTCTCGGTCTGATGGGTTCATTGAGGAACCCATAGTGGGTGGCCAACAACCGACACTCAGCACCCGCTAGTGAGCGGGGCCCAGGTACTGCAATCTATGCTTTAGGGTCCCATCCACAGGCCAGGAGGTAGGGGGGAGGGTGATGGCCTCATAGGGTCCTGGGTGAAGACTGGCAGTTGGACTTTGGAAAAGCACCCAGCAAGTTAGTAGAAACAGCACGGCTATCATCTGTCCCTGCACACAGTTAGAGTCACACAGCAAAATTATCTGACCACCTCACCCAGGCGTAAGGACTCCCATACTCCGGCTCAGGCTGGGCCTGTTGGCATAAGGGTGGAAGAGGGAAATAGAAACGGGAGTGCCAGAGCTAAGACAGAGCTAAGCAATCGTAGAGGCAACCTTTAAAATCTTAGCAGAAACACATTTCCCATGACTTCGAATGTCTTACTTAAAAGAAAACACATACATCAGAACCATAGCCATCGTAAAATCTAAGAACACTAAATTGCTTCTATGCAACAGTTGCTTAGTTCATGAAACACAAAGCCCATTTGCATTACACTTTCTTCTTGACATAGATACGATCTAATTAAATCAGGGCAAGGTCTAGAGATGCACCATCGCCAGGTTTTAAATAAAGATAATTAAAACCTTATGATAACGCCCAATTTTGGTTTCCCCAAGGGGACCATGTTTGCTGATTCCAGGATGGTAACTACCCCTCCTGGCCTTTAGGGTTTATTTATCATCCTTGTCATCTCAATAGAGAAGGCATGTCCGGGGAGTCAAGAAAGAAACCATCTTAGGAATTTGCACAGTAAAGGCTTTATATTATTAATATATTAAGCGGCATAATCTGGCCTCCATGGACACAGAGTGAGATGTGATTACACTAGGCAGGGTTGACAGATGCCCTGAGGTTCTCAGCTGTTCCAACCAGCAGGGGACAGAGTTTTGGGCACCTGGCAGGTGTGAAAGTCTCTGGGGGAATCAGGAGTGGCATTGTCACTGTGACCTCAAGTGGGTCCCTAAATGCTCTGGGCTTGTCCCACACCAACAAGAATAGCAAGTTGGACTCTTATTTCCAGGGCCCCAGCTCTCAGATTTGGATTTCCTTTTTTAGTCTAGTTCTTTGAACCCCCCCCCCAAAAAAACAAAGTAATTTTTGGGGTGGTGGCACGTGCCACAGTGTAAGTGAAACTCAGAAGATCACTTTCGGAAGTCAGCTTTCTACCCTGTTAGAAGTCACTTTCCACCATGTAGGTTCCAGGGTTCGAACTCAGGTTGTCAGGCCTAAGTTTAAGTCTACCATGGGAGAGTCGTGTAGCACATGGATGCTGATAGTGAAATTCACTGACTTTCTCCCATTCTCGTCTTCGGCTCGCTAACTGTGGACCTCCCGTGTGAAGCTTCAGACCTTAGGACAGATATACTGGAATCTGACAGAGTCCAGCATGGAGACCCAATTCCCTAGAGGCTCATACAAAAGGTGAATGAATGCTGTAACATTTGCGGTGTTGACACTACAATAAACTCTTTGGAGCCAGGACAGCCTTATTGCCACCCCTAGAATCTTAAGATGACGAAATTCCTCCCTTGGGAACCCGAGGGACCACAGGTCTGAAGATGACACATTGTTCCAGAGTTTTGGGTTCTGCTTCCGTCTCCCGCCTGTTCTATCTCTGATCCCTGATCATTGGCTTCCTTCTTGTCAGTTCTGGGGAAAGCTCTCTTGTGAAGTTACCACCAGGTTACGTCCAAGGGCCAGCTCTCTGTTCTGCCCTTCCAATCTCTCCCCTGATACCCAACTGTTCTTCCTCCTCTCGGTTTCGAGGGCCAGACCTTTGACACCTCCCACAGCTGCAATGCCTGGGCCTGGCCCCAGATGTCCCAAACTGAGCTTGTACTTAGTTTCTGCTTACATAAATCTTGCTTCCTCTAAAGCAGATCGTGCCTGAGGGGCCTGTGAGGAAGTCACAGCTGCATCGTCAAAGATACTCAGCAGAAACTTCCCAGCACTCACTTCACATGTAACTGCCCAACAAAACCACACAGGGGCTGGTCTTAAGCAAGGAGGAAAGGGACAGGGGTGACAGCTATATTTTTAACGCCAAGGTAAGCACACCCCTGGTGCATGTTTAGTCAAGAGGTAATACTGTGTGACCTAACTGTCAGCCGTTAGTACACCAGAGCGGCTGCTTGGAGACCTAGTTATCACAGTGGTGAGATGCCATGGCCACCCTGCAGCCAAGCGAATGGACACGCTTACTAAGCTCAAACCCAACTGCTCTGCTTTGTTTCCCAGAGCATGCACTGACGTCTAATGCAGCTAACGAGGCTGCGTGCATTAGCCGTGGAGCTGTCAGTGAGGAGCTTCTGGTGCAGTGTGGAGCACTTGCCTAGGGGGAGGCTCTACATCCAAGCCCAGCACTGCAAAGAAGAACCCTCACCATAGCTGATTGGAAGACTGGGGGTGGCGGAGGTCACAGCCTCCTCTCCAGGGAACCTCCAGCTGTTGCAGAAACATCTTCAATAACGTATGGCTACTTTTGTGTGTGTTTCCACACACATGTACACACATGTGAAAGGTAGTGGAAAACTTAAGTGTCATTTCATTCTCCAGGAATGCCTTCTCGCCTTCTATTTTTTTTTTCCTTTTGAGACATGGCTTCCCACTGGCCTGGAACTTGCTAAGTAAGGCTAAGTTAGGTGGCCAGTCAGCTTCACTAATTGTCCCTTGAACTGGGATACCCAAGCACATACCACCGCACACAGCTTTCTTCATGTAAGTTCTGCGGAGTGGAACTCGGGTCTTCATTGACCCCTTGAACTGTTTCCCCAGTCCAACTCGCGGCTGGTTTAACCAAGGCTAGCTTTTACTGGAGAGTGTGTGGCAAAGTGGGCATGCAGTGTCCAGTCCATCACACCAACAATTCTGAGACAATCATTAACCACCGTCCTGTAGTTTCATATTGTGGGAAAACTATTGAAAACCGATGCCTTCTACTCTTTGGGAAATGACAAGTAACACCCACCCCAGCCCAGCCTGGTCTGGCCCACCCGACCCTCGGTTAACTAATATACAAGCACTTCATCAGTGATGTGGGGGACCAGCAGAGGAGGGGGTGATGGTCTAAGGACCGAAAGCAGGGACAGGAAATCAAAGGTGTGCCATGCAGAAGCAATAACGCCGTTACTGACCCTTAGGCTGCCGCGACTACCCACGGACAAGCGCTCGTCTTCGTCAGAAGCCTAGTAAAAGACAGGATGAGAACACAACCGTGAGCCGTACTGGGAAGAACCTGCCGATCCGACTCGGCAGCAGTGGGTGGACCAGCAACACCCCGAGGGCTCAGAGGATGTGCGCCCAGGCCCTCAGTATGCCTCAGTTTGTCTAAGACTGCTTATGGAAGCACAGTATATCACAGGTAAGGAGGGTTATTAATAAGCCTCAATGATTATAAAAATTATTTATGGGTGTTTAACAGCAACAATAAGCATTTACGCTCTGGGGAATAATATATTAATAATAATATTTAAGCATTTCCAAACAGGGATGGAGATACAGTTTAGTAGTGGTAGGCAGGGTGCCTAAACTTGCATGAGGCCCTGGATTCAGTATTTAGTTTTTTAAAAAAAAACCCAAACACAATTTCTTTACACAATTTAGCCCCAATAAAGAGTACGGTCTTTATTCAGGTAAAGATAGCAGTTTTATACCAATAATAGCAAATATTGTATCTATTTCAGCCACTAGAGGAACAATTAAGGCTCCGTCAACTTGTCCCTTGCTGTGAAGGAGCGTGGTACTGACCGATGTGTTTCTCCGGAATCTACGAGAGTAGCGCTCGCTGTCTTCCTACCGAAGCAAAGGGAATGGCAGAGAGAGGTTAGAGAGAGCAAGGCAGAATCCTTAGAAACCCTAGAAGATCCTCAGAATCCAGTGTTTCTGATCTACATGGCAAATCAGTATTTTCTCTGGTTTCATTTAAAGGGTCTAAGGAAAGGACTGTGGGAAACAGCTCCTTGGGGGAGGTCCCTAAGAACCAAAAAACACCAGCAGAGTTCGTGGCTTTAGAAGCAGCCAGAGGGCAGTGAGCAAGCGCTGGGGCAGAAAGGAAGCCTTGCTTTTTTTGTAACCTTATAATCTGGTTTAAAATCAACTCTCTTCCCCTCTGAACTGACTCCCCTTTGGGAAGTGATTTCCCCAGAAAACTCCAGTGTGGATGCCACCCAGCTTGCTTTATGGACTCCAGGACAAACAGGTTTCTGCATGCTTGTCTCTGGAGTAGAACGGGAGCTTTTCTTTCTGGAAGTGGCCACCTTTTAACTGTCCTTAAGATTTGATAAGAAAACACACCTTAGGGGATGTGTGACACAGCTAACTGGGCTGGGCAGTGAGTTTTTATATCACACATAGCATCTAAGATGGCAGAGGCGGCCTTGACTCTCCCTCGGGCTGTTTAAGGGTGAGGAGCCTTGACGAGAACATTTCTAGGACTTCAGTGCCAAAAGCCTGCGTCAAAATCCAGGACGGCGGCCAGGATCTGCAGAGGCGGGTAGCTTAATAAGACCAAAACTTTGCTCTCGGATCAATGGAAAGCACCAAAGGGTGCGCCACCCAGAGTCTTGACACTTGGGCACCTCTCCTGAGAGGCCTGGGGGCCTTGGCTGCCCTGGGAAGACAGACAGCTTCTTAAAGAAAACAGATGGGGGAGGGGAGTCTCAATAGTAGGGGTTTTCTTTTTTTTTGTTTTGTTTTGGTTTTTTTTTTTTTAGTTTTTTTTGAGACAGGGTTTCTCTGTAGCTTTGGAGCCTGTCCTGGCACTAGCTCTTGTAGACCAGGCTGACCTCGAACTCACAGAGATCCCCCTGCCTCTGCCTCCCAAGTGCTGGGATTAAAGGCGTGCGCCACCACAGCCTGGCAATAGTAGGGGTTTTCACGGTCACAGAGGAGACCAGAGGAGCCAACAAACAGCAAGAGAGTCCGAGCCGAGTGTGCAAGTTCGGAGATGAGGGTGATAGGGCAGCTGGCTGTCCATGAAGGAAGGAAACAGTCTAGGGCCTCTTCTGGTTCATCAGAACAGCGAGATGTTCCGATGGTAACCGGAGGTTCTCTGGAAAATTCTTGCACAAGGGCACATGCCTCGCTGGAGTCCCTGGGGATCTTCTGATGCAGAGAACTGGGGAAGCAGTGGCAAGGGTGCCTCACACACAACACCAGCCTGCAGACATCAGCAGTCCCCTCCAGCAGAGGGACAGGTCACACGCCTGGCCAGGCCGTTCCTAACAACACCACACCAGATGCAGAAATGCCCCGAGGAAGACCTCTGAGTATCAAATTACGGGGCAAGTGGAATCTACTGGCATAATTAAACTGCAGTCAAAATTCAATTAGAAACCATTTAAGTCTTAAAATGATATCCAAGGCCTACCATCCACTGCTCGATGTCGCCCCATTTTGTATCCAGCCCATAATATTTCTACAGACAGAAAAGGAAAGAAAATTAGGCAAGAAGTAAACAGTAAAGACATAGGAAATGGTTCCACCATGCTCTCCCACCCGCAATGACTTTTGGAGGCGGCATGCCAGGCACGGTGGCCACACAGCTGGGGTCTGCAGAGAAGCCATTGGCTGAGCACGGATGCAACAGCCTGAGAGGAGACCTCCTTCCTGGCCGGCCCACTGGGTCCAGAGCAAAATCCCCACAAAATGGGATGGCCTGTTCAGGATGTCGGGAAAACAAACCTTGTGCAGAAGCCCAGCAGGCCCCTCGGCAAAGCAGCTCACAGCTTTAGGGCACGCTTGCAGAAGGAACAAATGCTGTCTAGTAGCGTAAGCTCAGACCCATCCCACGCTGCTGCCCCAGGAAGGGTCCAAACAGGAGGCAGGGGGTGGGGCTGTGCTGAGCCGGCTTCCAGCTGTATGCTGCTGCGCTCTGACACCTGTGCCAGATGCAGGTTGGAGAAGCCACACCTGCTGACAGATGCCCAACCTGCAGAGCAGGCCTTTGGGTGGGAAGAGGCTGTGGCTACCAGCTCCAGCTTTTACCCACCTACTCTAAGCCACGGTGGTCCAAATCAGACTCAACAAGGTAGGTTGAAAAGGCTGCTTCTATCACTAGAGTGGCCCAGGTTGGATGAGAATCTGGGCTTGACAACCGGCTTGGCATTGTTCCTTATTTCCTCCCCAATTTCCAGCAAGAAAATCAAGGAACAGAAAACCAAACCTCCAGGATGTCACATTTTACACACCTTAAGCTTACAAATCAAAAACATAAAAATGGGTGTGAGAAATACAAGGCAATTTTAAAATAACTTTCTAGTCACTCAAACATGCTGTGATCATTATGTTTGGTTTAGTTTCACCTTGAAGGAGGGCCGGGTTTCAGATACGTGGTATATGGCCCTGCCCTTCCTCAGAGAGAGGTTGGTAAGTAGAAAAGCAAAAGAAAAGAAATTAGGGGAAGAACTCACACAGTCTTGAAATGCCAAGAGTGTCAAGCTAGTGCAAAAAAAGCCACACAAGCAATCTTTTCCTGCTGAGTTACGTTACATGCAAAAGCCACATCTGTGTACAACAGAGGTTCTCAACCTGTGGGTTGCATATCAGATATCCTGCATATCAGATATTTATTATGATTCATAACAGCAGCAAAAGGGCAGTTATGAAGTAGCAACGAAATAATATTACGGGCGAGGGTCACCGCAGCATGAGTTGTGTTAAAGTTGTCACAGCATTAGGAAGGTTGAGAACCAGCATTAGGAAGGTTGATGCAGAAGGTTCTGCAGGGTGCTGAACCCATGAGAGGGTTGTGATTGTGGAGATCAAAAGCCAAAATTATCATTGCTGTGTATAGTTGCCATGGAAACCACCGATCATCCACCTCTATCTGGTCCTACATCCGTTGTCAGTTGAAGTCTTTGAAGCGTATTAACTTGGTAGAACAAGCTTCCATCAAACCAAAACCTAAGAATGTTATCGGCTAGCACCTAAAACCCACAGTGAGATTTCCCTTCTCTGCTCTAGCCTGCCTACACAATGTCCCCACCAATGTACATGGGAAATGCCTTGATTTATGACTTACTTTTGTTTTGTAACTATAAAAAATTTAAGTATTGGGGGCAATCTGAATCTCTGGCCATGGTTCATTTCTGGCTCAGAATAAACTCTCTCTTATTCCCCTTGGAGCAAGAGCTGTTTGGTTTTTTGTTGTTGTTTTGTTTTATGTATCCATACCAAAATAAATAAAAGCAAACACTTGCTAAACTGTCCAAGACACATTTTAATTTCATTTCCAGTGGGTGCCGTGTGTTAAACACTCTTCTGTACTCAGCTATGCTAGCTTCACCCTTACCTGTGACATCCAGATCCTAATTCGTGTGTAACATATGGCGCCTTTGTTCCTGTCTGATTTTTAGTTAACAAGACAGGAAGGGAGCCAGACTGAGGCACAAGGTGCTTGACTTTGAGAAACAGCCTTGAGCACTGAGGAGCTAATTGGCCGAATCGCCACAGGACCAGGAGAGAACGCTCCCGACTCCTGTCCTCATCACAGTTTTGAGCGTTAAGGAAAGCCTTTCCTTTCCTCAGACTTAGACAAACAGTGTGGATTTCCGGAGCTCCTCCAGCTGTGCCCTGCACCTGAGCTCACATCTGACAGTTCTCACATTGCATCTCAGGCCTGTCAGCAAAAACCCAACCATGACCTGAACAGGAAAGGGTAGGAAGTGAGGGGAAATGACATGATCCAGTCCCTTTCCTGCAGCCTCACTGTCCATCAGGGCTCCCCAGCCTTACCAGAACCTGCCAGAGTCCTCCTGGGATTCTAGGGGACAGGGGACACACTGGCTTCAGTATCCATTTCATATCGGATGCTAGGACCACTATCAGTGTGCCTACAGATTCTGCTGGCTGCCCACTGGACCTTTCTGCCTCTTCAGGAGAGATTTTCCAGTGGAGGCAGGATGGGCTGGGCTGAGGGTTATCAACTGAGCTCAGGATTGCATACAGTGGGCTCTGAGGCTTACCAGTGACATGTATAAGAGGCCTGTGTGTTCTGAACTCTAAGATCTGTGTTCTTACTCTGATATATCACTTTAAAAGGAGGACACAAATTATCACATAATCCCAGTATAGCCTAAACTATGGGTGATCCTCCCGCCTCTGCCTCCTGAGTGGTAGGATCAGAGCACAACAATGTCTTACTATGTGGCAATTTGCACTGGTATGTTTAAGGTTTTCTAATAAAGTCATCTGGGAAAAAAACCTTTATCTTTTAATATACATTTTTAAAAGCTTCCTCCAATTCTAAAATGTGGTTTGTGTTAGAATTCTTTTCTGCATCGGAGACAATTCTCCAGTTCCTTGCGGCAAAAGGATCAAGGGATGTGTCCGATGCATGGCTGCCGCCTCCTGTGAAAGAGTTGTTAATCAGGCAGGCAGACAGAGGTGGTGGTGGGCACAGCAAGCGGGGTGGGCAGCACACGGCATTGCTCTGCAGGTGTCAAAGCCTCGGGAAAGGGAGAGCAGCACATGCGTACTAGAGATGAAGGACAGAGCCTACCTTCTGGACTTGGTAGATCTACAGCGAAGGGCAAAGGGAAAGGGGAAGAAATAGAAAAGGCAGTTAAAATTGCAGGAACGGTTCAGAGAGGTTCAGCAACAACTAGAAGTATGAACGAATGCTGTACTGCAGAAAAACAAAGATTGTTGATTAAATATGAAGAAAAAAATGAATTAAGCCCCACTTCTTCACTTGTTCTGTGCTGTTCTAGGTGACGGCTGGGGGTCATTCCACACCAGTGTCTGCAGAGCCCACTGGTACCTAATGCAGAGTGTGCGTGGCCTATTGCCACACCGGGAAATAGGAATTAAAGGCATCTTTTGATGGGGACAAGCAGGGACGAAGACGCAGAGGGAGTATGGAGGGGCATGAGAGGGGAATGGTGGGGATTCTGATCAAAGTGCATCATACACACACACACACACACATGCACACACACACACACACACACACACGAATGAAACTGTCAAAGAGTAAACATTAAATTACCTTTAAAAGGAAAACTGCTTTTCTTACGATTAAAAGTTTAACCAGAAAAGTGTCCAATTTTAAGTAGGAAATTGAATGGTCAGATTCAGAAACGATTAATAGAGGCTTTATCATCCTGGTCCATGCAGATTTATAGGAAATAGAAAGAGTGTTCCGGTAAAACGCTGCAGCCGTGGAATGTGCTAACATACAAAAGGGGCTTCCTCTCCCAAAAGAGAGGTTTTCATCAGGACCTTCTCTCAATTTCACAGACACCACTAAGAAGTAGATACTTGCATTCATTGGACAAGCCACGGGTTGTATTGGGCCTTGTTATGGACACGGGCCTAGAAATTTGGCCCTTGTCTTCAGACAAGAAAGCACAGGTAAATACAGTCAACATTCAACTACAATAAACACAGCATCTCAAATCAAAATGGTTACGCAGTCAGGGACATTAAGAGAGACACTATTTCCTATCAGTGCAAGCTCTCCTGTGATGTTCAAGGATCTCTGTTATTTGCCAGAGAACGCCAATATATTATTCTCATCTGGTAAGCCCATTAAAAGGAACTCCAGATCCACTCAATCAGCCCCAAAGCACAGTTCAAGGATGCTGCTGTTGGCTCTTACCATTTGCACCAGACAGGGGCCGTTACCAGGAAGACCTAGAGCGCCCTGGGTCTGCATATAGCTCACTGTTTTGTCTTGGTGGCAGACCTATACCCCAACACAGCTGTCTTTCTCATTGGCTCTTTGCACACTCTGCAAACTCTCCTGGGGGACCCCAACTCTGGCCACCAGCTTTAGGGAGGCCTCCTCAGCTCATCCAGGCTGCCTTAGCTCTGACCCTTTCCTGTGGGAAAACCATTCCTGATCAGCAACAGCACATACAGGAGAAAGCAAGGATCGCGTTTCCCAGTTTTATAACAAAATACCAGCCCTACTGGCTAAACACTAGCCGTCCAAAGCAGATTCATTTCTCCTTAATCAACAACTTAAAATGCCAGTGCCCTGGGCTATCAGATGGTATGAGCTCAAGTTGGGCTCGCTGCTTCTAATAATAGCCAGGGCTAAGAAGACAGGCGGAGGGAGCAGTCTGCGAGGGGCTGCGGCGTCAGGCTGCAAGCCTGGGCTGTTAGCTGCTCTCGCTCTTCTCCATAGACTTGTCCGCTGACACTCGTTGCTTCTCTTCCTGACCACAAACGTCAGCTCTGGCTGACAAATTCTGCCACAAAGGCAGCAATGAGGAGACAGTTGGTGTTCAAGGCCAATTACCCTTCTGCTCAAAAAAAATAAAGTCGTAAGGACTCAGCCAATTTCCTCGTCACTGTGGATGCTGCCACACTCACAGAGAACTCTGCTCAGGGCGTCTCACCCAAGACTCTGTAGAAGATCTTTATGTAACCGTGTAATATGCACCAATCAACACTACCCATCAGTAAGAATAGATGCATGTACACATACTCTAACTCACTTTTACCTTGATCTCTGTAGGAATTTTACATCTTGGTGAAAGTCACTCACGACACCGAGCTCACTAACAGGCCCGAGCACAACATAGAGTCCCAGCCTCACTGCATCCCACGGCCCTGAGTCCTTGGTTTGTCTCTGGTAAAAGTTGAAACCAACAGCCGTGAGGCACGTCACACACTAGAAGGACAGTGGGGCAGAAAGTGCAATGAACCCCCTGGAACACGCAGCAGCCAAACGCCATGGGGGATCTCTGCAGAATGCTGGTGCTGGGAGAAACTCAGGGGTGGAGTGAGTGAGTGCCTAGCATACAGGAGGTCCTGGGTTTGATCCCCACTACCACCAAAAGAAGAAGAAAGAGAGAGAGAGAGAGAGAGAGAGAGAGAGAGAGAGAGAGAGAGAGAGAGAACCAACTTCTAAATAGAAGGGAAGACAGTGAGCCACCTTCCAATACTGGTTAAATTCTCTGCTCATAGCTTAACATACAGGAGAAGCTTGTCAAGGCTACTTCCTGATCACCACAGAAGAGGGTGAGGTCCCCTCACGGTGGTGACTGCCCAGTCCCGCCTTGCCCTCCCACCGGTACCCCTTTTGCTGAGCCATTAAGCTGGGGCTCCCAGCACTGTGTGGCCACCCACACACCGTCTGGAAGTTTCCTTCCCCAAATCAAGTCTGGCCACACCCCTCTTCTGTTGGCATATTTCTTTCTAGGGTGGCAAAGTTCCCAGGCAGGGAGGGACAGTGAACATCACAGTCTGGTGGTCCAGCTGTCCCTACAAAGCACATGACAGGCCTGGGCCCGGTTGGGAAGGTGGAGGACTCATGCCACGGTCTAAAGAGAAACAGGAAAAGCGAATTTCCATCCGAAGCTGTGCAGCGGTGAACCTCGGCTGGGCTCCATAAGTAGAACCAGAGCCTACAGAGGAAGACCACTTCAGTGGCCATTGACTACTCACACATTCGAGCCATCCTAATGGGCAAGCCCTGCAGTGTGGGGCTGGAGCGGATGATCCTCGATGGGTTCATTCCCTGAGAGGGCAAGGCTGTGTGGAAGCCAGCGCCCTAACACAGTTAAAGAGCCCACATTCTTGCTGTTGGTTTTAAAAACAGCAGATAGAAGCCGGGCAGTGGTGGCACACGCCTTTAATCCCAGCACTCGGGTGGTAGAGGCAGGCAGATCTCTGTGAGTTCAAGGCCAACCTGGTCTAAAAGAGCTAGATCCAGGACAGGCTCCAAAGCTACAGAGAAACCCTGTCTCGAAAAAAAACAAAACAAACAACAACAAAAACGCAGACAGGATGATAAAGGGGTGTGGGCACCTCTGACCCCCTGCAGTACAATTGTTCCCACGGCTACTTATCCATAGTACTCACCTATTTTTTGTATCACTATATAAGCCTTGGGGGGAAATTTTTTTTTTAAGTGAAAGACACTGGTCAATTAAATTAAAAAAAAAAGAATTACTCTGTTCTTTTCTGGTTCTAACTGAGAGGATCCAGAGCCAGTTCTCTCCAGCCCTTCGAAGCCAGAAAACTGGCCTGGAACCTCACTACTGAAGGGCAAGCTCACGGGCTTCCTTTCAGGCCCCCGGAGCCTGGCATCCGCGCTATGCACACTCTGCGCCAACCCGGAACAAACCACAGGGGCACACACATTCCAAGCAGGAGTGAGACAAAGGTGACAGTGAAGGGAGCAGGTGCTCCGACTTCACGGTCCTAACACACCTCAGAGAAAGCCAAGCACGAGCACCCCAGCCTCCGTTACCTCCTTCTGTTGCCGCTCCAGCTCCTTCATGCGGATCTCTCGAGCCTCGGCGCGGGCTGCACGCTTCGCTGCAAGCCTGGCCTCCGCCTGAAACAGACCCAGAAACCTTATTAGAGAACAGACCAGGCACCTTCCGGGTACATAGTTAATGACACTGTACAGAGAAAATCTTGTTTAGGGCTTAACAAGCACACAGTGGCAATTCGCGGATGCTCTCGAGTGGCAGGGTTTTCTGGACCGGGATGAATGGTAGCTCTGAGTCCAGGAGCTCCTCCTCCATTATCAGTTAGCTGGGGGTCCACCGAAGTCTGAAAACTTTACATGGAAATTTACAGAAACAAATAATTCCTGTGTTTTTTAAAACCCCGCAGAGCTGATCAAATGCATGCACTGTTTTGTTCGGTCTTGCTCAAACCTTGAGTCCCTTTGTCTGGAGTTTCTATGTCTTATGCACGATTTGTCTGTTGGTCACCACCACACCCACTCCAGCAACAGCCGGCTCTTGTGTTGGGATCACCCACATTTCACTTAGCAAAGCCCCAAAGCACGCGAGTGGTGATTCCGATAGCTTCCATATGCCCCAAAAGAGCCTAGAAATACTTCCTTTTAGTAAAGGGGCGAAAGTTCCTGACTCAAAGAGGAAAGGAAAATCCTATGCTAAGATCGCCATGGCCTACAGAATTGCTGTTGTCTTACTGTGCTCAGTTTAGAAATAGTTATGTCGTAGGTATGAATGCAGGAGAAACACAGTCCAACAGAGTTTGGCATCACCAAGGACAGGAGGGTGACTGTTGAACCCTCACTAAATGCCAGGTGGGTACTGTTCTAGGACTCATGGCAGAGCCTGGCAGCCATGCAGGGCTCCAGTCTGGTGCCCTCGCTGATCCACTCCGAGACTCCTGCTCAGCCCCTCTTGGTCTCCCCTCATATCCTATGAATCCCCTCCCCTCTGTGGTGAGGGGAGCTCGGGTTCTCCCAAGGTGACCAAGGGCACCATGGATAGTAGAGTCAGTCTTTGTATTAAAAGCTCTTCCTCTAACAATCTTTAGGCCCCTGGCAGAACAGCCATCAGAACACAGCTGACTATGCCAACCAAAGGGTTACAGATGGCATTTTGACCCGGACTATGTGAATGCTCTTATCTCATGCAACCCGGAAGCCAGGGAGGTAAAAGGCAGAATGTTCCAAAATGCAGGCTCTCTGGTGACAAGCCCCGCCTTCTTGGCAGGTAAGTTCCCTTGAATGGTCAATAATTCTTCCACCCACAGCTCTGGAGTTTTGTAATATCTCACTGTTCCCTGGGTCATTTTAATACAGCACTTTCTGGACCCAGATAGCTGTTGGGGCCAGCCAGGAGCAAGAGCCTAAGCACATTTGGCTTTCTGAGCTGCGTACTCCCACTAAGGAGATATAGGAGATAGGTCCTGGTGGCTGACCTGAATACCACCTCCCTGACCACACACACACACACACACACACACACACACACACACACACACACACACAGCAGAAGACAAACTGATCCTTCCTTTCCCCTTCCCTCAGTTGTGGACTATTACTTTAATTATGTACAGATGTATTACATTATTACATTGGTTTATGTTGTGGAATATTTAACTATGTAAAGGTGTGTTACATTTGTTTATGCTGTATTTGTTTAATTGTGTAAAGATGTGTTGCTGTTTTACCTTGCCTGCCTAAGGTACCTGATTGGTCTAATAAACAGCCAATAGCTAGGCAGTAATGGAATAGGCAGGGCTGGCAGGAAGAGAGAATAAATAGGAGGAGGAATCTAGCATTGAAAAGAGAATGAAGAAGGAAGAGGGAGACTCCTGGGACCAGCCAGATATAGAGGAAGCAGGAAAGGAGGATGTACAGAATGAAAGAAAAGTAAAATCTCCTGAGGCAAAATGTAGATGAAGAGAAACGGGTTCAATTAAGTTATAAGAGCTAGCAAGAAAGGAGTCTAAGCTAAGGCCAACATTCATAACTAATATTAAATCTCTGTGTCTTTATTTGGGAGCTGGTTGGTGGCCCAAAAGAAAGCCTGTTCTCCCTATTATTTTTTCACTTTTGATTTATTTGAAAAGACAAGGTCTTGCTATCTACATAGCCAAGGCCAGCCTCAAATTCACCATCCTCCTGCCTCAGTCGTCCTACCTTCTGCCATGCTAGGATTTCAGGAGCTCATCACCATGCCTGGCCCTGATTTCTTCCAATTCTAATGTAAGTTAACTACTAAGTTGAATCGCAAGGGGTTTCCTGTCAGCTTCCAAGGACTCGACTCTGGAACAGATTTTGCTTGTGTGGTCCCTTATTAGTCCAAGACCACGTCTTTCAAATCAAAGGGCATCCAATAGGACAAGCTGGGGCTGGGGCCGGGGCTGGGGCCGGGGCTGAGGCTGAGGCTGGGGCTGAGGCCGGGGCTGGGGCTGAGGCCGGGGCTGGAGCACAGAGGTGAAGTGTTGCCCCATCATGGTTGTAATCAGACATCTGGCACTTGATGTCATTTTAAAGGTTCCACACCAACCACATATCCTAAATGGGTAATTGTCTGTAAGAATAATCTAGGGCTGGAGGGGAAGGGTCAAGAAGGGTCTTTACATTCAGAACCTTCCCTTGGGTGAGGAGGCACACAGCCCTGGGCATGTGGGTTCCTTTCTAAGAAGGCAGAGACTAGGCAAGAGCTTTGACAACAGTATTAGTCCATCGGCTTGGACAAGGAGGAACAGGGAAGTGTTTGTTGAAAGAGCAAGAAGACCTATGCACCAGATGGGGCAGAAGGAGAGAGGAATGTAGTTGACAGAATTCTAGAAAGGCCCACCATTCTAGGAGGGTCCCCAGAACTCTGCTGCCTCTGCCTGGATGAATGCCCTGTATGCTGGCATCTGTAGTCTCTTCCCCTTGAGTGTGTATGTGAGGAGTCGTAAACACGATACCGTCATTCCTGTCACCACACAACATTAGACGGCAGATGAAGGGCTTTCGGTCAGCTGACCTTGAGTTGAGCAAAAAGAACGTGCTTGAGCTTGGTGGTCTTAGACAAGGCCTCTAAGAGGGTTTAGGGAAGTCTTTTGCTGGCCTTCAGAAAGCTGGATGCCATACAAGAGAGGCCTGTGAGGGGATCCCAAGAGCTATAAATAGCCCACAGGTGACAGCGAGTAGGAAGAGGGGCCACCAGCCTATGACCTCCAAGAAAGTTAAGGTTCTGGAACCACAAATGAGCTCAGAAATACAGAAGGACCTAGCTTGGCTAACTGCTGTTGATAGCCTGTTAGACCTGAGCACAGGTTCCAGCAAAGCGAGGGGCCCAAACACCTGACCCCAGAGCTGCAGCATCACAGATGAACGCTGTTCCAAGTGTCTTTGAGTATTTATTATACACCAACAGATGACCTTGCTTCTGAGATGACATTTCCCCTTCCTTGTTGTCCTCCACTAAGTTGGGGATGTTGGGTACCTCACACACTTTCCATGCCAGGATGCCTGACTAGTCCCTCATCTCTTCTGAATTAATTCTTAGCACTGGGCCAAAGTCCCTAAATGGGGTCCACGCATTTGAGCTTGTAGGACCTGTCACAGAATCTCCACGTGGGACACAGTTCTCATTGTGGTCCATTTTAGCCTAACATACTCAGTCCTTGAGGGCAGTCATGCTGAAAACCCATATAGCTACCAGTCCTGCCCTGAGAAGTCTAGGCCTGGGCTGACAACGGAGCCACATGAATGAAGACTGTTAAGTACCAGCTATTCCTGATATCAGGATTTAGAAGATTAGTTTGTAATTCAATACAGCTCCGGTCCTTGTAAGCTCCACCATTCATGACACCCATGGCTCTTACATTGGTCACATGACTTGTGGGGAGACAGAGCCTCACAGTAGAGGAAGTGATGGCAATCATCTTGTTTCCTGGGACCTGCCCAACCAAACACCAGTAGACAGAGGAGCCGAACACCGACACAGATCCAAGCCCTCCCCGTGACTGTGCATGCCTTCATGGGACAAATCCTACACCGAAAGAATTAGCCGGTGCTTCGGCGGCATGCTTCCTTCTCTTCAGACATGCTGCCAAGAACAGCAACACACAGACAGGAGCTGGAGGATGATGGTCGTGCATATGGTCCCTGCAGGGTCACCAGGGAAGGCTGGATGTGACTAAGTTGTGAAATGAACTGACGTACAAAGCAGCCAAGGTCCACCATGTGGCACCCAGGCTCAAGGTTCATTCCCTGGGCACAGTGCAAAGCCCAGGCCCGTCCTTGATGTGCCAACTGTCCAGGTGGTTCTCGTGGTCAGCTGCCTTGGGCAGGTATGCCAGGGGTATGCTTTCCTGGAGAGCTGCTTTGCCAAAATACAAAGCCATTGTGTGAGGTCACAGGCAGATTTGAAATTCTCCAAGTACATTCTTATGCTTGCTGCCCTTAGCTGGTTGAGGACTAGGGACAGTTTCCTAAGGAGCACCTGCTGCTTCTCCTCCAGAAGCCTGGTCCACCAGGGCCTCACAAGCTCCCTGTATGCTGGTGCCCCCTGGGATATTTGACCTTTTTCAGTAGGTAGGAGGTGGGGAAGGAAGTTGGAAGGGACCAAACCCCAAACCCATGCTCACTGATGCCAGAAAGCAAACTCAGTCCGGCTGGTTGCTCTAGAAACTGTCCAGGTGTAGGCCCACCTTGGCTCCTCCTTTTGCTTCATGAGCAGGGCACTGAGGTAGGGGGGTGTCAGGAACAGGCTCCTGTCACAAGCCACAGGCTTGCTAGCTTCTTGGGAATTCCCATAGCTGCTCATTAAGGATGTGTTTCCTCTCCCCTGCTGTGGTTCATGGCTGGAGCTCCCCTAGCTGCTCTGGGCCCAGGCCTGGGTTCTATAAGCAGCTTTTATAGGCTAGGCTTTTAAAATAGAGGCACTCCTTGGGGTGGGAACAGTTGGAAATGTCCCATAGATCACCAAAGTTGCCTATGACAATTCCACAAAGCTGATCCTGACTCCAGATTCCCCTTTACGCCCCATAAATCATATTCAAACCCAAGGGTACGCCTACCTAGATGAGACATACAACCCAAGAACACATCCACCCTAGTGACACATACAATCCATGGACACACCCATCATGGGTGAGACACACACATCCAATTACACACCCACCCTGGGTAAGAAGGATTGCGAGGAGAGCCACTGAGAAGCGCAAGTTTGACGCAGTGCCTCAGGTTTCCCACCTACTGTCCCCAGTGCCACCCCTACAGCTTGCTGCAGGGTCCCTTGGCCAAGAGTCCAGTTCACTGGCCAGCGACAGAAATAATTTCTACTGAAATTCCTTTTGTGGGCCATACAGTTGTATGTGTGACAGCCCCAAGGACAGGCTGGCAAAGGCTTCAGAGAGCTGTTTGAGAAGTCAGTGGGATGTCTTGCCTATCAGTAAAGTATGCACCGGGGTGTCAATGAGTAACCTCTCTGGCTCATACAACTGTTCCTGAAGTTGCTGCCTGGAGTCCTTCTGGCCACAAAAGACTAGACACCTAATTTACAGAGTGTGCTCAGACAAGGCGGGTCTGTGGGGAGCCCACCCCTCACCTCCAGGGTACACCACCTTCAGGGAGTCCTTCAACATCCAGGCTCTGCTCCTGCCAGTCCTGGGCCTTTCCTGACACTCATGCCTAGCAGACAAAGTATGCATGTCAAACCCTATCACCCTCTGGTCATGGTACTGACACCAAAGAGTCTCAGAGTCGACGGAAAAACTGGAAGGATTTCACATATGGGTTACAGCTCTAAGGAAGTTCTTGAGAAAGGGGATTGAGACAGTTCTGGTCTCAGGTCACTTCCTCCACCAGACTGAGGAAGCCTTGGGCCTACAAAGCCAGCTCCCACCCCTGAATCTGCAGGCAGACTCACTGCACAGGGTCCGTATGCAGCTCAGTCCTGCAATGCGCCTGGAAGTGGGATGCAACATTCTCTAACTTTCCAGAACTCCAACAGAGCCAATAGAGAGACCTCTGGGTTACAGAGAGACACATGAGGAGCCCCAGGGACACCACTACCTCCCTGGTCTGCCTCCTCAGATGCCACCTGGAAATGATGCTCCATGGGCTGCTTAGATGTAAAGATGCTGCGAATGGGAGGAAGTGTCCATGCTAATGATGCATTTACCGAAGCTTCGAGGCTTTAGAATTGAGCAGAATCGGTGGCATTTATATCAGGGCATATTTCATCATCATGACATCACTAATCTAAGCCATTTCAGAAAACGTCTAAGGATGCAAAGATCCCTCATGTGGGTGCAACATGAATACCGCGCTGCTGAGGTCAAAAGCGGCGCCAAAAGAAGCTGCCTTGGTTTAGACAGAAGCAGAGGCCTCTGTCCTGGTGTGATCCGTTCCTGAGAGAAGGAACAAAAATCTGATGCGGGAGCTTGGAAATCCTGGTGTGCATCCACCCACACCCATGCTAGCATGGCTGACACGCATGGTGGTTTCCAGACTGGGGTGGAGGTTGCGGAGGGACAGAATCCCTTTCCTGAGTTGCCTTGGTTACAGGAAGTAGCAACAGCTACCAACTTTTGTTTCTAAGGAAACCCCCACAGCTTATATTCGGCAGATTCTAAAAACAGTCTGCTATTGAGTGCAGCCGAGGGAATGCACGGTGGAACAGGAAAGGGCAGGCACTAGCTGGGCACCTCTGCAACAGTGCCCATGGCATGGACCCACTGCCCATGTCTCTTGGTTCTACCTGTATCTCATCCCATGCTTTAAAGAAGTGTTATCTTTCCAAAACCTTTCACGCTGTCTGTCCCACGAGGCCCCCAGGAGCAAGGGGTTCTTTATGGCTGTAACTGTGAGTCAGGACACAGTGGGGCTACTGCAGTCAGTGCAAAGGGGCACTGGGGATGCTGAGGAATCACGGCCTTCAGGGTGAGGCCAGCCTGACCAGTCTGTCATCTTGCTTTCTGACAGGACCACATCGGGAAGAGCTTGTCATTGGCTACTCAGGCAGGTTGCAAGAGCAAGGTGGAATTTATAGAGACCAAACACACACACACACACACACACACACACACACACACACACACACTACACAGTTCAAACTACACCACTACCCTGTGAATGATGTCAGCATGGAGAGTGAGGGAAATGCTCCAGGTGTGGTGACACGCACCCCTAACAGCTGCTTTTGGGGGTCGAGTCAAATGGATCAAGAGTTCAAGGCCAGTCTGGGCTAGGTGCGACCCCGTCCCACAAAACAAGAAAACAGGAGCAGAATGGAAGTTTGAGAAGAGTATATATACCAGGCTCTGCTCAGTACTTCCTCAGGGGCCAGAGGCCACCTCAGAATGGCTGACCACAGACAGCAAGATCAAGTACAGCCTTAGGGGTCTCAGTATGACACACCCAAGTCAGTCTGCAAAGTCAGTCTGCATCTACAGAGATGAGGTCAGCCCCAGATCTACGGAAACATCTAACATCCTGAGGTGGGTATTTCTCTATCAAACACACAGTGCTACAAACTAAGTTTACTTACTGTGTGTGTGTGTGTGTGTGTGTGTGTGTGTGTTTGTGTGTGTGTGTGATCCAGAGGTAACCTTCAGTGTCTTCCTCAGTCACTGTTTTAATACAGGGTCTCTCACTGAGCTTGGAGCTCACCAGTTTAACCAGACCAGCTGGCCGGCAAGCTCTGGGGACCCTTCCCAGCATTGGTATTACAAGTGTGCCATGCCAAACTTTTACTTGGATATAGGGACTCCAAACTCAGGCCCTTGTGCTTGGGCTATAAGCACTTTACTGTGTCCCTGAGCACAGTTTGATGACACTCAGCCACATGGGCCACACCTGCTCTGGTGGGTCTCAGAGCTCAGGCCACAAGACCAATGGTGCCCAGGTTCCCCAGCACCCTGGAAGGGATGTAGGGCATAGAGTGAAAGGCTGATGTTCAACTTCTTTTATATAATTTCTTTAAAAAAACACTATCAAAATTAACTAAGATGATTATCTAAAATGATCTGTCAATGAAGAATCAGTTACTTTGTTGCTCCTAGCTAGACCCACAGGCTCCAAGGAGGAGCTACACTGCTCTGTGCTTGAGGGACAAAGAGCATCCCAGGGATGCTCAAGGCTGAGATGAGTATTCTCCTGGGAGCAGAGTTCCCAGGGGGAGGTGGGGAGGGAGGCTGCAGATCTGACTTCGAGTGTGAGATCTGCCACAGTTTCGGGACACCTTGGTAATTGAGTTACAAACATCTTCTCCACCTCAGAATAAGAACTAGGCTACACTGTCTCTCAGAGAAACAGGCTTCTTCAGGACCAGGATGCTTTTGCCTAACACACATGTCATCCTAGGTCATATCTGGTACTAAAGGGAGCTGAGGACAATTCATACCACACTGGCAACCCCGAAGTCGAAACTGAGGACTTGCAGGGCTGACAGATGAGGACCACTTCTCTTCAGGAACCTCGTCTGGGCTCCGTCCCCTCACCTCTGTGTGTTCCCATCTAGACTGTTCCCTGAAATCCACTCCTAAGGTTTCCGCAGTTGTTGACCCTGTTCTTTCGAAGAACAAGTCTGAAAACTGCAGACCCCAGACACACAACAGCTTGTAAGGACTCGTGGCAGAATTCTGCCCACCAGGCAGAACAGCTGCGGTCTTAGTCAAGTTAGCTGTGCCTGTCTGTGAGATCCAGCTGAGAGTTGACATTCCTTAATGGGGAGGGGGTGGGAGAGTCACTGGAGATTCCTTACCTCTCCTTCTGGGCGCGTGTGTGCAGTTTTGCCTTAATTGCACTTGGTTGGGGTGGTGGCGGGGGTGGGGGTTGGGAGGGTGGTCTCAGGAGGTACTAGACAACACAGGCCAGAGAAGGGGCTCCGCCTACGGTGCTGGGTAGGTTAAAAGATTTTCCAAGGTAGCTGCTTTGGAGTCAGCCAAATTCCTTCATCTCTACAAGTAAACCAAATAAATGCTTTGGTTTTCAAGGTTGAACATCAGTGAGATGGGTACTTTGATTTGTGGATGGGACCTTGGACCTTGGATGGAAGGTTGTTAACACCTCCTTAGGCAGGGAATTCTCAACAACACAACCCTTCTCGGATTCAATCAACATTCCTGGAAACAACCCTGGAAAAAGTCACATTTTTCTAATTCAATGGCCCTATCAATCTGGGAGGAGGTGGAGATGGTGTCACACAAGCTACAAACTAAAGGTTTGAATCACAGTGATACGTGACAGGCATAAGCTTGGAGTGTAAGTCAGCAGTGCTTGTGGGCATGAGCCAAGGCCCCGAGTTCAAGACTCACGAGTAACATCAAAAATGTCCGCATACCTCGAAGAAGCGAAAAGCAGAGGTTTCTACCAATCTTCCATTTCCACTCTTCTCTGTCTTATTTAGAAAAATTAAGTCGACTCAACATTCTCTCATGTGAAAATTACCAGACACAGAAAAGGGTAGTAAATTGGGTGTGGTATCACATGCCCGTAATCCCAGCATTTCGGAGCCAGAAGTCAGCTGCCTGAAACCTGTGTCAAAACGGAGTGTGTGGGGTGTGGGGGTACTGGAGTGATGACACCCCAAGGCTGTCAAGAGACGCTTATGGCTGAAGTGAGAGGAACTGCAGCGGAGGCAGAGGCTGTATATTTGATCCCTGCCAGGAGAGTCTGAAGCAGTATACGGTGGCGCCACAGTCAGCTTGAGTTCCAAGTAAGCTAACCTGGGGTCTGACTGTTTCCCCACGTGTCCGTGGGGGCTCAGCAAGACTTTCAGGGCCCCATTTGCTCTTTATCCGTAAATCAGAGATAATTGTCTAGTCCTATGAGGTAATGGCTAACATCATCTACATAAACCTCGCCAAGCTGATTCAGCAGGGGCCTGATAAATTTAGCTACCTTAACTACTTAAGAAGTGTCTTCTGTGACAGCTACTAATGGGGGAGCAGGGGGGCATGAACACAGTTCACACCAAGTTCAGCAGCGCAGGACAAACACCCTGGCCCAGTGTAGCTTACACTGAGGGAGGGGGAACTCCCGCTCAAACCTCACACCCACTCCTAATCCTGCTTCCTCTAGAAAAATTTTCCCGTCCCCCCCACCCCCCACACACACTGCCTTGCCACACACATGGATCAGAACCAACACTGTGGGCCAAATATGGTGGGCTTTACCTGCAGTGCAACTCCAGCGCTCAGGAGGTGAAACAGGAGAAGTCTGGCCCACATACTAAAAACCGTGCCCAAATCAAATACAAATGGGGGGTCAGCAAGATGGCTCAGTGCGTAGAGACACTTGGCATGAAAGCCCGGAGACACGAGTTCAATCCCTGGAACCGCGTGAAGGTGGAAGCCAAGACTAACGTTACAGAGTTGTTCTCTGGCTTCTATACATCTGCTGTGGCACACACACCCATTCCCCTCCTATAAAATAATAATAAAAATCACACACACGCGCACACACAGAGCTGGGGAGAGAGATGGCTCAGCGGTTATGGGCACTTGTTGATAAACCTTGAGGACTAGAGTTCAGATCCCAGCACCCACATTAGGCTGGCAGGGTGAGGAGACCCTCGCAATCGTTGTAACTACAGCTCCAAGGGATCTGAGCTCCTCTTCTGACATCCTTCACTCATGTGTGCAATGCACACACCCATACATATATAAAAAGTCAGCCTGGTCTACAAGAGCTAGTTCCAGGACAGGCTCCAAAACCACAGAGAAACCCTGTCTCGAAACCCCCCCCCCAAAAAAAGTCAAAATACTTTAAAAAAAAAAAGAAACTGCTACTTTGAAGCAAAAATATCTCCATTGGACAAGTGATGGCGTTAAAAAGAAACTCTCCTTCCAGTAACTAAGGTGAGTTATTTCTTTATTATATTTGAGATCCATCCAAGGGAAACCAACCTGTCTTAAGGTGGAATACACAGTAGCACGGCTGGGCAGCTGGGCGTGGCTTAGTTGGTTTTTGGTGTTGTCTCTAACTTTATTGGTGGTTCTGGAATTTGCCCCTGAGGCAAGTAACTGTGGCAATGGTTAGCAATCACTTGGCAATTCTGAATTAATTCTAGGGTGTATTCACACTAATGTTTGACCTAATTTGGGAGAAGGAAGTCGGTTCACGTAACTATATCTACTGTCCCAATACCATAAGTCCATCTTAAGAAAGAAAGCCTCCTTTAAAACACAAACTGGAACTGGAGGCTTCCAGTAAAAGCAGTCAGGTACTAAAGGCACTCCCTGACCACCACCACAAAATACCCCGCCCCCCCCCCCCTTCCCGAAACTGCAAGGAAAGGCCTCTGGGCTCTAAGGTTAATCCTTTAAATTGAATGGAATTTTGGGAACTCTGGCATCTGAGTAACCAGTCACAAACAGCTCCTCCGGTCTGAGTCACAAGCTGTCCCTGCGGTTCATTGCCTTTTGAAGAGCGAATACGTGGTACCAAGGCCTGGCCCGGTACTGCCCGACTAACCGACTAGGAATCTCACTCTAAGCAGGTTACATGCCAGTCAGTCAACTGTGCTGAGACTTGGCCACCACAAGTAAACCAGTTTCCTGCTCTCCTTGGTAGTAGGCGGCGATTGAACCCTAAGCCTTCTGCAGTTTGCAAAGGAGGCTTCCGTTATGAGAGCTGTTCTGCTAAACAGAAACTAACCTAGAGAAAAAGGGAAATTTAGTCTCCACTGTCACCCAGGGATCCTACAAGTAAAGATATTTGTTTCCATCATAGTTCCTGACCTTTATTACTGCATTTTGGGGTCTCCTGTACTGGGAAAGTTTGGGCTCAGGGGCTGATATTGGAATGGCCTGGTGGCCATAGCCTCTGACAGGGATGAGCCTGGCTCCAGCAGTGACAGGGGAGCAGCTGATCTGTGCCCTGGTCAGCAAGTAGGATGGGAGCAGGTGACCCAGATCTGCTGCAGGGCTTTCAAGGTCCCTATGCTTCCCAAGCCAGGAAGTAGATGAATTCAGTGTTTCAGAGACAACCTACAACTGCCTGCAGTGGTGGCTGAGAGGGGCCTTTCCAGGGAGGGAGGGAGGAAGAGAGAGAGAGCGAGAGCTCGAAAGCGTGCTTGGAACACACACACACAAACACACACACACACATGAGTAATAAATAAGTCAGGCTACAAAAGGAAACAAATGGCTTAGAGCTACAGCTCAAAAGAAAAGAACTTACTATTTTTTAGGTCTATTGTTTTGTTTGTTTATTTATTTATCTTAACTACTACTCGGGGAAACAACACATTTAAAATGTCAGTTGATACCCCCAGTTCCCAAACCTGGGGGCTAAGATTCAGGTTTCCTGCGAGAGGGGCTCTGTTTGACACAATGTCATCTACACAGTTCATGGTGGAGAACCCCATGACTGAGTTACAAAACAAAAAATCTCCCAGTATTCTAAGTAAGTTTATGTTTTCTGTGGAGGGCTGCATTCATAGACAGCCTGCCTGTGGCCCATGCCTGGTAGGGTCAACTTCTACCCCTCTATCAAAAGGTACGGACTGGCTCCTTTCAGGGTCAGTGCTCATCAGTGTGTGGAAAGAGGCCAGAGATGACATAACCTCAGCAATACACAGAAGTTACGGAAGTTTAAAGAATGCCAGTTTGGGGCTGGAGAAGTGGCTTGGTTGTTGAGAGCACTGGCTGCCCTTCCTAAGTACCTGGAGTTCGATTTCCAGCATCTGCATGGTGGCTTGCATCTGTCTATAACTCTGGTTTGGGAGATCTGAAGCCCTCTTCTGGAGCCAGGCATCCATGCAGCCATAAAGAAAACGTTAGGAGTTTTCTGTTTAGAGACAGAGTCTGCCTATGCCCAGGCTGGCCTAGAACTGGAGTTCTTTCTGACCCAGCTTCTGAATGCCAGTATTGCAGGCATCCAGGTCTGTACCGCATACTCTGCTCCAATCACGTCGTTTGTGACAGCTCTCTCTGGACTGAGGATGTCTCACCCTCTCTCTGTTTCCTTTTGTTCATTTTGTCCTCTCACAACCGTTTAATGCAGCCCTTGCCCACTGGGAAGAGCCCTGCTCCTAGGAGCCAGGGACACCAACTATAGAACACAAAAACCATTCTGTAATGGTCACTGCCGGTCTCCAGTTACAAGCTCAACCCGGGGTCCGAGCAGCTGGGTGGCCCCCCTTCTCACACACCGGCCATTGTCATGCCCCTGCACACTTCCTGCCCAACGGGCCATTAGCCTCATAAACAGGGGCCACATTTTGTTTCTTTTTCTGTGTTCTCCTATACAAAGTTTCTGCTACTGTTTTGTAAACCTCTTAAAGAGTCCGAATTTCCTTCTAGAATATTCTAGGACCAAATATGTTCCAGAATTCAGCACTGTTAGATTTTAGTAGGGTAAGAGGAGGCATTGGCCATATTTTATTAGGTAGCAGTCCTTCATCAAATGCCTGGAAGGGGCTTTAGAGCAATGCACGAAGGTTACATTACATCAAGGAGAGAAAGAAATACTAAAAATAGTGTCGCCTAGGACAGGGCAGGGCTCATTGCTAGATGAATTCTGCCGTAATCTTACATATAAACATTCACTCGCTCTCTAGTGCTCTGTGTTTCCTGGACTCTGGAAGGGAGGGTGGGCCTCTATCAGACCAATGAGCACTTGGAAGAGGACCTGGTTCCAGCCTCCTCCTGCTGGGCAGTATCTTGCCTGGGTACCCTACAGGCTCCAAGTATTGAGTAGCGGGACTTGTGCCTGGTGTCTGGGAATTGGTGGGGGAGTCCCCACCTCTTGGGCCTTTCCCTGCCTTCCTTACATGCTGTTCTCGGTGTTTAGCTGTTTAGTCTTCTCTTTGCCCAGGACTCTGGCACTTGGTTCCTGTATGTTAGCACAAGCCCAGGGCTGACTTCCTCCCCATTCTTGCCTTCTATGGTGTGCCTGGGCCTCTTTTCTGAAACCACAGTCTCAGAAGCTTTCCCTCCTCCCTTATCTCAAGACTGGCCTGAAGAGGGTTCCAAAGTGGCCCTGCAGGTTCCCTCCCTAGGCCCACAGTTGACAGAATAGTTCCAAAAACACAAATTACTGCCAAAACTTAAGTGTGGAGCGGGGGGGGGGGGGGGGTGGGGGGGTGGGTAGGGAGGTGGGGAGGGGGAACACTAAGACACACAGGACAGTTCTCAGCTAGGACCTAACTTTTCTAGTCTATCATTGGTATCAAAATTTACACCTTCCCAGTCAAACAAAGCATCCTCATTGTGACTATCCCACAGACAACAATGCAGGATTAGTTCCTACCTGGTGATGAGTGATTGGGACTCACAAAAACCTGACAAAGTGGGAACCTTGGATCTCCTATTTCTCTAGTACTAACTCCATAAAAATACATCATTTCAAAGAGTACCTTTAGCTTTTAAAAATTTCCATTCATAAGCAACCACAGCAATGGGAGAGGTGGGAAGGTGGTGGCCGGAAAGCCCAGCAGTGGAGAGGTTGAAAGGGGGAGAATCCGACTTCAAAGCTAGTCTGGGTTAGGTAGTCTGCTCCGGTCTCGACTCCCAGCCCCCAAGTCAAAACCATAAGCTACAGGCGGGAACCTAAGATTACCAACCCCCTGGTGCCCAATTTTAAGGCCAAACTACTCCTTTCCCACCATGCCTCCACAAGTTAAGTTCGGCAAGGGAAACACCAGAGACTGACACCCGCCAAAGTGGATTTAGGTTCCTGGATCCTTGAGGGAGGTGTTCCTAAGGTCAAGAGCCTGCAAACCCTCCAAGTCACTCCAGGGAAGGTGGTGCCTCCGGATGAGGGCCCAGTTCCTGGGTGCTGTACTTTGTAAAATACCAAACCAGCAGTTCCGTGTGAAACGCTACACCACACTCAGATCTCAGATCTCGGCTGGATACAGGCCAGAGCCAGTCAGCTGAGCAGAGCCTGCCTAGAGACCATCACCAGGGGCGGAGGGTGAGACCACGCTCCTTTTCGTCCTTGAGAGAGGTGTAGGGACACAAAACTTTACAGAGCGCCACCTGCAGATATCTTGTTCTTAGCCAACCACCTGTCCTCAGGATTTTCTAGAGACTCTGCCAGAGCCCACCCGCCTCTGTTCCAGCAGGGTCGCAGCCGCTGAGGGGGCCACTGCCCTTGACCGAAGAGCCTTCAGGGGACAGAGCTCAGCGGGGGGAGGAGGGGCATTGACAGGCACAGGACTGAACCGCGTGTTCCTCTTACCAGTCTTTGAGCTTCGGGGCTCAGACAGTCAATTTCCTGGTTTTGTGTGCCCGCCGGGCTGGTCATCTTGCCGGAGTACAGACCAACTTCCCACCCGTGAGTTCGCGCCGCAGACCCGCTCAGTCGGAGGGCTCTCAGAGAGGCCACATTTCCGGACTCAGGACAGCCGTCCAGGCAGAAGCAGAACTCGCTATGATCCCCGCGGCGCACACGAAACCCGGACAGCCGGCTTCTTGGTTCCCTAGCTGGGGTGCGGCCGGTAGGGCGGGGCGCAGGTGGCCCCGGGCCGGGGGTGGGGGTGGCAAGAGAGGAGCCCCGGGCACACTCCGCCCGTTCCCCGCCTAACCCCGCCCCCACGCCCCACCCACCCTGTGCCCGCCACGCCTTCCTTCCCAGCCCCTTTCCCGCGCTCTTTCCAGGAGGTTTGCCCTTTCTCCCCAGACCCACCCACTCGGGGGTTCGTCTGCCTTCCACGCTCCTTCTGCCCCATGCTCCCCCTTCAGCCGTTCGCTTCATCCACTACCCACGATGGCACTCCCAACCCAAGCGCTCCTTCCACGAGGTCCACCCGAATCCGCCCACCAGGGACCCCCCCACGCTCCTCCTCCATGATCCCGCCCATGCTCCTCCCTTTGCTCTGCCTCAGAACCTCCGGATCCGCCTTCCTCCCCACTCAGACTGCTCCTGACTAGTAGGCTGCGGTGCCATCAATTACCACCCAGTCCCTGCGGCTGACAAGAGAAAGGCGGAGGGGAATGACCCTAGGGACCCCACCCGCAACCACGCCCTGGCTGTCCCTCGGCTGAGTCAGCAAGGGAGACTAGCCCAGGCCTTGGGAAGCGCGCCTTCCCTTAGGACACGCGTGGCTTGAGCTAGAACCACAGCGCACGAGCCTCTGCCCAAGCGTAGCTGCCCCCGCTGCAGCGGTCTTTCGAGCCAGTTCAATCTTGGGAACCACAGAGCTACGGTCCCTGACAATCAGGACAGAAGAGAGCATGAGGCCCGGGTGATAGTCGCTATCCGGAGGATTCGGTATCTGGAGCCCCGCATCTGCGCTATTCGGGCTTTGATGCTGCTCTGACGGCCTGCGGCGAGAAACTGGTCTCCACGCAGGACAGTGACCCGACTCCTAGCACACATCTTCCACGTCCACTGGGCAGGAGTGCCGCTGACTTAAAATTAACATCACGCGGATTCCAATTTTGTGCCCTGTGGACTGAAGCAACCCAAAGGAAACTGCACGGATTTCACCCTAAACCGATCTTGGCTGCGTTATGTCCCCACGGCCCACGCAGCAGACCTGGGTGAAGTGTTTTCTCCACCACAGAAGGCCTTTTTTAGGCTCAAAGGGAAAAGCAACAGGAACCCTTGGCCTGGTTTTCTTTTCTGGGGTCACCAGAAAGATTCTGGAGAAGTCAGGGTCACATATGAGCTTTATGGATCCCTATTCTCAACTTGGCTGACAAACTTCTTGATAACAATGAACACATGTGCACTGGCCTGTGCGTGTGGATCAGCATCCTGACACCACATCTCTGGGCTATGCTTCTGGTGGGCCCAGAGAAGATGGGTTCTGAAAGCAGAAGAACCTGGCCAGAAAGGATGAGGAGAGTGCAGAGAGCTAGGTTTAGGGATGAAGAGGCGTGGCTTATCAACAAAGGGGCGTGGCTTATGGGTGAAGGGGTGTGGCTTTGAGAATAAGTGCAAGTTGAAAGAGAGCGCACCAAACTTTGATGAAGCATCTCAGACGAGGAAAACTCCCCGCGAAAGAGAGGACTGGCTTCCAGTAACTGTCTCAATGTAACATTTTACAAACGCTGGTTTAAAGTTCTTGATTCCACAAAGTTCAAATAATTGGAGAGAATAGTTTTACATAGCATTGTAACGGCAAAGGTTGGTGGCATTTATGTGGGATACGCGTAATTCTACTAGGACTAACTTTACAGGTGAGAGTGGGGGCCGGTTAATAACAGAGTTCTGCTAGTGTATTCTGATCCAGATAGACAGATAGATTCTAAGCTGGGACACCCACACCATTGTAGCCCAGGGGCAGGCTTTGTTTGTTTTGCCTGTCCGCAGACAATACCTGAAGATATTGGTTGCTGACGTCCAGAGCATTTCCCCAGCCCCCAAGGTATCTCTTGGCTTCTAACAAGCTCATAAACAAACTCCTTTGTCCAGGAGTCCAGCAAAGAAAGACAGAACACTGTCCTTGCTGCCCTCCGAATCCTCTGGCAAGAACCCCACCCATCCATTGCTGCCTCCTCTTCCACTGCAGGAAGGAAGCTGGACCATAAGTTAAGATGGCTGAGAATTGGACTGAGACAGAGAGGTGAAGCAGACCTAAGAAAGGGAAAATCTGCAAGCCCCGCCCTTGGCCCCCTCCCCAAAGCTATGGGAGGGAGTCAAGTGGTGAGACTCCTAGGCTCAAGGAACACCACCAGCCGCAGAATAACACACAAGACACGTGGTTCCACAGAGTGGCGGCGTGTTATGGCAACTGCCACCCCAACACCCTGCTCTCTTAGATAGGAGGGTGCCATATTTTGATTTAAGTGAGCCCATCCTGCCTTGATTGGTGCTGTAAGCAGTTCCCAGCTCCAAAAGTGTGGAAGCCCATATGGCGAGTGGCATGTTTAGTGCCTACCCTTGGTGGTGGCATTTAAATCTAAATTCTAGGGCCTCGCCTGGCTGTACATTCTTGTAATCTACTTGGGAGGTAAAGGCAGGAGGACTGAGAGTTGAAAGCCATCCTTGGCTTTTTATATCAAGTTTGAAGCTGGCCTTGGCAAACTGAAATGTTGTCTTTAAAAAAAAAAAACAAAAAACAAAACCAGAACCTTACCCAGTACTAGTGCCACTGAGGTAGGCAGATCTCTGAGTTCTAGGCCACCCTGGTCTATATAGCAAGTTTCAAGACAGTCAGAGCTCCAGAGTTTGATTCTGTCTCCAAAAGAAAAAAAAGTAAATAAATCAACCTATGTTCTAATAAAGTGCAGAGGCTCAGAGTTGTCTTCCATGAATTCCATTAGCCTCCCTATCTTGCAAGGCCACAGTGAGGGTAATGAATGTGAAAGGAATCTACTAACTCCTGGATGGTGTGTGTGTGTGTGGGGGGGGGGTGAACAAAAGGGACACTCAGAAGAATGGGATGTGCACCTCAACACAAAATTTTCACCCCAACAGAAATGTCTTAGCAGAACAATAGACAAGCTTTTGTCTTGAAGAAACTCAAGTCACACAAACACATGAACACATCCAACAAGAAGCCCCCGACACCTTTGAAAGTCCGAGAGGAGCCTCATCCACTGGGCTGTCAAGCTGGTGGTATCAAAGGTCTTTTTTTTCTTTTCTTTTCTAAGATAGTCTCATGTAGCTGAGGTTGTCCTCAAACTCTGGATTCTCCTGTTCCCACCTCCAGAGTGCTGGGGTTACAGGGATGCGCCTCCGGATGTGCCTCCATGCCCTGTAGGGCCCAGGGTTTTATATAAAGAGCTGGAAGGTGTGTGATGCAATTTGGTTTTCTCCTTTTGGAAAACATGATCGATGGTCGGCCATTCCTAATAAGCTGGCTTTGCAATTGTAGCCCTCTCCATATGGCCAGGCACTGACCCGTGAGCTCACAGATTTGTTGACACTATTTAAATACCGGATCTCTTTCTGAGAGCACACAGTGGCTTTGGGAAAGATCTGTCTCTACCAGCTTATGGTGTGTGTGTGTGTGTGTGCGTGTGTGCGTGTGGTGTGTATGTAGTGTGTGTGGTGTCTGTGTGGTGTGTATGTGTGTGTGGTGTGTGTGTATGTGTCTACTGTATGTGGTATGTGTATGGAGTGTGTGTGGTGTCTGTGTGGTGTGTATGTGTGTGTGTGGTGTGTGTGTATGTGTCTAGTGTGTGTGGCATGTGTATGGAGTGTATGTGGTGTGTGTGTATGTGTCTAGTGTGTGTGGTGTGTGTATGTAGTGTGTGGTGTGTGTTTTTGGTATGTGTGTGTGTGTCTGGTATGTGTGATATATATACATGTCTAGTGTATGTGTGTTGTGGTGTATGTGTGTGTTGTGTGTGTATGTTGGTGTATGTGTGTGAGATGGGTGTGTCCTCTGTGATCTCTTAAAGGAAAGGAAAGTCCAGAGGCTCAACATCAGTTCTCAGGTGTACAAGATCATGCCCAGGAGCCCAATTTTAAAAGGGACTCCCGAGAAAGGAACGAAAGGTAAATACAATGGCCTGCATTGTTGAAGGACCATAAGGATCACAGCACAGCTAACCAGCTCGGCCACAGAGTGAGCCAGACTGGGGCTCCACCCAAGCCCAGTTGACTCTGTCTCCCTGGCATCTGTTGCTAGGCTCACTAGCTTTGCCTTCCTCTGTGGTTTTGGCTGTAGGGTGACCACAGAAAGCAGAGGCAGAGGGAAGACAGAGTGACTCTCAGTCTTCCCATTAATCAGGTAGCCAACATGAAATCATTTCTCTCCATTACACCCTAACACTTGTTTTTCAGACATGAATCGGCAGCCCATGGATGATGGACCACAGGGTAAACACCTCTAATGGCTTGCACACACAGTGTGCTCACATGTGTGCTCTTACTTCATTTGAATCCTTAGACAATTGCCTAAAAACCATAGCTGTGATCATATGTTATGGAAACTGTGGTTCAGGACATCACCCAAGCTTTGTATGGCACCTTCTGTTTATAAAACACTTGACGTGCACACTAAGGCCCACAGGTGTTTGACTGGTCCACAGACATGTTGGAGGAGGGGAGCCAGGTTTCAAGGCCAGGTCTCCACTATGGTGTAGGAGGTCCTTCTGCATTTGTGTTGGTTTCATTGGTTGAATAAAGAAGCTGCCTTGGCCTTTTGATAGGGCAGCCCTTAGGTGGATGGAGTAGACAGAACAGAATTCTGGGAGGAAGAAGGCAGGCAGGGAGAGCCACCATGGAGCCAGCTGCCAGGTCAGACATGTTGGATCTCTCCCGGTAAGCCACAGCCACATGGTGACATACAGATTATTAGAAATGGGTTAATCAAGATGTGAGAGTGAGCCATTAAGAGGCTAGAGCTAATGGGCCAGGCAGTGTTTAAATGAATACAATCTGTGTGTTGTTATTTCGGGGTATAAGCTAGCTGGACGGCAGGACACAGCCGGCCGCTCTTCTCCTTAAAACATCACTGTAAGCCCCTGAACATCTTTTTATGTCATGCTGTGTGACACAGAGGTGCCCCCTGCCAGACACCCATAGGACCTCACTTGGGAGGAGGCAGTCAGGAGACTCAGTGAACCCTTGACTGTCTCCCTGGGCTTAACCTGGACCAGTAGCCCTGGAGGAAGCACAGCTTAGAAAAAGCACTGGAGAAACCAGGATTGTCAATCATGTTTTCTTCCAGCGAAGGAAATGAATGATGCCTGGTCACCTGGAGTGCCAGAGTGAGAAAAAAAAAATCAATCAACTTGGTGATTCTCAGCCTCCACCTGAATCCCCCCAATATCCTGAGCATTACTGAGGCCCCAATCCTTCAGTGAACAGAACACATTCCTCAGAAAGAAGTCCTAGGTCCTTTGCATCCTTCACCAATAGAATCTCCCCTTATGCTTATCACAGACCTTCCCTCCCTAGGCTTTAGCCCCGAGTTCTGTTTATCAGTCAATAGAATCCCTTCTTATAGTAAAGTTCACAGGTCACAAGTTCGACTGTTTAAATGCATAAGAAAAGTAAGTCACAAGGTTAGTCTCACTCAGTGCCTTCTTCACCTCTTATGGACATGTGTTGTCCCCCTTCCCCCGCCGCCAGTCGTGAGGCTTGCGGGAGATGGGGGTCCTCCAACATAACCCCACTACCCATCCAAAGGCCATTGGCATGGTGGTGAAGATCCCGAGGTCAAGGATGGAAGCTAAATCTCCCATGAAGATTAGAGGCATTGCTTGTAGTACCAATGAATGGGAGAGAGGATCATCCTACTCATTGTCTGGGAAGAGTGGTACCCCAAGCCAGCACCCAGCTCAAGCTACAGTCCTGGACACCTCCAGCAGAGAGATGATCGTGGAACCTGAGAGCTGGAAAGCAACAGCAAGCTGGCTGCTACTGTGCCAACCAGCTTCCTGGGCCAACCAGCTCCTGGGCTGGGCTTCATGCCAGAGTCCCCTCATTCTCAAGCTGCCCTGTGCTCAGCCCCTCCCCTATCAGGCTGCAATGGAGAGTTCAGCAATGGCTTCATGTTCTCATGGTTTGGGACAGATGGCCACTTCATACATGGTAGGTGGGTGGACAGAGAGACAAAAGGATGGTTCTCCTAATAAAATGGAGACTTTCCATAGGTTATCATGAACTCTCTGATTTTCTTTTTCTTTTTCTTCTTTGTGTTTTAAAGACAAGGTTTCTCTGTGTAACAAGCTAGCCTGGAACTCACTTTGTAGACCAGGCTGGTGTTGAACTCACAGAGATCCACTGGCCTCTGCCTACTGAGTGCTGGGATTAAAGGCGTGCACCACCACCGCCTGGCCAACCCCCCACCTTTTTTTTTTCAGATATGATACCACTCTGTAGCCTAAGGAGCTGGTCTGGAACTTTGTGGCCTAGTCTGATTTCAAACTTGTGAAAATCATCCTGCCTTAGGCATCCCAGTGCTGGGGCTAGAGACATGAGTCACCATGGCCATTCAGTTCATCGATCTTTAAGTATTTTGTATTTTTGTGGCAAGTGGGAACAGAAACTTTAAAAAGTTCGCCTAGAGCACTGGCCAGTCAAGGGTGATGTCAGGGACTGGCCGTGTGGTGAAATGAGAACAAGGCTGGGAGAAGTAATTTGGAACTCCCACCTTTAATGGCTCAGGAACAAGCTAAGACAGAGAAGGGCTAGTTAAACAGAAAACAGAGGTGTCTCCTGGAAGCAAAGAGAACAAAGTCTAGAAAGCCTTTAATCTACAAGTAGAAAAACAGTGATTACTGCATTCTGTTGTTAGAGCCCGGGACCTAAGCCTGGGAGAAAGGCGGGGCTAGAGGGAGGGGTCGGGGTGTGAGAGATTTGTTTATTGGTCCACAGGGTTTCTAAATTTTTTAAAGTTATTTTATGTGTATGAGTGTTTTGGCTACATGTATGTCTGTGTCCCTGTTGCTCGCAGAAGCCAGAAGAGGGTGTCAGGTTTCCTGGAACTGGAGTTAAGGATGGCTGTGACCCACCAAGTAGGTGCTAGGGATCAAACCTATGTCCTCTGCAAGAGCAGCCAGCTCCTAAGTGCTAAACATCTCTCTAGCCTCTGGTCCAGAGGGTTTTAAGGATGGACCAGATTTGAGTCTGTCTGAAAGCTGAGAGTGAGAAAAGATAGAGCTGGGGATGTTGGGAAGCAGCTCAGAGAAAGACTGCACAGGGAGGAACGGGAGGAGGGAAGGGACAGGAGAACCAGAAGCTACCAAGTCTGAGAAAGGGCCTGCTTGAATGGGGTGGGAATGAAGTTAAGAGACCTGAACCTGAGTGGTTAGGGTGGGGGGAGGCGATGGGAAGCTCTGCTCTTGGTTGATGACAGGTTTACGCAAGGTTGGGGCAGGGGGTCAGAAATAGGGGAGTTGTCAGGGATCTGAACAGACCAGTGTGTGTGGGGGGGTCACACCATCGCCAGTATCAGGAACAGTAGGGGTCACACCATTGCCAGTACTGAGAACAGTGGGTGGGGGTCACACCATTGCCAGTACTGAGAACAGTGGGTGGGGGTCACACCATTGCCAGTACTGAGAACAGCACAGGGTGGGGTGGGGTCATGCCATTGCCAGTATTGGGAGGCAGAATCCTTTCTGGGGAGCCCCATCAAGCCCAGCAAGTTGCATGGAGTGACTGAGGATCCCTTGGAGACAATTTCCAATTCATGTCACTCTGAGTCTACCCCCACCCCCAAAGTGTGCAGGAATCCAAATGTATTTTTCCAAGCCATCCCTCAGAACTGGTGACCCGTGAAGCCATGACAAAACCATCACAGAAATGTCTCCCTTTCATTGAAGAGCCCAAACAACCAATAAACACTCCCAAGGGAAACCAAGTCTGTTGCTCATAGATACAATGTACCGCAAATCCCACCCAATGCTTTCCTACAAGTGTTGCAAACAACACTACTAAACTCTCATGTATTCCTCTGCCATATAGGCACAAACTCGAAAAAAAAGAAAAAGAAAAAGCCCACTAGATCAACTTTATAGCGAAGGAAAAAGTAGCTATTTTTGCTCAAAGAATAATCCATTCAAGGTGTTTCTGACAATAAACAGTGGCGTGGGAAGACAAATTTTTCTGCTCAGGGTTGCAGTCACTGGATAACCGAATACCTAAGAGCAAGAAGCAATTCAAAGACTTCAACGTAGATGAAATAGAAAACACCATATTTTTTAAAAGTAATAATGCTTTTCCAAGTACTATTTAGAGTGCCTTAGTGATCCTGCCTGTGAGTTTAATATTCTAGAAAATATGTAGATGATCCTTAAAAATCAGATCTCAGCATAAATCTTTACTACCTGAGACATTAAAAGTCAACTAGGCTACACATATGATTGACAAGTGTCATTCTCAGAGAGGAAGCACAGGAGATAGAAGACCTCATTTATAATCTGACATTACAGGGTAGCCATAGTAACCAAGGAGACTGAAGGGTCCTGAAGATAAAGTCAAAGGTTTACAAAAAAATATAAGTGAGTAACCTTCTAGCTGAAGGTCCTCATGCCTCAAATAGTATCCCTAAAATCTTCCCAAGTGACCCCCTCAAAGGAAAACAAAGACTAAACCTACATCAACAGACTCGTGAGAATGCAGGCCCACACTCAAATATATAAAGGTTCCTCTTGCATGCCAGCCCTGAAATTATAGTTGAGACGAGTCAAAACTACCAGACTACAGAAGACTGCCGGGTCTCGATCGCCTTGTACCTTTCTGGCTCCTGCGAACTGGATGCGTGTCGAGAAGACTTAGCGCAGAGGGGAAACACCTCACCATCGGAAGAGGATGGCTTTAGGTGAGCCTCCTGAGCTCTTGGACAGGGAACAGCATCTGGAGTAGCATGCTTGGCACAGGAGTGGAAATTCTGGAAAAACTGGAGATCAAATAGCCACTCCTGACCACGTCACCTTTATGCCCGCCCGGCTCACTAGGGCAGCTAGCTGCCTTTGCATAATGGAAGGGCGTGGCCCTGAGCCCACAGGAGGGTTTCCAAATAAAGGATCTCCTCTGACCATCCTGTCTAACTGCAGCTATTTCGAGTATGAGGCGCCCCTCCCCTTGTCTTGTAATGTGTAGTAGCAGCACATTAGTGTTGCAAGGGTGTTGGACTCTGGGAGAGGCCAGCTTAAGTACAGAGCTGGCTTTCTCAAGGTCAACCGTACTGACGTTTGGTGGTCAAACGATTTGTTTTGGGAGGCTGTCTGGAGAAGTAACCTGGCTCTCACTCAGCAAATGACAGCCATACCCTCCACCCCAGCGCAGCAAGCCGGACTGTCTCTAGACATTGTCAGGTGGCTTCAGTTGAGTGAGAATCCGTGATATAGAGGAGAACCATATTTGCCCCGAAACTCCCCCAGTGGGGGAGGATACTGACTTACTGATGGCTACCGAGGTGCCAGGGTCTCACAGGCCACAGCTAGACACAACCACATTGAAGAGGATGGAAAGGCAAGAACGCATCATTGACTGCTGTTCTAGGATGCATGCAGTACCAACTCCAAAGCAAAGCTGTTATCAGGAAGAGACTAAGAGCCAGCACTGGGATTCCAGCAAGGGGCAGCCTGGGATAGGGAGCTGAGAACTGAGATTTCAGAAGCCCTGTGGCCATGTGGAAGTTAAGGGCGTGATTCTCCAGGTGGGCTAGTAGAGACAGCATCAAAGCGAGGAGGGCAAACATTGGGCTTAGTGTCCTGGCACCTCACACCAGTCCTGACCAGAGAATAGAGGCTGAGTGTGCAGTCCTGCACCCTAACAGAGAATATGGGTGTCAGATGCTGTCTGACTCCCAGTTCACTCTGTTTGACACACACACCCTTTTCTCCTTCCAGAGAGCATCTCTGAAGTCACAGACTACATGCAGGTTAGAGAGGTCCTGCACCAAGTCCAATGTTACTTGATGGAGCTTTGGATTGGGTTGAAAGCTTCTGTCGGCATTTGGGGGCTCTTGGGGAGCTCTGGCCCCTTTTCAGGCAGCTGCCATTCTTTAAGCCCAGTATTCTGCCTTTGCCTTGGGCTATGTCCAAAGCCCGGCTTCTGGTGTCTCAGTTTCTAGACAAATGTGTTCTGACTGACAATGTCTGCATACAGCAGCTGGAGGGAAATGCGGAAAAAACATCAGGTGGCCCCAGGTACAGGCCGAAGCGCGAGTGCTAGGCTGCTTCCCTTAGATAACGTCAGGAGGCTCGTTTTACAGTTCCTTGTGCTCTGAGCCTGAACTTTATCCTGGAAGCCGTGAAGGCCCACTGAGAATGTCTGAAGAGAGGCAGGAAAGACTTTGTTTGAGCAGAGCCCAGGGGCTACAATACAATTGAAAACCACCTTCCCTATCCTTTTGCAGAAATGCTGAGTTATTTTTCCAGATTAAGACAAGAGCCTGTTTGTTAAGTTTTAAACAAACCCTCCCTCTAAGCAAGTATTTTATTTGAAGATTGTTATATTTATAAATTATTCAGGGATGGGATTAATAATAATTAATGATTAACAATAACTATTAATAACTATTAAAAATTAATAGTTTAACATGGGTTTTTCTCACTGAAGAGGAATTTTCTTCTTTGCACCATTCAGTGTGGTCTGTCCTCTGGGAAGTTACTTAAGGCCATTTAGTGTGTATATGTTTTGGGGTGTTTATATGCCACTGTACATGTGGAAGTCAGGGGACAACTTATGAACTTCTGGGAATCAGTTCTCTCTTTCCACCATGTGGATCCCAGGGATTGAACTTGGGATCTGAGGCTTCATGGCGTATTTATCCGCTGGGTCTCCCTTCTTCCTCACCTGACCCCCGGCATAGTTCTTAATTCCTCTGTGTGACTTTGGATCAGATCTTACATTTTCCCTACTATTTAAAAAAAAATCCTGATGGTAGGCCACAGGGAAGTGTGGGCCTTTAGCTTATGTCACTATAAACTCTCAGGTCTAAAAGAACTTTTTAGTTGAGTCATAAGCATAATCTTGAGGCCTTAACATTTTTTTTCTAAGGGCTGGAGAGATAGCTCAGCACTTAAGTGCACTGGCTTTTCTTTTTTACACTTATTTATTTTAATTTTATGTGCATTGGTGTTTTGCCATAGGTGTCAGGTCCTTTGGAAGTGGAATTACAGACAGTTGTGAGCTGCCATATGGTGGCTGAGAATTGAAACCGGATCTTCCAGAAGGACCGTCAGTGCAATTAATCACTGAGCCATCTCTCTAGCCCAGCATAGGCTATTCTTGAAGAGGACCAAAGTTTGGTTCCCAGTACCCACACTGGGACACTCACAATCACCTGTAACTCCAGCTCCAGGGGATTTCGTGTTGTCTTCTGGCCTCTTCAGACACCCGCGTGCAGGTGTCCACACATGATTTAAAATAAAATATTTTTAAAATTCAATTTTCATCTCTTCCTTTGAGTAGTTAGGTTGCTTATTTTCCCAGTGGTCCAAAGATCAGAATTCTAGTGCCATGGTTTCAAAACTGCTGGGATCCCAACCTTGACACTCTATGGACAAGGAGACCCAGTGGCTCTGAGAGCTAGGGCCTGCATTGTAATAAGGCAGGGCAAGAATCTGTGTTGAGAGACCTAAAACAGATTCTAAAATTGTAGACCAGGCAGGTAGAGAATAACATAATAGTCAGGCTCCAAAGGGAAACAAACAAGACACTCTTGCCGAGAGGAGGAGATCTAATTGTGAACAGCAAAGATAAACAGATGGAACAACTTGGAGACAGAGCCATCCTGAAGTCAGGGAGTCGCTGTTATAGTTGAAGTTAGGGTGCCACTGTGCTCTGCAGAAGGGCACTGTGGACCGTAACGTGCAGAAGGGCACTGTGGACCGTAACAAAGTGCATAGATCCTGCGGCTACCATGACCTGATGGAAACCTCCAGCTCTGGGCTCGGTGACCTGTCTGCGTGGCCCTTGTCTGTAAAATGGGAGCAATAATGGTACCCAGTTCACAGGGTTTACAAGGGCTAGGTAAGCTGTAGTTATAACAACAATGTTGAGTATAGGCCAGCTGGTCCCCGTCATTCCAGCACAAAACAGCTGAAGGAAAATTCAACCTGCATTCGTTGTACCAGTCACAGCTTACAAAGAGTGGGGTAGGGCTGGAGAGATGGCTCAGCGGTTAAGAGCATTGCCTGCTCTTCCAAAGGTCCTGAGTTCAATTCCCAGCAACCACATGGTGGCTCACAACCATCTGTAATGAGGTCTGGTGCCCTCTTCTGGCCTTCAGGCATACACGCAGAAAGAATGTTGTATACATAATAAATAAATAAGTTTAAAAAAAAAAACAAAGAGTGGGGTAGCAACCTGTGTCCCAGATAAACCTGCACATCATGACCCCCAGACTGGAGGAGCCCTGGTACCCGCAGGACCATGAGCATCAATTGAGTCAAGGCTCCAGGCTTGACTAACCACATTGCTTTTCTAGACAAGGAGGCCTGAACTTTGTGCTGGTTACTTCAGTGAGGCACCTCACTTCCTTGTCGTGATGCAATCTCAAAACTCTTTTGGGCTTCACCAGTCAGATAAGGAGTTATGACTTGTTTCTAAAGAATGGGGCTGGGTAACAGAAGATCATAACTTCCCCCTTTGGGTGAAGAGACCCTCCCACAGCCGAGATGCTTGTTTGTATGCGCGTGTGTGCATGTGTGTGTTCCATGTATGTCGGTGCATGTGTGTGCATGGTGGGCCAAAGCAGACATCTGGTGTCTTCCTCCATCTTACTGAGTTATGAAGGGTCTCTCCGTGAACCCAGAGAAGGAAGATGCAGCTAGTCTAGCTAATCAACTTTCCCTGGGATCTCACCTCCATCTCCAGAGCACAGAGATCACAGATGGGTCGCCACACCCACCTGACTTTTACATGAGCACCAGATATCTAAAATCTGGTCTTCATGCCTGCTGGGCAAATATTTTATCTACGGAACCATTTCCCCAGCCTGGTAGAGGTTTTCAAGGGGGTGGTGGTTATACAGAGACACAATCATTTCAGACTATGAAAAAAATTACAACATTCAACTCTTCAATTCTAATGGCCTATGATTATTAAAACACAACGCCACACATTTTTGATTATCCTAGGTCCATGGCTAACTTAAAACATATTTGTTATTATTGTTGTGTGTGCATGTATGTGCAAGGATGCACACGCCATAGCATGTGTGTGGAAGTCACGGACAGCTTTAGAGCTAGTTCCCTTCTTTCATTGTGGGTTTTGGGAATTGAACTCAGGTCACCAGGTTTGCAAGGCAAGCACTTTTACCCACTGAGCCATCTCAACGCCCAACTCCTTAATATTGCTTTTTGTTAATTTCTAACTTTAGCGTATGCATCTCTATGAGAAATCAAAAAGGCATGGGAGAGAGGAAACAGAAACAAGGGAGCAGGGGGTTCAACAATATCGGGTAAAACAATGGCAAGAAACCCAGATTAAAATGTCAAAGACGTCATTAACTCGGGTGCTTATTGTTGATGGAAGTGATCCACAGATAGCCGAAGCCTAGCTGATCCACACAGTGGGGACCATTCAGCCTCAGAAAGGAAGGGGAGTCTAGCACAAGGTCAAAGGTCAAACTGTGAAGACATTAGAGTCTGCCTGTGAACCATGAGTGTCACATGACTGCAGCTGCACGAGCTCCTGGGTGGTTTTTAAATTTGGTTTTGGGATGTTGAGAATCAAACCCAGGCTCTCTCTTCTGCTCAACACGAGTCAGTGTACACCACCACAGCCTGGGTCCCAGTGCCGGTCAGAGTCACCGAGACAGAAGCTGGTACCGTGGGTGGCAGAGGCTGGGGGAGGAAGAAATGGGGGGGGGGGCTGATATTTAAGTTGTGCAAGAAGGAAATATATATCGCTAAGACGGTAAATTTTTGTTGTGCATATTTTACCACAATTGAAGTAATTCTATTTTTAAAAGGCAACTGTACCCTTCTGTTTATGTTACATCACGAAGAGAGGAAGAAGCGAGCCAGGCAAGATTTCCCCTGGGAACCAGAAGAAGGACAGTGGGCGTTCCTAGTGACACCAGATAAAATCAGCCACACACACACACACACACACACACACACACGCATGCACGCACAAACACACACACACACGCACACGCACGCACGCACCCACGCACACACACGCACACACACGCACACACGCACGCACACACACACACGCACGCACATGCACACGCACACAAAACAAACATAGAAAACCTGTCTGGGGAGATGTTCTCAGAGAGTGTAGACAGCCATCCTCTCTGTTTTAAAATCATCCCTACCCTTAGCTCTGGACACCTGAAGTCCCCAAAAGTGAAATATCATTGGTGACTCCACGTGCATATTCAGGCTGCCACCAGGGAGACACCAGAGAGACAAGGAGACACAAGTCAGCTGCTGTGGCCTGTTGATAACTACCAATTTAACTTGAAAAGCAGGGGCTGAGGATGGAAGACCCCCTCCCTTACAGAGTGCAAGACACTGACTTATATCATCTCCAGCTAGGGAAGAGTCTCTAAACGCTGTCTTCATTCAGCAATGATGGGGAGGGAAGATGGCTCTTGGGGCAGGAGTACTTACTACGCAAGCACAAGGACTTAAGTTCAAATCCCTAGAATGACCATAAAAAGCCTGGCAAGGTTGTGGGTGCCTGTAACCCTTGAGCTAAGGCACATGGGGACAGGAGGACTGCTGGACCTTTCTGGTCACCAGACTAGCTCCTGGTCTGGTAAGAGACCCTGTCTCAGAGGAATATGCCAGAGATAGAGCAAGACATGCATGCATGCATGCTTGCATGCACGCGCGCGCGCGCACACACACACACACACACACACACACAGGAGGCAATGGTATTGGTGATAAGACTATTATGACATTGTGTAAAGTTCTTAAGAAAGTACACACCATTATATTTATGAAAAACATAAAAAATAGGGAAAAATGAGCCATGTCATCTTTATAAGGATACAAGGAACTCTTTCTTTTCCTTCCTTCCTTCCTTTCTTCCCTTCTTTCCTTCCTTTATTCCTTTTCTTTTTTCCATTTCTTTCTTCCTTTTTAAGGATGACATTTTTTTCTGGGAAATAACTTTTTTCATACACTATATTCTGATCATGGTTTCCCTCCCTGTTTCTCCCTATACACCCATTCAACTCCATGGCTTCTTTTTCTCTTTAGGAAAAAAAAAAAGACCAGAAAAAGAGAAAAAGCACAAGAAATACTCCCCCCCGTCCCCCCCCCCCACATAGACGCAAAAACAAACCTATAAAAACACAAAACTGGAAATCATACTACACAAGCAAAGGGGGAAAAAACAAACAAAGCAATATGAGACAAAAATATCTTCAAAATTGCCATTAAGTTCACTGTGAGTAGGACATTCATTGCTGGGCACATGGCCTCTCGTAATTGTCATCTGTATATCCAGCGAGACTCCACTGCAAGCAGATGTCAGTTGGAGACAGCATAACTCCTCGGTTAAGGGTGGGAGCCCTTCAGCAGTGGGACCCTGTCTGGCTTCAACTTGTGCAGGCCCTGTGCACACCGCCACAGTCTCTGTGAGGTCATATGTGTGTCAGTCCTGTAGTGACCAGCAGACACTGCTTCCTTGGTGTTCCCCCTCCCCCTCCCAATCTCCTTCTTCAGAGTTCCCTGCAGGGAAGGGTCTGAGGAAGACGGAAGGAGCCATCTTATTGCTTTTTCTTTCGGATGGTTTCCCTGAGTGTGCACTGATTTTTGTTTGTTTTTAAAAGAGGCACATAATACAAGGTTCATTTTCCTATGTCTGCTCCTTTGAAAAGAAAGAATTAAAAAAGAACAGAAGGAAAAAATAAATCCTTGTTTTGTGTTTCTAGAGGCTTTGAAACCTTCTCTAGGAGAAAAAAAAAGGACAGCCTGGGGAAACTGCAATTAATTAATTAGTCTGGCAACTGTTTTTTTGTGATTTATTTTACTTTTCTTTTTCTTTTTTTTTTTTTTAGTACTTGCCTATTTATTTGTGAATAATGGATGCTGGGATCCTTCTGGCATACTACGGAGGCATGAGCCCTTCAGAATAATATTCTAAGTTACAAAACAAAACGGTGCTACACCGGAATCAGACTCTTGGCAAGCATACTTGAGAAGCGTGATACTTGCTAAGTGTATCTTTTCAACCCTGACACAGTGTATCAGTCACTGTCTAGTCAGCACAAAGAAAGGCCCGGGGTTATTTTTAACAAAGTGAGCAGGTGCTTCAGCTCCGCTGCCCAAGGCAAAGAGCCCCAAAGAACACAGAGGCAGTATTTTAGAAACAGCTAAGGCCAGAGACAAGGCCTGGGTGACAGGGCCCTAGGGGCTTGGAGAGGACCCAGGCCTCTGAGTAAGAACTCCAGAAGGCTCTTGAAGCTGTTAATGCAGAGTCCGACCAACACTAGAAAGCCGACCAGCTGCCGCCCTCCCGTTGCTAGGGCAATGCTGTGAGAAACAGGAAGCCTTCAAGAAGGTAGGCTGGGCAATTCTTCTCTGCCCTCTAGCGTCAGGTTCACAGAAATCCCACAGGCCAAGCAGACAGAGCTCAGGGGAGGGAGGATTGGGAGCAGGACTGCTTCCTTATTGATGTGCTAAAGTCCCCAGAGCTGACTTCAACAACCAATACCAACCTCTGACTAATGTTGGCAATCTCCACCAGTAACTGTAGCTACCGACAAAACGTCACCAAACCTGTGAAGACCAGGTCATAGGCACTTCTAATGGACTAGACCTTCTGGTCTGCATTCACCACTGAAGGTCAGTCCAATCCACTCCGTTTCAGAACTCTGAGATGCCATCCGAAGGTCCTAGGAGGATTTTCAGACCCAAGGTTAAGAATCTTGTAAGGTCTTTCAATGTGGTTAGAGACAGGATTTCTGTGTGTAATGGCCCTAGCTGTCCTGGAACTAGCTCTGTAGACCAGGCTGGCCTCAAACTCACAGAGATTAAACTTTGGTTTGAAATCACACAAGCAGGCAGCGTGTTGCTGCTAACTGATGCTTGTAGCCCCAGAGCTAAAAGTGGGGGTAGGAGGATGGCCATGCCACAAGTTCATAGCCAGTCTGGACTACAGAGTGTATCCTATGCCAAAACACCTGAGACATCAAGTATGATATCCAGTCTCAAAAAAAACAAAAACAAAAACAAAATAAGAACAATAATAAGCAATGTCTGCAAAACAGTCTTTATGCTCAGCTCTTATTTGATATGCCGACGGGAACAGCTTGGAGCAGCTTTGTACATTCGTTGCAGCAGGCCTGTTTCTGATAACACAGAGGTGAGCTTGCATCCCAGGCCACTCTGTGGGAGCACCTCAGCATCCTTGGGGCTCCGCGAGTGGTTTCCTATATCGCTCTTACTCCCTGGGCTTTCACAGCCCTAGTGCTTTCTAATATGGCCTAGATGGTACCGAGCACCAGATCTGCTTTCCTGATCCCACATTCTCTGAGCTTCAGCAGCTGCCAGCTGGACACCTCAGCCCGGCCTGAGCGTCCCAAAGGCATCTCGAAGGCGGCACAGGTTCAGAGCAAAGCTTCCCCCTCCCCCCTCTTCCTCCTGCTTTTCTTCTCTTGTGGGAGGGGGTTGATACCACCCAGCACCACTCAGAAGGCTTTGTATAGCTACTCTACGCCTCCCCTCACCACGAGGGAGAGGCTGTGTAGTGGCAACTGCAGATGGTTGGCTGTTCTCAGGAGTGTGGAGACACTCGTGGGTGGTACAACTTAGAGCCCACATAACAGTCATGGCCACAACCAGCAGATATGGACACTGCTCTCATCGTGGGGTGTCTTCTGCACCCTTTCCTTTCAGGTGATCATCAGAGCAGGTCCCCCACGACCGTTCTGCTGCTTCCCACAGCCAGGGTCTCACGTCAGGTCTCAGTGCCATCTGCTCAGAATGACTAGAGCGCTCCCACACTGCAGCCGACCTGTTCAATTACTTGGTAAACAAATACGGACAATACTGCCACCTCCTACACTGCATGTCCATGGTGGGGACAGCAATGACACTGAGGCTAGGTGGGCAAGGAATTAGACAAGAAGAAACCAAGGAGCGCTGCTGCATGTCTGGTACCTTGGTTATGTAGGAAGTCGGGTGTGAAGGAGCCAAGGAAACGATATCTCCTGTCAATCAGGATGCCCTGCCATAGCTAAGCATCCTTGAAGCTGCAGTTAGGCTGTTCCCTCTCTACCAGAAACTCAGTCTTTGGATGCCATCCCATTTGACACACGAATGCTCCAAGAAAGGGTCGGTGTCCTCAAAAAATGGGTAATATAATTTGCTTTGTAGTTTTGACCTCCTCTGTGGGCTTTTCAAGAGGATTATGGGAAGAAATACCCTAGATGGGAGAGCTGCTCTACCATGATTTGCGAGGGGAAAGGGTTGCCTTACTGCATGAATATGCCACCTGTCTCATAAATATTCATAAGACTTCTTTTGGGGCCAGAGAAATGGTGCAGCCCATAAGGGTTCCTGCCAGCAAGTCTGATGACCTGAGTTCGATCCCCAGAAACAGGCCCGTGCTTCATCTCTGTTTCTCCTTCCTTTGAGAAGAGAAGAGTAACTGATGGTGAGGAAATGCACCGTGACCTGAGACAGAAGTACTTCCCTCCCTGGTGGACCCTAGGTAGTGCTGGGGAGTGGGCGGTAGGGGGCGGCTGCAGAGCCTTTGAGGGTCTTGGCCTGGAGAATTGGGCTCTCTTCCCTGCAGAGTTTGTCTGCTGTGCTGAGCTCTGCCTGGGCCACCCATCATCGTCCTGGGGATCCTCAGACTCGGCCAGAAAAATCTACCATGACTGGTGGTGGTGGCTTCACGGAGAGTGAGCTTGTAGGTTTCCTTTTTCCACAATCACATAGAAATTCAGTCACATTTGTATGACAGAAGACTCACCCATAGCTGGGTAACTCGGTGGCAGACTAAAGCATTCGTGTCTGTCATTTCCTGCAGAGACAGGATCCCACCCTCGCTGCTCCACATAGACAGTAACCACAGTGTGGCAATCAGTTTGCCTCTCATCCAAACGTATGAGCACTTCCCCTTTTCTACCTTTTACTGAAAATGGGCCTTTTTCTCACGTAATATATTCTGGTGACGATTTATCCTTCCTCTGTTCCTCCCAGCTTCTCCCCATCTCCCCTCCTACCTGGATTCACCTCTTTCTGTCTCTCAGAAAACAAACAGGCTTCTATGTGATAATAATAAAAGAAATTATAATACACCAAGAGAAAACAAAAATTAACATGTGGCATTTGGGTAAAACAAATAAACAGAAGGGAAAGAACCCAAGAGAAGTCACAAGAAGCAGAAACCCAGGGGCTGGAGAGATGGCTCAGCGGTTAAGAGCATGGCCTGCTCTTCCAAAGGTCCTGAGTTCAATTGCCAGCAACCACATGGTGGCTCACAACCATCTGTAATGAGATCTGGTGCCCTCTTCTGGCCTGCAGGCATACAAGCAGACAGAATACTGAGAATACTGTACACATAATAAATAAAAAAAATTCTTAAAAAAAAAGAAACAGAAACCCATCCTTTTGAACTCTCAGGAATCCCCCCAAAAAACCTCACTAAACTGGAAGCAAAATAGCACAAAGGATCTGTAGGGCAAAAGAAGAGAAGAAATTAGCAAAATAAAACCAAAACAAAAATAAAGATAATAATGTAAAATTTAAAATAAAAGGAAGGTCTCTGACACAAATTATGAGGTGAAGAACTTCTAACGATGCCACTGACTTCATTTTCTCTTGGCATCTACTGCTGGGCACGGGGCTACCTAAAGAGCAATTTGTTTCCCCAGACAGACTCTTGGGGAGGAAATTAAATTTTCATTTGCAAGTGACTATCCATTGGAGATTGCTTCTGAGTTAGGATTGGGGGAAATGTATCCACGTCTCCTTTAGCTCTAGGACCCCACAGATGTATGCAGCCTGTGCATGCTGCCTCAGTCTCTGGAACACTTCCCTTTTATTGTGGAAGAATTTCATCATGTTTTATGGGGAATTGAAAACCTGAAGCTGTTTCTCAAAGACACTGAATCTCCAAATTTTTGAGGCAAAACTTTAAAGAACAAAATAGATGATTGAAAGGTTATCATTAGAGTCTAATCTAAGAGAGGGGATATTTAAAAACAGGCTTTAGGTATCTGTAAGATCTATTTCAACATAGCATAAAATATGCAGCTTCTCACAGCCATTGGAAGAAAAGCACATTTAAAATACAGTTCAAAAGCTGGGCATGGTAGCACATACCTATAATCTCAGCACCAGGAAGCAGAGGCAGGAGGACTGTTTGAAGTCTGAGGCCAGTCAGGGTTACATTCTGAGACCTTATCTCAAAAAATAACAACAGGGGCTGGCAATGGCTCAGTGACTAAGAACACATAACTGCTCTTGCAGAGGACCCGAGTTCATTTCCCAGCACCCAAGTCAGGGAACTCCTGCTCCAGGGGATCTGACATCCTCTTCTGGACTGTGCAGGTGCCTGCACTGGGGTGCACACACCCTGCCCCTGCTCCTATATACACCTAATTAAAAATAAAATAAGCCTTTAAGAACACACCATATACGGTGATTTGAATGAAAATGGCCCCCATAGACTCACAGGGAACGGCACTATTAGGAGGGGTGGCCTTGTTGGAGTAGGGGTGGCCTTGTTGGAGGAAGTGTGTCACTAGGGGTGTGGGCTTTGAGTTTTCAAAAGCTCAAGCCAGGTCATTCTCTCCCTGCTGCCTGCCAACCCAGATGTAGAGCTCTGGGCTCCATCTCCTGCACTATGTCTGCCTGCACACCACCATGCTTTCTGTCATGACAGAATAGATTAAACCTCTGAACTGAAAGCCAGCCCAGTTAAATGTTTTCCTTATTAAGAGTTGTCATGGTCATGTTAGTTAGGAACCCTAACTAAGACACCATAGTTCAATACTTTTTTCAGGAATGAGCCAAAGTTGTTACCAGGTACAGAAGGGTACCCACTACCCACTTTGAATAAATGGTCTAACCATGAGAAAAGCCTATTCATTTAATATTAATTCATTCATTGTAATTTTTAACCTTTCAAATAATGAGTCCTCCTTGAGCACACAATGCTATGGGACAATAGTCTTTTATCCTGTTATGTATCATTTTTAATAAAATGCTGATTGGCCAATAGCCAAGCAGGAAGAACAGGCAGAAAGTAAAGGCAGAGCAACGAGAATTCTGGGAAGAGGGAAGTTTCAGTCTGCAGTCATGACCCAGCCACAGAAGAAGCAAGATGTGACTGCCTCACCGGAAAAGGTACCAAGCCACGCGACTAACATAGACAAGAATAATGGGCTAATATAAGTTATAAGAGTTAATAAGAAGCCTGAGCTAATGGGCCAATCAGTTTCATAATTAATGTAGACCTCTGTGTGTTTCTTTGGGACTGAATGACTGCGGGACTGGATGGGACAGAAATCTCTGTCAACAACACAACTCAACTTTTTATTGACTGGCATTTCTCACTTTGTTTTAGCGGGACAAATGGCCAGTGCACAGGTACATGCCATCTCCTGAAGGAGCTAAGGAGCTAGCTGGCTCAGAGGACGCTACTTTGTTGTGCTGACAACCTTCCCTGGAGTCACATGAGGGGCTGTAACTTAGACAGGACCGTTTTGTTTACCTTTTCCTATATGAAACAAGTCATAGAGAGTGCTTGAGGGTGAGAAGAATCTTCCATGTACCTCCAGGATAATTTCGGAGGCAACAGACTGGTTCTCCTGAGAGATGTTGTCTCTGTCTCTCCAGAGAAGATGGAGGGTTGGGGAGAGATGTTTCAGTCAGAGAAGATGAAGGGTTGGGGAATGGAGCCTTCAAAGGCAGAAGCTTCAGGCTGCTTAGCATGGCCGCCGGCATCACCCAGTGCCTTGCTGGAAATTTCAGGGAGCTATTTCTAAGGGGGTAAGAGGGACGGAGAGGACAACGAGGAGGAAGAGGAAGGGCAGGAGAAGATAATGACAACACCTAGCACTCCGGGCAGACATTACTGAAATGTCTGACACGGTGTTTACTCCTCAGGCAGCCTGGTGGGGAGGACGCTCACAATCTCCAACCTGAGGTGAGGACAGCAGGCTTATGGGACAGCTTGCGGAGGTCCCACAGCTGATAGGCAGCGTAGCTGAATTCTCCTGGGCATACAGGCTGTACCAGCTGAGGGACACGAATAGGAGTCACTCTTCGGACATCCTCCGGGTACCTTAGCACTAGCACCCTGATGGCTGCTTGCTCACGTCAGCCTTGACAGTCATGAGAACCGGCGATGTGATGTCCCTCATACCACTGTGTCAAACAGGCGCCCGGTGAGTTGCGCATTAAAGTTGATGTGGGGCCAAGTTGGGCAACCGGGCCTTCACCTCGGCTCTGCCGGGACCCGTGCAATGTTGTTTCCTGACCTGCTTGACACATTTCCTCTCTTGTTTAAAATTGCAAGCGACAAGAAGCTGCCAAAGGTGATCTGGCTGGCAGAGGCACATGCTAAGTAGGCCAGGGCCATTATCTCCAGTCTCGACAGGTGACTTGTCTGAGGGCACATGGCTTGTCAGACAAGCATCGAGGCTGCAGATGCCAACAGCCCACTGTCTCCGTGATGCTGCCAGTGTCCCGCCAGCTGTGGTATAGACACACCAGACAGCTTTACTCTGGACATTTCAGGGTTTTTCCTCGGTGGGGGGAAAAAGCCAATTTACAAACCATCCCCAGAGCATGTATTATTTTTCCTTCTTTAAAATCCCAACCAGCAGGCTCCAATTGTCTAACTCATGTGAGCCCTGCCTCCAAACCCCTGGGCAACACCTGGGAATGCGCATGAAAGGGACACGGAGAGGAGAAACCATTGGCTTCAATTAAAAAATATAATAAAAAAAAATAACAAAACAACCCTGTGGGACACACAGACAGAAAGATAGAAGACTGAAAAGCCATTTGGTAGAAGAAGTACATTTTGAAAGATTACAAAAGATACGATCAAGATGTAAAGATTCAAGCAGAAAGGTCTTAAGAAAGCAGCAAAGCGGACTCTCAAAGACCAGGCAACTTGCTTTCAAAGTTTAGCCCAAGGAAGCCACTGAGTGGAGTTCCTTTCTAGAAAGTTCTCTCTGGAACACACAGGCCATCTCTGGCTTCTTCCAGAGGTGGCACTGTTCCAGCTTTGGACACCCTGCCCATGTCTGGACCCTGTTGTTTGCTGACAGACTGCAGTCCAATCAGTGGTTCTGTGGAGAACCTAACAGCGGCCTCTGGCAGAAGTTCTGGGCGGCTGCCACAGGCATATGTGTCGACAGACACTGTTGAGAACGGAATCAGCTTGTGCCAAGACCCCAGCTCCAAGGATGAGGCCTCTCCTCTCCTCGCACAGTCCCACTGACGTCCTAGCTGTGAGTCAGTGGTCCATGGCTCTACCGTGTCCAAGGCACAGCACTGAGATTCCTCTGGATGAGGACCCTGGGACCTCCTTCCCGTAACACACAAATGAAGTTCTTTTCTGGGTCCTTCCTGAGGATTTCATTTGCCCATTCCCGCACATCCTTCCTCCTCAGGAAGTCATTCCTCTGTCCATCCTCAATGCTTTCCTAAACCTTAAAAAGAGGTCACAGTCCCATGTGGATGCATGTCCCTTGTGGTGGGTGACTTCCTGCTCTCTCTCCTATTCAAGTCTATAGGTGTCTTGGGATTTCTAGTGCTGTGAAGAAGCACTGTGACCATGGAAACTCTTACAAAGGAAAACATTAATTGGGGCTGGCTTACAGTTTAGAGGTTTAGTCCATTGTCATCATGGCAGGGAGCATGGTGGCATGCGGGCAGACATGGTGCTGGAGAAGGAGCTGAGAGCTCTACATCTGGAAAGGTAGGCAGTAGGGAGGAGAGAGCGACACCGGGCCTGGCGTGAACATCTGAAACTTTAAAGCCCACCCCTGGTGACATACCTCTTCCAACAAGACCACACCTCTTCCAACAAGGCCACACCTCCTAATAGTGCCACTCTCTATAAGCCTATGGGGGTCGTTCTCATTCAAACCAGCACAACAGGTCTGACTATTTACTAGACCTTTCCACTTGGGCAGCCCTCAGCTACCTCACACACATTACCTCTAGAGTCGATCTTAACTCCTCACAGGCACCCCACTGGCCCTGAAGGTCTCTAGTCTATGAACCAATTATATCGTCATACCGTTCTCTCCAGGCACCCTCATGGGGAGCTTGAAAGCCATTCTGTGTGGCTGTCAGGCCATTAGAATAAAATAGCACAGATGTGGCCGGGAGAAATATCTGTCGGGAAAGCGCTTGCTATGTAAGCATGAGGACCGGAGTTCAATCTCCAGAAGCCACCTGTATAGCAATGATGATGATGATGATGATGATGACAGCAGCCAGGAGTGGCTCTGTGTACTTGTAACCCTAACACCGGAGGCAGACAGATCCCTGACAGTCCAGTCAGTCCAACCGAATTGACAAGTTGCCGGTCAATGAGAGACAAAACAAACAAACGAACAAACAAACGAAAGACCAAATTGGACCTTTCTCGAGGGTTAACATCCATAACTGCTCTCTGATCGCCACACGCGGTTGCATACACACAACTGTGCAAACACACTCACACAGGATCTTGGTGCCTTGTTAACCACTGCAGGTATTTGTAGGCTGGCAGAACAAGACCAAGGTGCAGATGGCTCAGTGTCTAGGAAGGGCCGCTTTGTGCTTCCCAGACAGAGATTCCCCTGTGTTCTCATGTCATGAGTGTGGTTAAAAGCCTTCCCCTGGGCCTCCTTTATAAGGGCACCGATCCACTTACAAGGGGCCCCACCCTCATACCTATCTCCCCACACTGTCACCCCTCAGGTTAGCGCTTCAAAATGGACTTTGAAGGACACACACACACACACACACACACACACACACACACTCAGACTGTAGTGACCCTTTCCCTCTCTATCCCACAGACTGGTCATATTCTTCAGCAAGCATTTGCTAAAATGCCAAAAATGCTAATCATCTTAGTTAAATGGGTTCTAGTTTTTAATGTCAACCAATTTTTTTAATTCGGAGAAAATGGGTTTCACTATAAATAGCCAGGTCAAGAACGGTGTGGCAGCCTGTCCCAGTTACAGGTAGTATTAATGGAGTTTTCTGTGGAACAAAACATTTCAGGTCAGTTTGTGACATTATGTCATTTGTCGTCACATCCCAAAAGGGAAAAAAATATGTCTAGTAGTTAGACTTGAGTCTACAGACCGTTGTGAGCTGCTATACGGTTGCTCAGAATCAAACCCAGGTCCTCTAGAAGAGCAGTCAGTGCTCTTAATCACTGAACCATCTCTCTAGCCCTGATATTTTAATAGATTTAATAAATCATATGTCTCATCAATGTGCCAGAAACAAAGGCGTCCATGTAATATCAGCAAAGCTATAATGTCCAAGTGTCTTAAAGTTTGTACTTCATTTCTCCTGGTAAACTCACTCTTGACTTGAAAATCTTCTCACTATAACCCAGAAGGTGTTATATAGGCTTATTTTGGACTACTTAGGTCATTTAAAGTACACAATTAACATTGGTACCAAAATGCAACCCTTAAAAAACACATTTAGGCCAGATATATGTGACACTCAGAGAAAGGTCACCCTACCCTCTACTCCCTCACCTCTCACCCCTGTGTACCCTTGGTTACAAACTACAGGTTCAGGGAACCGAGGCTCAAAACAAAGCAAAACCTTTATGATAACAAAGCAAAACCTTTATGATAACAAAGGAAAATTTTTATGGTAACAAAACCAACGTCTTAATGCGCGAATGAATTTCACACTGGAAGCCAAGTGTTCACATTTGACAAAATGAAACGGAAAGGAGATACGGAAGTGAGATCCTGGAGGTATGTGAAGTTTTGTGGGATTGCTGGCCTTGATCCTTAGACACCGAGTGAGCAAAATGCAATGCTTCTTTTGTTTTTGTCTCTTAATTCACTGGAGGGCTAGTTTTTTTTTATAAAGTATTTTTCCCTTTGTTTGCATAATTGGGTTTTAAACAAGCTCAGCCTATTGTGTTGCTTTCCACAGTGAATAAACAGAACCACTTTAGGGTGTGTGTGCGTAGACATACATGTTTGTGAGATCAGACATGAATGTCTGGTTCTTCCTCTGTTGCTCTCTACAGTTTACATTTTTACATGTTATTATTAAGAATTCTTTAATTACATGTGTGTGTGTGTGACAGCTATGTGCACATGGTACAGTGTCACTGGGGCCCAGAAGAGGATGCCGGATTCCCTGAAACGAGAGCTATAGGTTGAGAGGTACCCAACATGGGTGCTAGGAAACGAACTGGGTCCTCTCTAAGAGGAGTTCATGCTCTTAATTGCTGAATTATTTCCACAGTTCCTCTATCTTATTTCATTTATTTATTTTTTTGAGACAGGGTCTCTCACTGAATCTAGAACTCACTAATTTAGCAGATTAGGTGGTCATGAAACCTCAGGGATTCTCCTTGCTCTGCTTTCCCAGTGCTAGGATTACAGACACACGCCACTGTGTCTGGCTTCTTATGTGGGATCAGGGGATCCAAATTCAGGTCCCATACTTGCAAAGCAAGCACCCCCCCCCCCCCGGTACCGACCTCTGTCTCTACATTTTGAGACAGGATCTCGCTAAGTTGGCCAGGTTTGTCTCCAAACCCTGAGCTCATTTCACCAAGGAGCTGGGACTCCAGGCACGAGCCAACTGTGGCTGTGCCATTTCACGGAGTTACAGCATTGTCCTACACATATTCAGTCACAAAGCAAGTGGGCACGTGCTGTAGTTGATTTAGCAGATTATCAGTCCGTCCTGCGTGCTTCCCACTCGTTTCAGAGTGGCAGACATGCTGGTCACCTGGGAATTAACCAGACGTGGCGAGCGGTTTTGGAGTCATTTTTGTCTTAGACAACCTGTAGGTGCCAATCTAGCCACAAATATGAACCTTCTCTGTTAGAAGGACTTGGGGGCTTCCTTAACGAAAAGCACACTAAAGTAACTGTACTTCTTTGAGATGTGATTGAAACTTAAAAACGATGACTTTGATCCAGGTATAAGATTGTGACCCCACCTACTTGGGAGTCTGAGGCATGAAGATTGTCACATTTAAGGTCTTCTTTGGAAACATAGCAAGACCCTGTGCAATAGTTTATCTTTAGCATTAAATTAACTAAGTTTGGAACTTTTTGGGAAACATCCCTCTGGGCACATCTATCCAGAGAGTCTTAACTGAGGAGAGACCCATCGTAACTGTGGTGGGACCACCCCATGGGCTGAGGTCCTGTATTGACTATAAAGGAGAAAAGAAGCCAGCTGAGTACCAACATCCATTCATCTCTACTTGCTGACTACAGATACAATGTGACCAGTACCTCGCACACTTGATGCCAAGCCTTACCCATCATGATGGGCTGTACCCTTCAACTATGAGCCACAGATAACACTTTTCTTATTTAAGTGGTTTTGCCAGCCATTTAGTCACAAGGACAATAAAGAAAGATCCCTATCTCAAAACAATAATAATAAAAAAGGGGGCTGGTATTGTGGTCTGATTGAGAATGCCCCTTATAGGCTCAGATTTTTGAGCACTTGTCTCCCAGTTGGTGGCGCTGTTTTTGAATTAGAAAGTAGAGTCTTGCTGGGGGAAGTCCATCACTGGGGGCGGGATTTAAGTGTTTATTGTCTCCCTCTGTTCCCTCTCTTTTATTTGTTCTTTCAAATTGAAAACCTTAAGCTGTAGTATCTGTAGGGGCCACCACACCTGCTACTTGTCACGCTTTCCTGCCACAACAGGACTCTTTTTTCGCCCCCCCCCCTGTTTTTCAAGACAGTGTTTCTCTGTAACTTTGGAGCCTGTCCTGGAACTCACTCTGTAGACCAGGCTAGCTTCAAACTCACAAAGATCTGCCTGTCTCTGTCTCCTGAGTGCTGGGAATAAAGGCGTGTGCCACCACTGCCTGGCCCATGATTGACTCTTATCTCTCTGTAACCATAAGCCAAGACAAATTGATTCTTTTAGAAGTGACTTTCAGACATAAGGTTTCACCACAGCAAAACAAAGTAGCTAAGCAGGTTGGCATGCGGTTCAGCGGTGGAATGCTTGTCTAATATGGGCAGTGTGCAGGGTCCAGTCTCTTGTGCAGCTCAGCCAATCAGACAAATGAAAAAAATGCTTCTGCCTGGTGTCCTCGGGTGGTCATCCTTGAATAAATCCAAGCAGGTAAAACATATCCACTGCTCACCTAGCTGATCACACCTTGCCTGAATACAGAAGGCTAAATGAGGAGTCTGTGAGCCTCTGAGATCCTGGGAGAGCGACTCTGGGGAGGGCGGGTCTCAAAGGCATCAAGGGCCACATCCCAAAATAGTGACTCACACAATAAAAATAATGGCCAAGGCTCTAAAATGCCAAATACCTTCAACGTTTAAGAAAAGTTACTCATGAACACACACACACACACACACACACACACACACATACACACACACATCGAAATATCTAAAAACATGGAAATTGTGGACAATACATTGCTCTGCTATCTGTAGCCAATGTTTTTGTCTCAAGCCAATACCCCCGGGTTAAACTCTGACTTCTACTGTGCCAGCTATTCCTTCCCTGAGTTCCTGGATGACTGAGTTGTTTTGTCATGAGTGTGTGAGTCATTTCCTCCGTGAACAGACTGGCCTTGGAGTTCAAGAGTGACAGCATTAGACTAGAGGATCAAAGGCAGAGCTGGGAAGACCTGATGCGATGCATGGGTCCCGCATGGAGGCCCTGCATGGAGGTCCGCGTGGAGGTCCGCGGTTCACTGCGTGAACATGAGTGGCCGTAGGATCTCAGGCAGCTCATAGGCCTCTTGAAATCCATTCAACAGGAAATGGGATGGAGATAAAAACGCTTTAAGATTCCTTTCAGTTCTGACTTACAATGTTTGTTACACTTAAATCTGGCATGTATGTAGCAGAAGGTCCCATTCTGATATGAATAGGTAGCCCGTGACATATTTTCCCTTTTCCTATACTAGGGATCAAACCCAGGACCTTGTGCATGAGGGGCAAGCTCTCTACCAATTGACCACATTTCTGGCCTGGAATGCTTTTAATTTCTTTCTTTTTAAAATTTTCTCTCTCTCTCTCCCTCCTTTCCTCCCCCCCCCCCCCGTGTGTGTGTGTGTGTGTGCACTTGCACAGATCTCCCTGGAGCTGGAGTTGCAGGCAGTTGTGAGGCCTCACACGAGTGCCAGGAACTGAGCTTGGGTCTTCTGCAAGAGGAGTATGTGCTCCTTACTGATGATCCACCTCCCCAGTCCTCACAGAATGCCTTTTTATAGACTCTGCTGGAGTCGGCCAGTGGCTAAGAGTTGCCCTCTATCCAGCACCCAGCATATTCCTCTGCCCCCTTCACCTAGGATAGCCTCAGCTACACCCTTGGAGAGAGCAGCCCCTAAAAACTGCCACCTTCCAACACACCCCTGTGGCAAACCAAGCTGAGTAACAAAATTCAAAGGAATGAGACTGAAGTTACAAATGGCTTTAAACTTCAAGGCCAACTCGGAGCTATTTCTAGAGAGACACTTCTTGAGATTGTTCCTCTGCTGAGGCCCCAGTGGGGGAGCCAACACACTACCTGGTCCTATTCCTTGCAACTTGGCCTAGGAAATGTGAGCCTAGGCTAGCCCTGAGTGACAGACAGGGCTAGAGAGACAGGCTTGCCTCCAGATCACATCTAGGGCTGCTGGTCTAACAGTAAGCATAGGTGACAGGGTCGGGAGCAAGGTCTCCTGCTGAAGTGCTGTCAATGGCCCCAATTACTGGGAAGCCATGAGTGGAGCAGGGCCACGCAGGGAGTCATCGCTATTGTGGGCACCTGAGCTACACTAAAAGACTTCTATGTTGTAAAACTGTGCGTTGATGGGTATGCAGCAGGACACACCCCTAGTGACTATAAATTCAGGACCGACTGCTCCTCTCCCCATTTTCATGGTAAACCAAACATGACCCAAATCGGGGAGGGGGGCAGACATAGAAGGAAAGGGATTGCATGGTGAGGGTGAGCCACTTTCAGAAGTAGATCTGCTAACCGGAACACCCATCTGCAAGAGTGTAATCCAAGAACTTCTGGTAAGTCCCAAGCAGTGCACCACCCAACACACCCTGGTGGCAGGCCAGGCTAAGTGACAAAACCCAAAGGAATGAGGGCTGAGGTGACAAATCGTTCTAAAGTCTACGGCCGACTCAGAGCTATTTCTAGAGAGCCACATCTTGAGGCTGTTCCTCTGCAGAGGCCCCGGCTGGGGAGTGGGCATGCTGCCTGGCCCTGTCCACTACACACAGAGGAGCAACACTCTGACCAGGAACAATCCGTCCACTTCAAGAGTACAATTCAAGAACTTTTAGTAAATTCATAAGCAGCGCCACCTCCAGACGCTCTAACTAAGGACATTGTCATCATCCCCTAAGACCATAGTTTTATGGTCCACCCTGAACAATCTCTACAGCCGACTCTCCCCCAGTTCCCCGGGTTGTTCCTACAGCTTCCCAGAGGGGTCAGGAAGCAGCCAGGGTGTTACTTTCTTCACTCAGCGGCACCACAAGAAAGACGGGACGCTCTGTCTCCCAAATGTCTCACTTCTCTATGCTCCCCTAAACATTATCCTGAGACCACCGTCATCCCAAAGCCCTACCTGCCAGGCCCTGGTCACCAAGGTTAATTCTCTGTCTTTGCCAGTTCACCTCTGTAGATCCTGAGTTATGTGGGATCGGTCAGTCTTTTGTGCTGGGCTCATTTCTGTCTTCAGCGTTCTCCATATTCATTGCAAGGGACAGGATTTCCTTCTTCTCCAGGTTGAAAGGGTGTCCCACTGCCACTCACTCTGCTTTGTTTTCTGCACCCGTCATCTGCCGATATAACTTGGCTACTGTGACTAATGGCACAGTAAACGGGAGTGTATATCTCTCTGACCCACTGACTTCAGTCTGGATATATAAAACACGTGGGATTGTTGGGGCCTGTGACTGCAGTGCCCACGAAGCCCAGAAGAGGGCACTGGATCCCCTGAAACTGGGGTTATACTATATAGATGCTGGGAACCGAATTTAGGTCCTTTTTGAGAGCAGCAAATGCTCGTTTTCTTTTTCTTATTTTTTTCTTAATTGAGCTATATATTTTTCTCCACTCCCTTCCCGTCTTCTCCCCTCCCTTCTCCTTTTCTCGTCTACCCTCTCCCATGATCTCCATGCTCCCAATTTACTCAGGCGATCTTGTCTCTTTCTAGTTCCCATGTAGATTAGAACCACGTATGTCTCTCTTAGGGTCCTCTTTGTTGTCTAGAAGGGTCTCTGGGATTGTGAATTAATTGTAGGCTGATTTTTCTTTGCTTTTTTGTCTAAAAGCCACTTATGAGTGAGTACATATTATATTTGTTTTTCTGGGTCTGGGTTACCTCACAGATATGGTATTTTTCTAGATCCATTTATTTTCCTGCAAATTTCAAGATGTCATTATTTCTTTCCCACTGTGTAGTACTCCATTGTGTAAATGTACCATATCTTCTTCATGCATTTTTTTGGTCAAGGGGCATTTAGGTTGTTTCCAGGTTCTGGTTATGACAAATAATCCCAGCAAATGCTCTTAACTGCCAAGCCATCTCTCCAGCCCCAATATGAATTATTATTTTACTCTATGAGCACTGAAAGCCTTACCAACCATTAGTGTCTTTCTGAAATTCTTTCCTCGATGTTTTATTGTTTTTAATATACAGTTCTTTCCTTACCTTACACTCATTCCTGGGCCGTTTATGACTTTGGGTAACTATCATAAATGAGATTTTGTCTTAATTTGTTCCCCAGGCCACTCTTTAAGTGGACGCTGCTGAATAAATATCTCCTCGCAATATCATTTCCAGAAGTGGAATTGTGAGAGAGTTAGGTGATTCTAGTTTTAAGGTTTTGAGGGAAATTTCTCCCTGTCCTGAACTTGCTCCAGGCAAATTCTCAGGTGAACTGCACGGCACTGAGTCTCCCTCCTCCTTCGGGGAAACCTTCAACACTCACGCATTTGAGGGCTGACCCCTGGTTCATGTGACACCTCTTTCTCCTCCATTCCACGTCAGTCCCCAGCAAGCCACATGGGCTGGCCTGGTGGAGTCTACAGAGGATGCCACTTGCCATCCCTCCTGCTCCAGTCCCACCCAGGGACAGTGTCCTCTTCCGGGGCCACTCCATCAGCCTGGTCTGCTGCTTCAGCACTGACCATGCCCGTCTCTTCTTCACACCCTTAGCCTGGGCAAGTGCCATCTTCACAGTGGACAGACGGGTCATGGGGATTCAAGAACTCTCCATTTTGCTGTTTTGTTTTTGTTTTCTGAGGCGGATCTCCCTTTGTAGCCCATCCATGTTGGACTCAGACTTGCTTGTTCAAGGCAACCTGGCTTGCCTTGAACCTCATGCCTTTGCCTCCCATGTGCTGGGACTTTAAATGTATGGCACAGTCATTGATTAGGTCTATCTATCTATCTATCTATCTATCTATCTATCTATCTATCTATCTATCTATCTATCTATCTAATACACACACACATATATGCATATCTCTATATGTATATATGCATATATTATTTATTTTTGTTTTACGTGCATTGGTGTTTTGCCTGTATGTCTGTCTGTGTAACTGTGTCAGATCTTGGAGTTATAGATAGTTGTGAGCTGCCATATGGGTGCTGGGAATTGAACACGGATCCTCTGGAAGAGCAGCCAGTGCTCTTAACCACTTATCTTTCTATGGCTCCATCATGTCCTTGTGGAATGAGAGAAAGAACGAGTAAGTGAACAAACGAGTAAGTAAAGAAAAGGGCTGCTCGTTCTGAGGGGCACAGGCGAGGGATGCTGAGACCAGCGTAATGTCCGCCTCTTGGGATGTTCTGCACTACGGTAGGGAGGGAGGACCTAAGGTCCAAGAATAAAACACTAACCAAAATCTGTGCGTATCCTGTGCAGCCCGCCACAGACAGCTGTAAGAAAGCCAGCTTTTATTTTAGAAAACCACAGCAAGATCTGGAAGTAGGATGGATGCACTTGGGGGCACCTGTGCCTGCGCTCGACACTCTTAGTCACCTCCTTAGGCCCCTTCCAAATGAGGCCACAGGGCAGTAAGGGATCTAACAGGGGTGTTTGGAGAGGGGCACAGCATTTCCCAGCATCACACTGTTCCTGCCTTCAATGTACAGATTTAATGGGTGGGTCCAGGGTCAAAAGCACATACCACACATCTTCCACTCAGTAGTAAACATGTGTCCCCCACTCAGTAGATAAACACATGCTCCCCCACTCAAGTAGATAAACATATGCCTCCCCACTCAGTAGATAGACACGTGTCCCCCCTCAGTAGATAAGCACACATCTCCCCCCACTCAGTAGATAAACATGTGTCCCCCACTCAGTATATAGACATGTGCCACCTACTCAGTAGATAAACACATGCCTCCCCACTCAGTATATAAACATGTGTCCCCCCACTCAGTATATAAACATGTGTCCCCCCCACTCAGTATATAAACATGTGTCCCCCCCACTCAGTATATAAACATTTGTCCCCCCCACTCAGTATATAAACATGTGTCCCCCCCACTCAGTATATAAACATTTGTCCCCCCCACTCAGTATATAAACATGTGTCCCCCCCACTCAGTATATAAACATGTGTCCCCCTCACTCAGTATATAAACATGTGTCCCCCCCACTCAGTATATAAACATTTGTCCCCCCCACTCAATATATAAACATTTGTCCCCCCCACTCAGTATATAAACATGTGTCCCTCCTTCAGTAGATAAGCACATGTCCCCTACTGAGTAGATAAGCGCATTCCCACTCAATAGGTAAGAGCACGCCCCCCCCCTCAGTAGATAATACACATCCCACCCCCCCTCAGTAGATAAATGCACACCCCACACTCAGTAGATAAACACACGCCCCCCACTCAGTAGATAATACGCATCCCACCTCCCCTCAGTAGATAAACGCACACCCCACACTCAGCAGATAAGCACACGCCCCCCACTCAGTAGATAATACACATCCCACCCCCCCTCAGTAGATAAACGCACACCCCACACTCAGTAGATAAGTATACATTCCCCCCCCTCAGTAGATAAGCGCACGCCCTCCCCCCACCCTGCTCAGTAGATAAGCACACAACCCCCCCACTCAGTAGATAAGCACAAGTCCCCCACACTCAGTAGATAAGTACACCCCCCCTGCTCAGTAGATAAGTACACCCCCCCTGCTCAGTAGATAAGCGCACGCCCTCCCCCCACCCTGCTCAGTAGATAAGCACACAACCCCCCACACTCAGTAGATAAGCACACCCCCCCTGCTCAGTAGATAAACGCACACCCCACACTCAGTAGATAAGCGCATGCCCCCTACTCAATAGATAAGCGCATGCCCTCCCCCCACCCCACTCAGTAGATAAGCACACAACCCCCCCCCCCACACTCAGCAGATAAGCACCCTCCTCCCAGTAGATAGAATCATTTTCTCTTCTGTCTGCTATCCTATCTCCTGGGACTCTTTCCAGGGGAAAACAGAGCTAAGATAAAGGAAATCAGCTCCAATGAGTGAGGCCCAGGGCTGGCATGAGAGGCTCCATGCTGAGCATGCCTGGAACCTGGTAGGCCCCAGGCGCATTTTACAGGGAGACAGTGCAGTCTCTGCCATCCAGTGTGCGCTCTCTGAGGCCTCTCTGCCCTTTCTGGCCTCTCGCATCCACTGCTCACCACTATTTAGGAAAAGCTCCATTGTTCCCCCTTTCCACACAACTTTCCCTTAAAGTCTTCTTTATTCCCTGTCTGAGTTTTGAACTTTTTTCAGCATTTTTCTGAGTGTGTGCATGTGCATGCCCATAGGAGATTGCACATGAGAGCATGCAGATATCTTAGCATGCCTGTGGAAGCCAGAGGATTACTTGGAGTGGTCCTCTTCCTTTACCATGTGGGTCCTGGGACTTGAACCCAGGGAGTCGGGTTTGGCAGCAAGTGCCTTTACCCACTGAGCCATTTTGCCAGTCCCTTACAAATCACATTTACATATTATTTATTTATTTAATCATGTATGTATGTATGTATGTGTCTATTTGCTTGTAAGGGGGCATATGGAGGTTGGAGGTCAACTTGTAGGAGTCTAATCCCTTCTTCCATCACGAGGATCCGGGGGATCAAAGTCAAATGACCAGGTTGAGTGGCAGGTGGCAGGTGCCTTTCTTTACCTACTGAGCCATTCCCTCCTCTCTGGTTTTGTTTGTTTTGTTTTGTAGGCAGGATCTCAGTCTGTAACCCACACCCACAAGGAACTTTATAGAAAGCCCAGGTTGGCCCCAAATTCAGCAGTAATCCTCCTGCTGCGATTATAAGCACGAGCCACCATACTACACTGCTATCTTCATTCATTTTAACAGCAAGAAGCAAGAAACAATATTTTTTAAAAGTGTACACCGAATAATGAGCTGTGGCTCACAAAGGTATTCATTCTCTGCCTTTAGGGCTCTTTTTCTTCCTTTTCTTTTGTTTTTGTTTTTTCTAGACAGGGTTTCTTTGTGCAGCCTTGGCTGTCCCAGAACTTGCTCTGTAGACCAGGCTGGCCTTGAAACTCACAGAGATTCTCCCAAGTCTGCCTCCTAAGTGCTGGGATTAAAGGCACGCGCCACCAGCACCAGGCACGGCTCTTTTTGAATGTTACCTACCAAGAAATGCTTGCATGCGGGGGTGAGGATCTGAGGTGAACACTTGCCTGGCCTGAGTTCCATCCCCAGCACGGTCAACAGGAAAGCCAGCAGCGTCCCTTCAATGGCACACTTGTGCTTTTGGAACCCGAAAGTTCCATCATCTCAGGCTGAGCAAGTAAATGAGGAGATTACCAAGTGACAATGAGGGAAGGTCAAGGCAGCTGTCAGTGTTTCCGATCATTACATATGACCTTCATTCAAATAGTGACCTGCCCTGCCCTTTGAAGAAGTGAAGTCAACAGAACAACGTGCCAAGGCAATACTCTTGCCCTGAGTGTTGGGAAGCACAGTTCTCTGTAATTGCAGAGGCAGAAGCTAAAGAACGGAGCCGCTGGGAGTTCTCCCTTCCCTGCTGCTGGCTGGGGGTCGGGGTGAGGAGCAAGAAACAGCATGGGCAGGAAGGAGTCCGGGAATCCAAGATCTCAGTGGTGAGCAGAGGCCTCCAAGGAGTTGGCGAGACCCAGAGGCTCATTCACAGCCCAGCTAGGAGGAATGAGGCTAGACGGTCAGGGCTGAGAGCCAGGTCAAGAAGTGGCCTTCCAGGGCTTCCCACAACTCCCACTCAAACTCTTTGGTGATACCAGATAAGCCACGTTTACCACTGACACCAAAGAAACAAAAGCAACATGGAATTACATGCGGTTGAACATAGTGGTGCACTGGTGTATGTTACATCTCAGCCCTTGGAAGGCAGAGACAGTAGGATGGCTGCAAGTTGGAGGGCAGCCTGGGCTACACAGCAGCCCCGTCTTGTCTCAAAAATAAGTAAATGAGAGCTGGGAATATAGCTCAGTGGCAGAGCACTTTCCTCCTATGCATAAGTGAGTTCAATTCCCAACACTGAGGAAAGTGAATAAATTGCAATCACAGATTCACTGGCAAATGCTTTGGGGTGGCACAGGCCCTTGGCACAGCCTCTAGGATTGCTCTATAAGCATCCTAAACACACCACTAAGATGTGAGCCTATCTTCTCTTTTCAGAACGGACACTGGCTGGGTAACCCGCTTCCAGGAAGCAGGGCTTGGAGCGGGACACTCATTTTACAGTGGGGGAGCCTGGCATTCACATGGCATTTTACCAACCGAGTCATCTCCCCAGCCCTGGATTCACAACTTGATGCATTATTGGGAAGTGACGAACACTAGGAGGTGGAGCCTACTTGGAAGAAGTAGGTCCCAGGAAGGGGTGCCCTGAAAGGGTTTATCTTATCCCTGGCGCCTTTCTCTCCCAGCCCCTGCTCCCTGACTCTTATGAATGGGGCAGAGCCCCTCTGCCATGTCTGTCTGTTATGCTGTCTCCCTTGAAACAGGCTGAGAATCCATGGCACCAGAGGACTAGGGACTGAGATCTTGAAGACTGTGAGCCAGCAGAAACCTTTTCTCCTTTAATCAGTGTTCTGACTAGAACAGCTTTAAAAAAAAGGAGAGATGGCTCAGTGGTTAAGAGAACTGCCTGCTTATCTAAAGGTCCTGAGTTCAATTCCCAGCAACCACATGGTGGCTCACAACCATCTGTAATGAGATCTGGTGCCCTCTTCTGACCTGCAAGCATGAATGTAGGAAGAATACTGTATACACAATAAATAAATAAATAAATCTTTAAAAACCCTGTCTCGAAAATCAAAAAAAAAAAAAAAAGGAAGAAAAAAATCCACCTTGTCAAAAATAGGTTACGCTTTGCATCGAAGACCAGGCTGGGGTTAAGGCTAAGACTTGAGGACAGAACCTTGTCTCTTGTGCCACAAGGCCCAGGGTTCCGTCTCCAGCACTGTGTGGGAAGGGAAGAGATTAGCCTAAGTGACTTCCTGCTTTCCTGAGACACGTCTTCAACATCTTACTCATTTTTCGGTTTTAGCTGAGGGCCCCAGCCCACAGCCGCCTGCCTCTAGCTCAGGAAAACTCTCCCTCCTATGTGTTCTGTTACCTCAGGGCTGCACAGGGCTTCTCAGAAATGCAGTTTGAGGTGAAGGTCGGGCACAAGCAGCTATTTATTGCACCTGGCAGGGCCTATTAATACGTTGAAATTCCTGCAATTCAAGGGCTTCGCCCCAGCAGGGCAGCCGCACAGGAGAATGTTCTACACAGGATCCAAATGATTTCAGCCCCTGGGTGAGCGCCACCATCGTGGCAGAGCCTTCCTGGATACAATGAATGCCCTTTTAGGGTGTGGGATCTCAGCACACTGGCAGTGTGCAAGGCAATCCGATCGCCCACGCAGCCCAGAGTGAGGTCACAGGCCCCTCCCCTAGATTGTTGGAAAGATTTTTCCCCCCTGGGCAACATTACGAGGAAGCCAGTGGGCCAATGCCAGGGAGGAAGCTGTGGAAATGGGGCACCAGAGAGGGGAAGAATTGTAGGAGTGGACAGGAAAAGGGTTTCGTGTCTTGCTGTAACTGTCCCCTCTCTGTCTAGTCACATGGAAATGGATGAGGTCACAAATCACAAGCCAAAGTTCAGAGAACCAAAGCTCAGAACCAACACAGCTTGGTTCCTGCTACCCTTGGACACTTGGGGAATTTTCAGCTACATACATACAAATGATACACAGCTGGTTCTTTCTGGTGTTGTTTTTAGTTTTGCTGTTTTTGAGACAGAATTTCCTTGGCTGTCCTGGAATTTGCTCTGTAGACAAGGCTGCTGGCCTTGGACTCACAGAAATCCACCTGCCTCTGCCTCACAAGTGCTGGGACTGAAGGTGTGCACCACTGTTGCCCGGCACACTGCTGGTTCTTAAGAAGTAGATTTCTTGCTTTTAATTCAAGTACTCAGGAGGCAGAGGCTGGGGGATCTCTGTGAGTTTGAGGCTAGTGGTCTACAGAGTGAGTTTCAGAACAGCCAGGGCTGTATGTAACACAGAGAAACCCTGTCTCAAAAAGACTTTTGAAGAGAGAGAAAAAAAGGAAAGAAGAGAAGAAGTCGATCCTTCAAATGTTACTTTGAAGTAAAGCTAAGACCACTTGTTCATTCAGGCATTCATTCCCTCACTGCCTACCCTGGAACTCAGTATCCGGGGCCTCCATCTGAGTCCACCGTGGAAAGGTGCTGTAATGGGCATCTCCTCAATAGGAAGCTTTTGGTAGCCTTGGATTTACGGTCAAAGCAAGAATCACAACTGAATGCATCGCCGAGCAAGAGGCTGCACTGTTCAGTGGAAAGACAGGACGACGCCGGTCCTCTATCACCCCAAGCAGAGAGTCCTGATAGCCAGGCTCCCCACACCCAACAGGTGTACTAGCATAGGCACCACCCCACCCAGGGTTCTGGACCCAGCATTTCTAGCTGCTTCCAGCTGAGAGAGACTCTGTGTCTGGAGGCCACAGTTTGAGGACCACTGGGCCAGAAGTGGAAGTCATGTCTCCAGGCTCCACTGCAACAGGTTTTGCTTTCAGAGAGGTCCTGTGGCAGCCACATCTGGGGGGTGGGACCAGCTAGCAGACACACTTGCAACTCCATCCCATGAGGAACATGTGGCTTTGATATGCAATTTACATCTGTATCATACAAGAGAGTAGGGAGAGAAGGTGGGGGGAAGAGAAGGAGGGCATAAGAGAAAGAGAGAGAGAGGAGCAAACCCCTGTGTGTTAGGTTCTGGTTTTGGGGGGCAGGGACCCTGTGGCTCTCATATGTAACACAAGGCTCATGCTTTCTTCTTCCTCATGTAAAGACTGGGCACCCACATAGGAGAATGGGTCCTGCAGGGTAACACTGAAGATTGGAGACATTCCTTGGAGGTCTGAGTGGGCTGGGGACAGTCCTTCCAGCCTAACAGAGGCCCTTCCCTGACAACCTGGTATAATCCTGATGTTCCTGGGCATCTGTGGTTGCCATGGTAATGGTAACCCCAATCCATTTCTTCCCCATCTCCACATGGACCTGAATGGACCAGGGCCTCTAAAGTTAGAGAAGGCCATACATGAGCAATCTGTACATGGCTTTGGTGCTTCCAACCACACTTCCAACCAGTCCCTCCCCTTCTGAGGGCCATCCTGGGCTGGGTCTTCGGCCATAGGGGAAAGCAACAGCATTGTCAAAGAGGCCTAGAATACACTTTATAGAAGCAATGCAAGCTGGGCAGTGGTGGTGCCTGTCTGTAGTCCCAGCACTTGGGAGGCTGAGACAGGTGAATCTCTGTGAGTTCAAGGCCAGACTGGTCTACATAATGAGTTCCAAGACAGCTAGGAATATGTAGAGAGACCCTGAGTCAAAAACAAAGCAAAACAAAAACAAACAAAATCTGTAGTCTCCTGAGCCAACAAGCATGCTGCCCCATATCCTCATACTCAGCAACAGTTATAGATGAGCCTGAAACCTTTGGGGGCCCATTAGGGCCGATGTGTGTTAGCCCAGATATGTTCCCTTCTGCGTCCATGTGAATTCTGGGAGGCAAACAGGTGGCTGGCAGCCCACCTCAATGATGCCTTCCCCCAGCCCAGTCAAACAGCCTGGAGCCTGGAGCCTGGAGCTAAGACTAAAGGAGAACCTGAAACTTAAAGCTTGGAGTCTTGAAGGAGTCTAGAGCAGAACCTGGTGCTTGGAAGCTGAAGTAGTGGGACCTGGGTCGTAAAGTAGAACCTTTAGCCTGGAGCCCGAGGGAGAACCTGGATGCTGGAGCCTGGAGTCTCAAGGGGAACTAGGAGCTTGGAGTCAGTCTTTTTTTTAATAGTATTTTTAAAATTTTTTATGATTTATTTATCTTTATTTTATGTGCATTGGTGTGAAGGTGTCAGATCCCCTGGAACTGGATTTTCAGACAGTTATGAGCTGCCATGTGGGTACTGGGAATTGAACCCAGGTCCTCTGGAAGAGCAATCAGTGCTCTTAACCGCTGAGCCATTTCTCCAGCCCCTTGGAGTCAGTCTTGAGAAGCATTATGAACTAGGGGGCAGGAGTCAGGCCTCTACCTCTTTAAGCACAGGTGACAGGCATGTGACCATTGCATATGTTTGTGCCTGGCATGATGTCCTGTGTAGTTTCGGAGGGTGTGTAAGGAGATCTCCCCCGCAGACCATGTGTGCACTGACAGCAAGCTCACCCCAGGCCTGACATTCACATCAACTCACATGTGCCATGATTTTATCACAGCTTCTATCCCTCGGGTGGGCACACTGGGGCTCAGGGACCCTGTGGCCTCATCAGGGATGGCAAAACTGGAGTGTGGGAACCGCAGAGCCCAATGTTGACGGTCAAGGCTGCACCTTCCAAGAAAGACTCGGAATGACTTAGGGAACCTCTCAGAAGATGCTTCTGGGCTGGGGAGTTAGGATGAAAAGTTCTCACAGTGGAAACAGCCCAACGTCTTGGCCACAGGAACAGCTGTGGTCTCTTGGGTGCCCGGCCCTTTGTTTGTGAACTCTGAGAAGGCTACGGGGCAGAGAGACTGCACTTTCTGGGCGTGCTGAGAGCTGGGGAGCTGAGCGGGTGAAGAATGGGCTATCCAGCAAAGCCACTCCATCCACTGATGTACGGACTTAGACAGAGGCTTGTAACCTGCCTTGGAAATAAATGCCTCTTAGCCAAGAGAAAAAAAAACAAATGGAGGCTGCACAGTGCATTCTGGGAATAATGGAGATGCCAGGAAGGTGCCATGATAGGAGTTGCAAGGACCCAAGGGTGATGGGAGGGGACCCTGAGCAAGAGAGTGACCCAGCATCTATTTTAAGATGCTTGGCTATGTGGCTTTGTAGGAGGTATGGGGATAATTTTAATCCCGTGGAAAGGTGGATGCCATTGATCATTTGTTGCCCAATATCTTTGCCCTGCTAATCTGGCCAGAGTATCGGTGGCCCCCAGCCCCCCCCCCCACATGTCACACTGAGCTGGAATGTGTCCCATTTTCCCTTTGATGTCATAGCTGGATTTCAGGTGGGCAGCTGACAAAGCAGATCAAGGTTGTGCCTGACTATGCCTTGATCTTGAACCTGTGGTATCCGGGTCTGTGAGCAGCCAGCATCCATGCTACTACGACTCAGCCTGTGATGTATTGCTATAGCAGCCCCCACAGACAATACTACTGCATTTCGGGAACACAGGCAGGTGCCATCAAATTTGCCGTGGAGACCTCTACTTCCAGAATCGGCAGCTATCTTCTGGACCTGCCCAACCTCCTCTCCACCTGGGAGGCGATGGTCCCCTCTCTACCGCTTTCCAGGAGGTCCGATGGAGTAAATACCAAAAATAGGCTAGGCTTTGTGCCTGCCCCAGAGAACAGCAGCTCACCCTGACGAAGTCCGAGTGGAATGTCTAGGCTTCCATAGCGGAGGCCAGTGGTTCTGTGCTCAAGGCACAGACTCAGCAGAGGTGGGGGGGGGGGCGGGCGCAACGTCTAAATCAGTGTTCTTCTTCCCAGCAGCCATCTGACAATGTCTGGAAACATGTTCCCTCCTCCCCACCAAGGAGGTGGGAGTTATTGGCATCTGCTGATCAGAAGCTAGGGATGTTGTTGAGCCTTCCATGGTCTCATCGGGTCCCCAGAGCCAATAACATCCAGGCTGGGGAACCCCCAACCTAAAACGAAAGTATGAAAGAAGATATGGAAAATTGAAACAACGTGGAAGACCGCCACCTAATTTCAACCCATGTGGCAACCATGCCGGCCGGCTAGAGGCATGGGTTAAAAATAGGGAGGTAATTTAGTAGCTTCTCAGAGGTCAGATAAGCCCAAAGATAAACAGCTGTGAACAGTCCAGCCTGCAGGGGCCAGGTCTTCAGGACGTCACCCAAGACAGGCACTCGCCTAGGTTATGAAAGGATGGAGCACTAGGAAAGCCTGTGTGCATCCTTCTGCTGACTTTAATTGAGAACCAAGAGACAAAAGTGATGCTAAACACAGGGGTCCTTTGTGCAAAGAGCAATATCTCGTCTTTTGTCACTAAGACGAGACACCTGACACACACAACCTAACGACTCAGTCCATGGGTCTTGGTGCTGTTGATCCTGGGTCAGGGTGAGGTCAAAGACTATGGTGGTGGGACCCTGTGGCCAAGGTATCCTACCTCATGTCAGGCCACTAACAGAGACTAAAAGACAGAGGAAGGCCCTCAGACAAAGTACAGTCTCTGGAGACACATCCCATTGGTCTATTCCTTCAGCTAGGTACCATCTTCTAAAGTTTCTAGAACCGTTCAAAATATCACCATCAGCCAAGGATCAACCTTTCAAAATATCAACCCCATTTTCATATCCAACTCATAGCAGTCCCCAGCTCCCATACTCTGAGACAGGGAAGTCCATAGGTGTGTGGATACTAACTGTGTGTGTGTGTATCTGCATATATAAGTATGTATGTATGTATGTATGTATAATTTCGTATGTTAAACCACAGCCATGAAGCCAGAAGCAGTGGTGCATGCCTGTAATCCCAGCATTCTGACGCAAGAAGATCTTGAGTTTAAGGTCATCCCGCCACCTGGGTGACACAATGATACTCCATCACAAGTAAGCAACGCCACAGCCATTAGCATCTTCACCGCGAGTTCATTTAGCCAGTCCTTTATGCCACCTGCATCTCTCTTTCTGGTCAGCGGTTATCTTCTTTGTAATTTCTCTCCCATCCTTCCTCTCTGTCCTCTCTCTCCTCACACCACCCTATCCCTTCACCTAGGAGGAAGCCTTGTCAACCCTGACCATGGATCCCTGGCTACATCTCAACAGGACTCAAAGCACCAAGGCCTCCTGATGTTCTCCCTGAGCCACTTGTAGGCAGGAACTGTCCACAGCTCTTTCAGTAGTACCTGCTAAAGGCCACAAGACATCCCCTATCACATATCCCACACATATGTCACATAGACCACCACTACCCTGGCAGAACCATTCCTCTTTCACAGACAAAGGGAAGGGATGAAGACTGCTGTGCCCTTCCCACAAGTGTGCTTCAGGCATAGTCCCACCGCTGGCTACCCCTTTACCTGCATCGCCATTCCTCTCCACTTCAGTGCCAGACCATGAGTGATGCATGGTTTGAGAAAACTCAATTGGGATTTCAAATTATGGGCTATGCCTATTATAATATAGCGCCACAAAGGATAAACCACTGCTCCAGAGCTTGGCCTATACCAACACAGTGGCTACTACCTGTGTAACTACTTCAGTTAGTTTTAAAACTGTTGAGAATGAAGGTCCTCAGCTGCACGGCCACACTACAATTGCTCAGCAGTGACCACGAGGATGGTGGCTCTTATGATACCTTGCAGAGACACAGACAATTCCCACCACAACAGGATGCCCCACAGGCCAGGGTGCCCTGACAGCCAGCTCATGTTCCAGAGGCAGTGAGAAGCATCTCGGGGTACATGGGATGACCATGTTCCCTACTCAGTCTACATGGGAAGCCCACTTCCAGGACTGTCAGTCTAGATATTCCTATTTCTTTCCATATGCCTGAGGGATGCCAGAGGAAAAGGTGGAAAGTAAGAATAAAAGAAATCACCGGGTGGCGGTGGTGCACAACTTTAGTCCCAGCAACTCGAGAGGCAGAGGCAGTAGGATCTCTGTGAGTTTGAGGACAGCCTGATCTACAGTTTGCGTTCCAGGACAGCCAAGCCTATACAGAGAAGCCCTGTCTTCAAAACCAAAACCACAAAAGAATAAAAGAAATCCAGGACAAGGGTGGCAGTGCGGCACGAACAGAGATGAAAGGCAGAATGGGCAGTGTGTGAGCCCCTGGTGTTGTTTATATGAGCAGGGTCAGTGCTGCTATGTGAATCACCCCGAGAATGGAGCGGAAATCCTGACAGAGCCCAGCACGATGCTGACTGTTTTTGGCTCTCACATGCTGCTGACCTGAGAGTTTATCCACGGCCAAGACCAGATCACATTCTGCCTACCCAACTCCCCAGGTGCTTGTTTTATGTAAGGTGTATCTCAGGTCCTAGGGAACTTGACAAACCAACGAATGAATGAAAGGTTCTTGATGCCGAAGTCAGAAAAATATTTTTTTTGTTTGTTGGGTTTTCTTTTTTTCCTTTCCTTTTCTCTCCTCTCCTCTCCTTCCTGTCCCCTTCTCTTTCTTCCTTTCTTTAATTTTCTTTTCTTTCTCCTCCTTCCTTCCTTCCTTCCTTCCTTCCTTCCTTCCTTCCTTCCTTCCTTCCTTTCTTCTTTTGACAAGGTCTTGATAGATAGCCATGGTCATCCCGTTACTTGCTATGTAACCCAAGCTGGCCTTGAACTTGTAGCAATTCTCCTGCATCTACTTTTCAAGGGTTGTATGTGTCCCCATCATCCAACTCAAAAAATCTTAGGTTTTGTAAAATTCTCATCTCTCACCCAATTTGGCATTTTATTTTTTTCTATTAGCAAAGACAAACTAATGAGCAGTTTATCTGTGTTGCAGGAGGTTAGTGAGTTCAAGACCAGCCTAGACGACATAGTAAGGCTCTGAGCATGTGTGTGTGTGTGTGTGTGGGGGGGAACAGACAGACAGACAGAGAGATTAAAAAGAAAAAGAGGGCTGGTTAGATGGCTCAGTGGGTAAAGTTACTTGTTCCAAGACTGACAACCCGAGTGTCACCCCTGGAACTCACGTGGTGGAAGGAGAGAAGTGGCTATGACCAGTTATCCTTTTACCTCCATCTATGTGCCATGGCATGTACACGCCTGCACACGTATGCACACACGTGTAAAATAAATGCGATGCATGCATAGTGGCACAGACTTTTAATCCCCTCATCTGGGAGGCAGAGGCAAGCCGTTCTCCGTGAGTTCAAGGCAGATCCACACAGCAAGTCACAGGCCAGTTAGAGCTACATAATGGGACCTTGTCTCCAAATAAATGGATAAATAAAAATAAATACATAATAAAACAAGTTTCAAAATGAAGAATCACAAAGAAGAAAGGGGATGAGGAGCAGGAGGGATGCTTCCAGAAATTAAAATTCAATATAGCTTAGGCGTATCTAGTAGGAGTAGATTCATTTGAATACTCTCCCAGACAATCTAACAAAAGACAGAAGTGTAGGGGAGGGGGAGAGAAAGATCTGCACAGACAATAGGCATGCCTAGAAGAGAGAGCTGGTGGGATGGGGACACCCAGAAACCTCAGAACTGGAGAGCCACCATTTCCAGATTGAACGAAGCCTGTCGTGTTCAATACACATGAGAAAAGCCCAGGATACTAAGAACAAAGTGACTGCCTCCCGACCCAGAGAACAAAAGCGGGTTACAGCACCAAAGCTATGAACAGCACACACCTTCTCAGAACAACCCCAGAATGCTAGAGTAAACCAGGAAGAAATGTTGAGAGGACCGTAGAAGTTCGCTTTTAATTTTCCTTTTCCTCATTGATTCGCTGACTTATTAGGTAACCCAGGCAAATCCTTGGCAGACCTGCCAACACTACGCCCCACACCCCTCTGCTGGGGCTCCGTCAGCAAACGGCAGTCTTCCCCCCACCTTCTCCTGCGCAGGGCTCTTTTCAACCAACAATATCAATTGGGCATCGCTTCAAAGGACACAGAGAAATCTTTGACATTCTTTAGAGACTTATTTTTAACCCAGATCTCTATATATAACCAAACTATCAATCAAGTGGGAGGGTAGAAGGCTTTTTTAGATGTGTAAATATTTGGAAAAGGTATTCTTGTTCAGAAAGCGACTGAAATGGATGTGTTCCAACAAGTCAAGTTTTGATCCAAGAAAGATAATGTACAGTCCAGGAAATAGGGACTCAACCCCTCCACCCAAAAGGGCAAAAGGATCCTTCAGAGCTGTAAAGGGGGAGTGGGTACTGGGGTGGGCAAAGGCTGGGCACCCAGACCCAAAGGGGAGTGGGTACTGGGGTAAGCAAAGGCTGGGCACCCAGACCTGACTGGATGGGTTGTGGGTAATAAATGGAATTGCATGATGATCTGATTTTCTAATTATATTACAAAATGGAGCATAAAGAGTCCTGTTAAGGGGCTGGAGAGATGGCTCAGAGGTTAAGAGCATTGCCTGCTCTTCCAAAGGTCCTGAGTTCAATTCCCAGCAACCACATGGTGGCTCACAACCATCTGTAATGAGGTCTGGTGCCCTCTTCTGGCCTGCAGACATACACACAGACATAATATTGTATACATAATAAATAAATAAATAAATAATTTTTTTAAAAAAGAAGAGCCCTGTTAAGACTGAAGAATTACAGATCAGATACGTGGACAGGTGAGCAACTCTAGGAAAACCAGCAAGCTGTGTGGGTTGACCCCACAGCCACAGTGATTTGTAGGAGGCAGCACAGTCACCTCCACTGGCCTTGCCTGAACGCTGACTGTGTGCACTTGACCGTTGTTCTGGGATCTTTACATGACATCTTTCATCTGCCCTCACAACCACCTCATGGGAAGTGGACTATTATCATTTCCTTACTGTATGTAAGGGGAGGCCCAGGGGCTTATGTAATTTGCTTTGACCATGAGTAGTGGGCAGATTTGAACCCATGAAACCTGACTCTCGTGTCCGTACCATTAACCACCTGTCACTGCACCAGTGAGCATGTTGTTTAACCCACAACATGGAAATGCAGGATGAGGATTAGAGGGATACAGAGAGGCCCTATTTGGGTCTGTGGACACTCACTTTGATTCTTCAACCCAGAAAGCCAACGGACAACATCTAAACTTGATAAATCAACAAATCAACAGAATATATATATGGAGACAAGGTTTCTCTGTGTGTAAGTATCCCTGGATGCCCTGGAACTTATTCTGTAGACCAGGCTGACCTTGAACTCAGAGGAATCTGCCTACCTCTGCCTCCCAAGTGCTGAGATTAAAGGCATGTGCCACCACCACCCATAATAGACTATCTATTTACATGCATAATATTTGGGAAAATGATGATACTCACCAGAGCATTCAGGGACATACGGGCCCTTTAAAATATTGTCTTTTACAGGGCTGTGGCAATGCAGTATTTATGAAAACATCTCCTATATTCTAGAAACTGGAACTTCTGCTCGACCTCACAGCCAATAAATAGTATACCTGGAGTTGGCTGGCGGTGGCACTTGGGAGGGAGAGGCAGGCAGATCTCTGCCAGTTTGGGGCCAGCAGGGGAGGAACAGGTTTATGTGGCTTAAACTTCAGCATTGCTGTTCATTGCTGAAGGAAGTCAGGACAGGAACTCAACCAGGGTAGTTTCCCTGAGGCAGGAGCTGATGCAGAGACCACAGAGGGATGCGGCTTACTGGCTTGCTCTCCCACAAGACTTACTTGTTCAGCCTGTTATAGAACCCAAGACCAGCAGCCCAGAGATGGCACCGCCCACCATGGTCTGAGCTGTCCTCCATTGATCGCTAAATGAGAAATTGCCTTACAGCTGGATCTCAAGGAGGCATTTCTCAGCTAAGGTTCCTTCCTCTGATGACTAGCTTGTGTCAAGTTGACACACAAAACCACTCAGTACACATATCTTGAGGTCATGTAAAATTCAAGATTACTATTCTACTGTCTGCTCAGCTTGTCCGTTTAACCTACTTTTTAGAAAACAATGTAATGAGCAACCTCACTTGCCTTGGGTTTCCCATGGCCCATGGCTGTTTCAGCTGTCACAACCGAAGCCAATGAATGCATACCTGTAATTTTAAATGATGTATTCTTCCATGACCCTGACCCAGAGAGCAATGTATGTGCTATGATAACCCTTGCTAAAAACCAGCAAATATAGGTTGAAAAGAATCTTATAAGCTGAATATCCACCATTAATGTAGCATACACACACACACACACACACACACACACACACACACACACACACACACACATATTGCTTGGTAAATCATTCTGTTGGTGATACTGTCTGTTAGTTGGGGTCAGCTGGAGTCTGTGGCTCAATTCCTGGTAAACTCAGCTAGAGACTTCTGTGACGTGTCCCCCATTCCTCCCCTATGGGATGCTTTCTGTGCTGTTCACTAAAACAGAGCAGGGCCCTCTGTGAGTCACCTAGACACAGACACAGGCCCAGATTCAGACTCTTACAACAGGCAGTCAGGGAGAACAGAAGACACGAAGGGCGCAAAGAAGAGAACAGAAACCTGGACTGCCTCTTGGCTGAATGATGTCAAGGGGCAGTGCTTTGATTTCAGTCCCCACTGTGACACCGAGGCAGCACTGGTGACTCTTGAGTTGATTATTCATGCTTTCAAATCAACACGCACACTGTGAGGAAAGAAGCCATGGGAGAGTTTTCACCAGGAAAGGGTCAGGGTCTGCCAAGTATTAAAAGGACAGCTCTGGAAACAGAGAGATAGCTCAGCCTTTTGCAAAGGACCCGGGTTCGGTTCCCAGCACCCTCTCTGGTGATTCACAACTGCCTGGAATTCCAGTTCCAGGGGATCTAATGCTTTCTGGCCTCCTATATTCATATGACGCACAGAAACTCATACAGGTACACACAAATATATACATTTTAAAAAACCCTATATTTTAAGAATGATTAAAAGAACTGTGTGGATCATGACCTGAGAACACGGCTAAGGTAAAATCACACATTAGTTTGCTAGAATAAAAATGAAATTTTTACAGCTGTTAAGAGTGAGCAAAGAAAGCCTGGGACATACGGATGCAGTATCTGCCTCACGAAAGCCTACACTGAGAGCTCACAGGTCAGCTGGGGACAGCTGTCCCAGACATGGGTGAAGCCGTCCAGACCGTAGGATGTCTTCTGCAATTAAGTATTGGATGAAGTGTCAAACGTTCTACTTTTCTGATGGGACTCAGCGCACTTGTGGGATCAAACTCCTGAGAATGCCTGACTCATTGTGCTTCCCTCTTCCTCCTTTTGTGCCCCACACTCTGATGGGGTCTACAGTCCAGGGCCGTGGTCTCCATCATCCACCCTGGTCTCTTCATCCTTTCATAGAAAAATCCCCACCCTGAGCCTGGAGCCAGGAATCACCCAGACTCCCCACAGATGGAGGAAGAGACAGCTGGCTCTGATAGAAATAGCTGTGGGCGGCGCCCAGAGGCCACTAGAGACAGCAGGGCTGTCCAGCCAAGGCTCTGAATCCTCTCTAGCCTCCTCCATCTCTTGGCAATCACAACAGTGAAAGCTCACAGGCCCAGGAACTCCTGTTCTGCCATTCATAAGACCTCACAGATGATGGCCATCCCCCCAGAGCAATGTCTCTCTTAGGAAGGCCACCCAGGGTGGCTTCATTAGTATTTGAGGTGGGGAAGTTCTCCACATTGAACGATGAACAGCCACCATGTTTCCCCACCCTAGGGAAGGTGGGGTACCATCACTGCCTGATAGTGAAAGACTAGCCACTGTGGATGGCACAGCCAACCAGTGCCCATTAGGTTTTTATCAGCTGACCAGTCTTGGAAAATGAAGGCACGAAGTTGATGGCTCTAGGGAAGGGGCTGGGTAGCATAAAGGACCTCTTCTTTTTTTGTCACATTCAGGCAGTATCTGGCTTCACTCTGCTGCCACAGTGGGAGATGGGGCCTGAGGACTATGACAGAGGCCAGGAGTATGCCATGGTAGCTGAATTACTCCCAGACCCGTCAACCCAAGAAAAAAAACCAGGCCAGCTTGATGCTAAAGGCAGAGGAGGGAAAGGGTCTCAAATGGGCTAACCCCATGAGCACACCCAACACAATCTCAACAGCCTCGAGGTTTGAGAAGGTGCAGAGGCAGGCTCACTTGAGGGCTGAGTTCCGAGGTCTACTGGGGAGGATGATAAGGCCAGAGCATGTGGAAGGACTATCTTCATAGGATTGCCCGGTACAGATGTGGTGCTCACACCAGGCTCCCCAGAAGAAGAGCTTATGGCAGGCATGTGGCTGCTTATGGTTTCCTGCAAGAGCCCTAGAGGTAAGCAGGATGGCCGCGTGGGCTCATCAGGGTGTACATACACACATACCGCCAGCCTGATCTTGCTGTGAGCCCACAACAGAAAGTCACCAGAATGGGAGAGTGACATTTTCTGTTCTCACGCATATGAGTTAATAATGGCTGCAGGCTGGCTCTCCCAGGAGCTCTGCTGGGACTGGGGGACCTTTCCTGCCACACGCCAGGAGCTTTGCTCCAGTGAAGGTGAAGTTGGTTACTGGCTCTGAGCTATTAACATCCAATGCTCCTGGACCATATGCCAGGAGGATTCACTTAGAGTGGATTCCTTGGACAAGAGGCTTCAGGGGCAGTTATGGACTGTCCTCCCACTTCCTGCCCTTCCCTGTTGAATGAGGAAAGGCATCCCTAGTAAGCCACAGAGGGAGGGACCAACTCACCACCCAAGAAGATGCCTCCCTCAGCTCATGACAGACAACCCAGATGAAGTCAGCGGCTGTGGCTGTGGCAGGAAAGGCCTGAAGAGGACACCGAACATCCTGGGGCAGCGTGCTGAAGGGGAAATCCAGGCACTCCCAAAGTCCCTGGCAGAAGGTCCCATGTGGGAGGAGGGGAGACTCGGCCTTGAGATTTACCATCTGAGAACTTCAGAAGCACCTCCACCCAGATCTGAAACCTGGCACTCCCAGCCTTCCCATGCTTCTGCCAGAAAGCAGGCCATGTCTTGAAGTCTGAGGAGTGCTGGCAGCCCCCTTTCCCCAGCATAACGTTAGAATTCTACCTCCCAACGATGATTTAATCAATGCTGATGTACCAGAGGCATATTAAATGAACCTGTCTACTTGCTGGGTTAGAGCCAGATAGGACCTGTGGACACGGAGAGACAAGGCAGGCTGTGAAGGGGGCATTAAAAGTCTCTTCTCTTTTGCAGAAAACTTCAGACCCCCAAGAGAACTGAATTCCTATTCTACTCCACTTGGGTGGGTCACCTGCCTCTGTGGCTCAGGCCTTTTGGTGACCTTGACCCAGAATCTCCAAGTGTCTTCCTGAAGGCAACCCGCCCCCTGCCAATTTCATAACTAGCCCACCACCATTTAGTCCTGTTCAACGTACCAAAGTATTCAGGGCAAACTGGCCCTCCCCAGCTCCAGGTCAGGCACGGGTAGTCCTGTCTCCTTTTGCCACAGGGACTTCACAGGAAGACAGCAATCTGTGGTCTTGGAATTTGGAGCAGGAGAGCCATAGAGACCTGCAGAAGTTCTCTATAAAACCTCTGCTTCTAGCTCTCTGGAGAGAGGCAGGCAGAGGAGGCAGGACAGTTCAGGGGGACTGAGGCCAGTGAGCTGCCGCACAGCACTTCTGTCTGTGGATGGGGCCAGCATCCAGGAGCCTGCAGTATAGAGACACAAGCAATGGCAGGAGGGGAATCCTGCCTCCCCTGAGATTTTTGTACACTACTGGTATGTGTCCCTTGTCTAGGTCAAGTGGTCAGGGTTTTTGTCCTGGCAGCCAAACCATCTGGCTGGTAGACACATCCTTCAGGAACTCAAAATGCCACTTCCTCCAGGAAGCAGCTTCTGATCCCATCTGCTAGCTGGAATTCCCTCTCATTCTGAACTCTCCAGCCCTTCCACGCCCTTCCTATCCGATTGTGTCTTCTCCGGGCACCGTGGATCTACAGATCCCAACCTGTAGATAGAGTCTCACTATGCAGCCCACACTGGCCTCCAATTCTGGATCCTCCCAGCTTAGACTCCTTGGTGCTAGGATCACAGGAGAATTCTCCTCATCTTGCCAGACTCATTTTTGATCCAAATCCTTGCCAGTTTCTCTCCTCACTCTGGTGTTTAGGACAGGCGGTTGGTTAATGTGTCATGAATTAAAAAGTGAACAGTAAAGTTCCAAACCTGAGATGATTTGGCTAATGTTCATAAGAATGCTTAAAAACGGAGGGAATAGCTAGTTGCCTTCTGAATACCGATTTAATTTTACAGTTGGGCAACAGAATTCAATTGCAGAGCAGACAGCATCACCTGCTCCCTGCAATCTCTTCAGTGACTGCCGCTAGGTCTGGGTAAGGGCCACATCTGTGGCTGACTTTCACTGGAGGTTTGGGGTCCTCGGGGGCTTCACTCATTTCCCGAATTGGTTGGATATACTTTGCCCGCTGTTCCTTTGTGTCTCCCACAGCCTCAGGAAGTCTGTCCCTCCTTCAGAGATGAAAACAGGGTGGAGAGGGGGCTGGGGAGCACAGCTTTTCTAGACCAGCACAGTTAGTACAGAGAGGTCCATTCTGTCTGGAAGCTCAGGTCTGACTCCTGCTTGTCTTTATAACTGCTGACTGCAGCGCCCTGGATGCAAGGCAGAACCATTCCCTGGCCCCTGCTTCCAATCTATTTTTATAACAACTAGCCGATAAGAGACTGGCTTATGGGACTCCCAATCTTCTCATTCCTTTGTCCTGCAATCACAGGGATTTGTGGGGCACTCTGGCCCTCCCAGGGACACTTGTTTGCTGTGTGGTCACATACCCATGTAAGAGACTCCTGTTGTAATCAGGAATTTAACTAAAGTCAAAGGTACTGTAACCAACACCATTAATCACCTACTCTCCACCTGTCTAATGGTGTAAGATACTGATTGCCTGGCTAACACCTCCAACTGCAGGCAACCTCAGCACATTCTGCCAACTGCACCAGGGACCTATGCCTAGGGTGACATGGGAGAGTCAAGTGTCAAAAAGCCTCACAGAGGACAGAGTTTGTACAGTGAGCTTCAGGGGATGGATAGGAGTTTGTTGAAAAGCCCTCTCCTGTCTTGTACAGAGAAACCGTTTCTCAACTCAGCCATCTGCAAACAGGGATCCACATACCAGCAAAAGTGAAGTCAGGTATTCCAGACTACCAAGTGGAAGAGCCAGTCCTGGGCAGATCCCAGCCACTACCAGTCCAATATAACCGCAGCCTAAATTGTTGGGGTGTTTTTTCCACGTGGAAATAATATGTAGGCTAACTCTCCATCACAACCTGAGCAGAAGAGATAGGAGAAGCCCAGATTTCACCTGCACTGACTTTTTTTTTTTTTTAAGTCAGTATGTGCACAGGACACTCAACCCAAAAGGAACAGAAAAGCCATAGAAATATCTCCGATTCCTTTGTCCACCTTCGTCTGAACCAGTCGGCCCCTCCCCCAGAGAGGCTGCCACCAGTTTGTTCTAGTCTTTCCACGTGTCACGCATGCTGTTGCAGCCTGAAGGTTGCATCTTTGTGGGAGAAAACGGGGCGTTTGTACAGACACGCACACCCATGTGCCCTCCTTTTCCACATGAGAAGTTCATTAAAAAACGGGTTTGCCGTTGTAATAAACTGTCCAGGAAACTTTATCAAGCCTCCAATCATTCCCTGGTTTGCTTTCAGGATGGTCTAGACACGGGACCCCGAAGTTACCCCCAAGCTGATCCCCATGGTGGCAATGGTCACCAACCAACTGGGGCCATTTCAGCAAGGCCATGTGGCTTCTGGGGCCGCCACTGGTCAGCAGGGTCGGTCTAACATTCTTTCCCGGTACAATGGGGGGCACTGGGTCCCTACTAGACTGGGACCCTGCTACCTTGAGCCCCTGGTGGCCCGGTTAAACCAGTCCCAGGGACTAGCGGCCCACAAGGACCAGGGACTGCGGTTAAGGGCAGAAGCGCCACTGGCCTGTGGCGGGCGCCCAGTAGTCCGCAGGCCTTAGATGGGAGCCGGGGCCCAGTGCTTCTGCCCCATGGGGCCGGGCCCAGAGCGCGGCCACTGGGACCGCTAAGGACGGCTGGGGACCACGAGGGACACTGACAGCTGTGACCGCGCCTGGCTCACCTCGCGCGCGATCTGGTTCAGAGCGTCGTCCTCTGCCGTCAGCCGCTCCCGGTTGGGGAGCCGCTTGCGCCCCGATCCCTGCGTACCCATGTCCATCAGCCGCGGTGCACAGCTGCTGCGGGACCGGTCTCGGGAGCCGCGCTCGCCTGCCCTCCCGCTCCGCCCCTCGCTCCGCCGCGGCGTCATGGCGTCAGCGGCGCGGGGCTGGGGACGCGGGGGGGACGCGGGAGGCCGGGTTCAGGACCACTGTGCTATGCGGGTACCCTGGAGACCGCGAGTTGGGACACAGAGACGCAGGGTGGTGATGGAGATGCTGAAGCGGTGGCGACGAAAAAGCTGGGGGACAGAGACGCGCGGGTGACAGGGCGGGGGGCACTCGGGGCTAAGGCAGTGGTAGAGAATATTAAAAGTAGCAGAAACTCACAAATGAGCCTCCCTCATAGGGGCCGGCAGGGACCTAGAAGTAGCAAATTGTGGAGGCGATGTATTTATTGGAATACCAGAGAACACAGATCTGGGCATGAGAGATACTGTGAGACCAGGGGCTGTTGGTGGTGCTCAGGAACGTGAGCTGTAGAAAGCAAACTGCTTGGAACAGTGGGGAGCTGAGTGGTAACCTCTGCTGGGGTCATACAAAAACTTTCAGAGGATTGGATGGCCCGGAAGAGTTGACACTGAGGGATGGGACCAGGTTATGGCATCCTTATCTCAGCCAGTTAAATCTATCTCCAGGGAGTGAGAGTCTTGCTCTGGGATCAGGTGCCTTCAGATGGCAGCCCAGGTACTAGTGACCTCCCAGCACTCTGGGCTCTCGGATCCCTCCTGTGAGAGTATGCAATAGTATAGGGCTCTCTTCCTGTCTGTCTTTCTGCTCACATCGCTTGCTGTCTGCCCCCAGCTGGCCACTTGACTAGTGTGTCTCCAGCTTCTGAGAAAGGTCCAGGCATCTTCTCTGCTTCCAGTGCAAACTTACGCTCTGAACCTCTCTATGGGCACCACTCGGGAGAAAAGAAGGCTGCCCCGGGGGCTAGGCAAAGTGAACCAAGTCCTGCCCTGCCTTGTCTCCGTTGGTGCTCCATGGACTGTTTTTTACTAGACAGGGCACCTGTAAAAGTTCAGTCTGGGAAAGGCATTGGGATCTCTGAAGTTTGGGTGAAATTCAAGGTGGTTGGACTTGGGGGGAGGACAGCAGGGAGGACGGCCCAGAAAAAAAGGACTAACCTTCAGAAGGCCCTGGTGGCAGCCTTGTCCTCACTGGGATCAGCATGGTTAACTTCCTAATGTGTTTCCAGCCCGAGCTGTATAACCATGGGGTGTGAGCATTAGAAACACCATGTGGACACTGATGGGGACAAGAAACAGACCCCTCAGTGACAGGGAAGGTGTTGGGAGCATTTGCCAGGGAAAAGACGGGAAACTGAGTGACTTGTGAGGAGTGAGGGATTCTGGTCACATTGCTCAGGGAGTGAGGAGACCCAGCTGGTGCACTGCTTGGCACAATGTAGGCACAGGGGAGAGACCTGTTGGCCGAGTCGCCTATACCGTCTTTGTACCATGTGGCGCCCCATACTCCTTAGTGATGTAATCCTGCTAGAAGTCACGGGCATTATCTTTCTTTGCCCAGGCCAGTTGGGAGCGGATCATCATCTCCTTAGCAGAGGTGCGTTGAGGTGACCCCATGTTGGCGAAGGATGTGTCCCCCCAACCTGCTCCTTCACGTACACCTGCTCTGCACCTGCAGTCTGCCAACTGCTTGGCCAGGTTCTTAGGCACAACCATGAAGGACACAAACCTGGTGCTGTCCTCTCAAGGTGAAGGAAATGCTGGGTCTCCTTACCCAAACCCAGTTCCAAATTCCAGCATCTTCCTTCTGGGAGAAGCCTGTCTGATACCTAAGACCATTCCCTCTACCTTAGATCCTTAGCCCAGCCCTCCTGGCACCCCAGGAGTCTGGCCCTTTTATTCTGAGAGCAACCTTCTCCCAGCAGCGCTCTCCTGTCCCACACAATAGCATCAGCAGATTGGTTCAGAGTAGTGAGAGAAGATACCTCAAAGATCTAAGAACGTCCGGGGCCACTATGTTCATCTTCAAGATACACCTCTGATGTCCTCTTTAGAAAGTATCGTGGGAAAGAGCAAAAGAGACCAGGGCAGCTCTCATAAAGGCCAATGAATAGCTGAACCCTATCCAGTTTCCCACTCTGGGTCTCTTTGTTCACTGGGTAAGCCCTGCAGGAGTCTTGGAAGTTACAATGGGTCTGGCCCCGTCTGTGTGAGGACTCATGGCTTCTGAGGGAGAGGTTAGCATGAGTTGTCACAGGGATTAAACTGGGTGCATTGAGTCATCATGTGGTCCTATCCCTGCCTCCTCTACCATCCTCCACCAGCAAAGGCTAGAAAGATCTCTCTTGGACAATAGTGGAAAAAGTCGGGGGGAGCTACATCTCCTTCCAGTGACGGCTGGCATAATGGAGCAAAGCCTCTCATGGTAGAACATGGGTCAAATTTATGGCCACCGGTGGGACTGACAGTAGGTTCTGACTCTGTCCCACCAGGCAGGGGGGTGGTGTGGGTTTGACCCGCCACCCACTTTCATTTGCTTCTTTCAATGGCTCACACTCATATTTCCAAAAGAGTAAAGTGGTTTAGCCCACCCTGATGCTGCCATCTTAGATGCCTGTGGACACCCATTTCTAGCAGGTTTGCTGGAGGAAATACTTTGGAGTTGTCTTGGGCTCTTTCTCTCCCCTCCCCAACCCCACCAGATGCCCAAACTTGTTTTTTCCCCCCCTTCACCTCTGATCAGTTTCCCTACCCTTTTGCATCCCATCATGATCAACCCCAGCTCAGTTAGAATCCTCCTCTCTAGATCGCTGGTGTGGATAGTTTCCTGAGTGCATTGCACAAAACAACTACAGGGGGTTCAGGAGGAAAACGCTAGAACTCCTATTAATAGCCAGAATGGACTGCATAAGGATGCTGTGCTTCAGAAACAAGAATCTGGTGCAAGCTGCTGGCTTCCTCTTACAGGGCAGGAAAGGAGCACGTGCTCTTAAGTGGGTTATATTGTGAGGCCCCGCAGTGGCCATCTGAATGCCACTGGGACCGATGGCATCCATTCTCTCCTAAAAGCCCTTTTCCGTCAAGCTGCCTACTCGGATCTTCAGAATGGCATCTCTGCGGCTGTCACAGCAGCTCTGAAGGGGCCCAGGAGGTGTAATTGTGTTGCTAACTTGTGACTAGTCAGAATGCTGAAGTTCTCAAAGCTATTTAAAGTGTTATTCCCGTGGAATCTCACACTCCCAAGTGCTACCTAGTTCAGGAATTTTCTAGAAACACAGAGACTGAGTGGGAGAGTGTGATGCTTGGCTGTGCCACGTGTGTGTCTGGGAGAACTGTGAGGTGGCAGTTCTGCACAGAGCTGGCTCCTCAGAACATCGTCTTTCTTCCCTTCCACACCTCCTCCTCTTCTCCCTCTCTTCTTCCTCTTCCTCTTCCTCTTCCTCTTCCTCTTCCTCTTCTTCTTCTTCTTCTTCCTCCTCCTCCTCCTCCTCCTCCTCCTCCTCCTCCTCCTCCTCCTCCTTCTGGGCTCTGATTAAAGGCAGGACTCTGAACCTGGTAAGCATGCTGCCCTACCATCCTTAGAGCTTTCGTGTGTTACTCTCTCACGTGGCTTCCTGAGGCCTAGGACCAAGCTTGCCTCTTTATTCCCCCAAGAGCTTTGCTCAGGGTTGTGGATCCGTGAGTGTTTGGAAAATGTACTTGAGGGTCTGGAAAGATGCCTCAGCAGGTAAGAGCATTGACAGCTCTTGCGGAGGACCTGGATTCAGTTCCCAGCACCCACATGGAGGCTCATAACCATTTGTGACTCCGGTTCCAGGGGATCCAATGCTCTCTTTTGACCTCCTTAGGCATCAGGAATGAACATGATGCATGTGCATATATACATGCAGGCACAACACTCATAGACATAAAATAAAGTAAATCTTTTTTTTTTAAAGGAACAAGTTTCAAGAGGGTGGATCAAAGAGTTACATGTCAGAGTCTGGGGCTACAAAATCAATGGGAAAAAAATCAAAGAAATGGGAATCATGAAGAAGCAAATTGTAAGATGTTAAATGTCCAGACCTGGATAGAGGTGGGCGGTCATTGGGCTTCCCACAGGTCAGGGAACCCTGATTGCTCTTCGAGCAGATGAGGGAGGGTGACTTGGTCGGGGGAGGGGGAGGGAAATGGGAGGCGGTGGCGGGGAGGAGGCAGAAATCCTTAATAAGTAAATAAATTAAAAAAAATGTCCGGAGATCCCGAACTGTGCATGTGTGGTTGACTCTCCATGGAAACTAGAAGAATGCAACAACTAGAACCCTGAAAGAGCTGAGCAGAGGCTGTTAGCAACTGCTTAGTACTAGGGAGATAAAGACACCAGCTTGGGTCCAGCAGGGCTACCAGGGCCTGGGACTGTGGTTAGGAACTGCCTCCCAAAGGTGTTTTGAACACTCACCCAACAGCCACTGACACCACTGAGGAGATTGCTCTGGTTAGTTTTTGTCAACTTTGTCGTCTGGGAAGAAGGAACCTCAGTTGAGGACTTGCCTCTATCAGATTGACCTGTGGGCATGTCTGTGGCGTGTATTTTCTTGATTAGTTGTTGATGTAGGAGGACTCAGCCCACTGTGGGTGGTGCCACCCCAGGGAAGGTGGCCCTGGATGGTATAAGAAAGCAGGATGAACAAGTCATAGATAGCAAGTAAGTAAGAAGCATTCCTCCATGGTTTCTGTGTCAGTTTCTGCCTTCACATTCCTGCCCTGACTTCCCTCAGAGATGGACTATGACCTGGGGGCTGTGAGATGAGAGAAACACTCTCCTCCTCTAAGTTGTTCTGGTCAGTGTTTTATCACAGCAAACTACAACAGAGGTGGTGGAACCCTTAGAAGTTGAGACCTGATGGGAGGATGTTAAGTCATTGGTCTATGTTCTTGAAGAGCATAGTGGGACTCTGGACCCTTCTTGTCTCTTTGCTTTGACTACCATGAGGGGAGCAGTCCTGTCTCAGCAAGATGTGTTGCCTAGGCACAGGCTCTAAACCAACTGAGCCAAACCACTATGATTTGCAACTTTTAAAACCACTAGCCCAAAGAAATCTTTCTTCTTAACAAGTGGCTTCTCTCGAGTATTCCGCTATAGTGACAAGACTGTTGACTGTTGCACCCGGTAGACATCTCAAGCTCTCACTAAAATTCCAACCACTTCTTAATGGAGAGGCCACATTTTTGCTACAAAGTGTGACAAGAAAACTCAAAGAGACATGCCGTGACAAAAACTTAGAGCCAAGTCTTGATAGGACCAAGGTGACAATCAGGGCCGTGCAAAGTGAACTTACTGCTGAAGACACTCAAGAAGACAACAGAATCCAGAATCTGCAAAATGATGCCAGCATCCTACACTGTCCTAAGGAATTACTAGATGAGAAAGAGATTCACAGTCAAGAGTCACAGTCAATTGGGAAAGATTCAGAGGTGACATAGATGTTGGGATTAGCAGAGAAACAGCAAAAACATAACCATGAGGGATGTGGGTATAAAGGATGAAGGTAGGGAGTGTAGAAGAGACTTGGGAATTCTAAACGTGAACATGCCAAGACATGCTGGCACACATGAGCTGAAGTGGGAGACACGCTTAAATCTGTGCTTGTATGAGTGAGTGTATGCCAAGTGAGTGTAGGTGCCTATGGGGAGCAGGAGAGGGTGCTGGGTCCCCTGGAGATACAGTTGTGAACCACCAGATATGGAGCCTCTGAAAGAATAGCAAGCACTCTTAACCACCCAGCCCCAGAAAAATAACATTTTGACAGAAATATCTGGAATAGTATTATTAAGAGTCTGGACAATATATAAGAAAGAACTAGTAACTCTGAGGAATGATCAATAAACTGACCTAAACAGAATGACATATTAAGAAATGTAAATGAACAAGAGTGGATTCTAGGGATTCAGACTCCCATAGTGGTCAATACATTTTCACCAGAGATGCCGTGAGAATTCAGTGAAGAACAGGAGCTGGAGCCACTGGGAATCCATCTGGGTGGAAGTTGTCACCTTGAGTGTTACCTTTTGTCTTAGGGTTTCTATTTCTGTGAAGAGACACCATGACTACAGAAACTCACATAAAGGAAAACATTTAACTGGGTGATGTATAGTTCAGGTCAGCCCATTATCATCGTGTGGGACATAGCAGTGCGCAGGCAGCCGATACCCTACCTCGTGATCCCTCAGGCAACAAGAAGTGATCTGAGATGCTAGGTGTGACTTGAGCATAGGAGACCTCTCAGCCTGCCTCCATAGTGACACACTTCCTCCAACAAAGCCACACCAGCTCCAACAAGACCACACTTCCTAATAGTGCCGCTCCCTGTGGTGGCCATTTTCATTCAAACCACCGCAGGCGGTATTGTTTTTAGGGAGACGGAAAATCAGAAGATAGTACCAGGTTCCCATTAGAATGTCTACATCAAAAAGACTGAGGATGCTGAGCCAAGGTGGGCACAAACCAGGCAACCTCTTTAAAATGCTGCTGGCAGTTACTTAGAAACATAATCTGTTAATTACTTTTCTCTCATGACAATATATCTAAGATGAGCTACTTAAGGGAGGAAGGGTTTATTTGGGTTCACAGTTCTAGGGATGCAGTCCATCAGAGCAGGGGAAGGCACAGTAGCGGGGGTAGGAGGCAGCTGGTCATGGTGCAGCTGTAGTCAGCAAGGAGAGAGAGAGAGAGAGAGAGAGAGAGAGAGAGAGAGAGAGAGAGAGAGAGAGAGAGAGACAGGATTGCTGTTGCTCCAGTCTCTGGAACGGAGCCACCCATATTTAGGGTGGGCCTTCCCATCTCAATGAACCCGATCTAAATCTCTCTTACAGACATATCCAGTGGTTTGTCTTCTAGGACCTCTCAGGTTGACAGTACTATCACATACATTGTGTCAAAGGATGCAGCTATTCCACTGCTAAGGATTTACCTAAGACCGATGACACTATGTCTCCAAAGACACACACTAAAATGTTTGCGGATATTTGATTCTGCAGCCGGAAGTTGAGAACAACCCAGTGCCCACTGACAGGTGAACAGACAAGGGTGATGCAGACCACACAGTTGGTCCTCTTCAGTAACAACAAACACAGTAATGCAGGCAACAGTGATGGGCTCTAGCAGGGCTGTTTTGCTACTCATTCCAGGGGGTACCACACACGCAGGGATCCCTGTTGTGGGTTAGCTCCTCTGTGTCCTTAGAGCATTCACACACACCTGCACATCCACCATTCCTCTGAGGTTTCTGGCTACCTGTCAACGGGGAAACTGTGCCCAGAGCATCCTAGTATTTATACAATAAAGCACTGCCCTTATCAGCCACATGGGCCTCTTCCTCCACAATGCAAACCGAGCACAGATGTTTCAACTCTCTTTTCAGGGTCTGGAAGATGCTTCTCATATTTTTGGCAGTGACTTTGGAAGCACGTCATGTCCTTGATTTGGCCATTTTAAAATAGCGCAAACATTTCATCAAGCTTTTTGTTCGCTGAATAATGCCCTGGGGACTTTTTTTTTTTTTTTTTGGTGAGAAATCCACTGGAAATTTCCCCACATTAAGATAGTGCTGACAACGCAACCGTGTTGAGAGCCTCGCTCTGCCTGGCTTCACTCAGCCTAACTTAGGGGAAGGTCCGAGGTGAAGCATTCCACACCAGCATCCAATCTATTTTAAGAGCATATCGGAAAAAATAGCTCCCAGCGCTGCAGAGATGGCTCAGTAGTTAAGAACACTGCCTCTGTTGCAAAAGACCCAGGGTTCCTGCGCCTAGTATCCACATGATGGTGATCACAACTGTCTAGATCTCCAGTTTCATGGAATCTAATGTCCTCTTTTGGTTTTTCTGGACACTGCAAACGTGTGTGCATACTTACATACATGCAGGCAAAACATCCATTCACAAAAAATAAAAATAGATAAATCTTTTGGTAGAAGAAAAACAACTTGTCACTTACTCATTTGTGTGGCATGTTCAAGTTGAAATCTTTGTAGTACCGTCTCTAGACAAAGAACGGTTAATAAAATGTGCTACGATTTATCAAATATAGATAGACTCAGAGTAGAGAGAAGGTCGTGGAGGTTCTTTGCTGCAGAAGGCTTTCTTCACAGTGGAGTGTGATCAGAGACAAGGTAGAATCAGTGAGGAGATCCTGTGGGAGTAGATTGATCTGAAAATATCTCCTGCCTTCAAAAACGGAATGCTTGCCAGATCTTGCAACCAAACTCATAATACGCCTGAGAATCACCTAAGACAGTGCATTCCGCTTTCCTACCATGTGCTCAGTCCGTTTAACCTGCATTTAAGAAAACAATGGAGCCAACCTTAATATGCCCTGGACTTCCTCTGTAATCAGCCTTTACAATCAAGCTAAATATGTAGCTTTAACCTTGAATTACGTACTCTTCTATGTTCCAAGCTCAGATTAGTGTGTGTGCGTGTGTGTGTGTGTGTGTGTGTGTGTGTGTGTGTGTGTTAATGCTTTAGCTAACAGGTTGAAAGAAGCAACCCGAATGAAATCAGGTATCCACCATAAAGGTTGGAGACAACATGTGGCTATAGGCTGGTAACATTTATTTGCTGTTTAAGTGCTATTCTATGTCAGTTGGGGTCAGGAAAATGATTTCTTCCCTTGTGAAACTTAAGGATTTCTGTAGAAGAGAATTCATCCTTGCCCATGCCATGCCTTCCATGCTGGCCAGCAAATACCCTTTGGATGGGCAGACATCAAACACATGTAATGGACAGACAAGACACGGGTCACAGACCGCAGATGACAGACAGATGGAAGGCCCAGGGAAAGAAGTGGAGTCTTCACATCTGGGTTCTTTCTAGGTTTAAACTACGCCAAGAGGAAGACCCTGCATTCTTTAATGCTGTATCGACATAGGATCCAATGAAGCTACTCCTGTAGGGTCTGCCATAACCCAGAGCCTAGTCCACTGGAGACACACAGTGGAGACCTTGCTGCATGGGTCTGGGATGAGCAGGGAACATGCCTGTCTTTGGTGCGTCTCAAGGTATTAAAGTAGAATTATGTATGTGGAGAACTGACAATGCTTGCTGAGAAGATGGCTGAGTAAATGCTGAGGCAGGGGCATGTACACGGCAGCCTCAGGTTTACCAGGTTCTTTGTTTTTTGTTTTGTTTTTTGTTTGTTTGTTTTTCGAGACAGGGTTTCTCTGTAGCTTTTGGTTCCTGTCCTGGAACTAGCTCTTGTAGTCCAGGCTGGCCTCAAACTCACAGAGATCCGCCTGCCTCTGCCTCCCGATTGCTGGGATTAAAGGCGTGCGCCACCACCGCCTACTGGGTTCTTTGTACCTGACTTCTTTTCCTTAAAGTGACATTCCTAAACCCTTGTGTCTCTGATCAGGACATGGTCTTTTCAAGAAAGCAGGCCAGGATCTTCAGGCAAGCTTTATTTATTTAAACACAAATAATCTACCACTATATTCTGAGATGAAGACTATCCCCCCCAAATCCATGCACATGTGAACCATTTGGGGAAAATCCACGTGCAGTAGTGCTCCTGAATTCCCAGGGCTCAGACAGCTGAGAAAAGACGTTTGCTCTGAGTTTGAGGCCAGCATGGACTACATAGTGAGTTCTAAGCAAACTTGGGCTACGGTGTGAAACGTTACCTCAGGGGGAGGGGGACGATGACAAGTAGATCAGGGCTGGAGAGATGGCTCAGTGGTTAAGAGCACTTACTGTTCTTCCAAAGGTCCTACGTTCAATTCCCAGCACCCATACGTCGCTCACAACTGTCTGATGCCCTCTTCTGGTGTTCAGATGTACTTGCAGACAAAATATTCATATACATAAAAAACCACATAAATAAAGAAAAAAAAACCAAGCAGAGCTAAGAATGGTTGATTATACCTGTAATCCTAGTACTTATGAGTATGACGACAAACTGGGAAGAAAGAGATGGTTCTCGCAAATGTTGGGGGAGGCATCCCTTCACCTTGACTTGGCTGAGGGGCTATGAAGCCTTTATCTTGTTCTCAGGGCATCCGGAAAACAGCTGTTGAATTTGTGAGTAGGCAAACAATTGGTTGTACGAGAAACAAATCAAGAGTCAGAATTCCCACTAAAGTATGCATGACCTGGCAGAGACCTGAACGGCTCTAGGAAGGAGTGTGTGAATAAGTGAACAACCCTTCTTGCACACCTTGCACACCTTGTGTGCGCACACGCGTGCACACACACACACACACACACTAGTGCACTCCCTTTCTTATCAGGGCACTGATAAGTCTTCATTCTATCTGGCTTGTTTGAAAGATCATCCTATTCCCTGGGGTCAGGTCTGGTCCTGTCCATCCACTGTAGCTCCTCCCCGAGACCTCAATCTCCCAAGTACTGGGATTACAAGCATTCTTAACTTTGATTTATTTATTTAGTTATTTGTTTGTTTATTTAATTTTATGTATATAGATACTTTGTCTGCACGTACATCTGCACACCAGAAGAGGGCATCAGACCGTTGTGAGTTGCCATGTGGGTGCTGGGAATTAAACTCAGGACCTATGGAAGAGCAGTGAGTGCTCTTAGCCACAAAGTCATTTCTTTAGCCCCAAGCTGTTTGTTTGTTTTCCTGAGGCAACCTTTCATACTGTAGCCCAGGTTTGCTTAGAAATAACTAGGTAAGCCCATGCTGGCCTCGAGCTTATAGCCATCACGTGTCTTTTTTCCCCAATGGTCCACATGGACATGGATTGGGGGGGGGGATATTCTTCAACTCAGAATATGCTCTTAGAGTCTAAAACCTTTCTGTTGGCTCCCAAATGCTCAGAGGACAGGCCCCTGGGCAATGCGCACACAGGCTCATTGTCTCATGAATATTGAAGACACATCATGAATATTTATCGATGCAATTGTATCTTCCCAGGATGATCTTTGAATTCCTAACCTGTGTCCCTCAGAATGTGACCAGACCAGAAATTCTCTGCTTTCTGCAGGAGATGGGTTTTCCTTTATTCTGGATCCTTCCCCAGGCTGCCTGGCACTCTATGACCTTGGCTGTGAGCGTCATTTCTGGAGGAGCCCTGAGTGATTCAGTTTCCTTCTCAACATTTGTCCTCCATGTGGATATGGGCGTAGAAGCCCTGACTACGCAGGGGTGACTCTCCATTGGCCCTCCAGGTTTGGAAGAGTCACAGGTGTATGAGAAAGCCTACTGCAGTCTGTTGGTGGATCAGTGCTGAAATGTCAGTGAAATGCAAGGAACCATTGAAAGGACACCCAACAAATCAGGGCTCAAACAGTCTCCGGTGACTTCATCTCAGGTCACAGGTGATGACCAAAGCTCCGCTGGGTCTGAGCTCCTACTCTGCACTCCCCCCCCCCCCCCCCCACGCTCCGTGGCTCCCTGCACTGAGCTTCCAAAAGGCTTTCATAAATCACGTTTTGGCAGACGGGCACGAGGGTGAGCATTGCTGCCGTCAGCATTAGTGACGCTTAGAGCAACAAAAGACCTGAGTCACCTGCTCCACTGTGCCCGCTGGGCTCCGGATGAGCGCTCTCCCAGAGCGTGACCAACATCACTCAGTGCCGCCTCTCCCTGGGCAACTGCTGAGTCAAAGGCTATATTGTTGCTGAGCTCGCTGATGGACCTTGCTGGGTGTCTCTTGGCAAACAGCTGCCTTGGTGTGTGAGCTGCAGCTTGTGGAAGTACCACCTGCCCACTCCCATGCTAACCTCCGATATGATGGCTCTGTTGGTCTGCTTTCTGTGGGACCTGGACCAGTGTTTGGGTGAATACTGCCCATCTCTGACCTGTTTTCAGTGAATTGTGTGTGCCTTTGACTTTTGTTTTTTTCTTCCTTTCGGATCTATAAATTAAGGATTCAAAGGCAACATCTCTACAGAGGTCTCTCCCTTAGTATTTCCTAGGAAGATGGCTTTGATTGGCAGGAGTTCATTCCCTTTGGGGGAATGCATTCGGCTGTATGGTGTAGTGGTTAGCAAAGATGAAAGTGTGAATCCTGCTTCAGTATCTGCATGGCCGTGGAAATGTCCTTGTCCCCTCTCTGAGCCTGAAGCAGAGATAACAATCTAGGGCTTCTTGGGATGTTGTGAGGATTCTTGATATATTTTATGTGAACACTGAGCCGAGCAGATGCCCAGTGGGCACTAATACCTGACAACTTCCTGTTCTTGGACTGTAACCCAACATGAATCCCTGTGGGTTCCCAGTGGCTCGTTAGGTATGCTCTTTCTGAAAACAGGGGTTCGAGGCAAAGGTGTTGTTCTTGGAGGCAAAGGGAAGGGAAAAACAGATTGCTGGGCGTTTTGTTGTGCCTTCTCGACAACTTCATTAGACGGGAGGGAGGGGGGCATTAGTGTGAAAATGAGTAGGCGGGAAAATGAGACCAAGTATGAAACAAAATGTGGTGTAGAAAGGTGCTTGCCTAGCAGGTACGAGGCCAAGGATTCCACCTTCAGCGCCGAAAAACAAACCCCCCCCAAAAAAACCCCGGAACCTGACCTGTTGTGGAACAGAATATTTTTCTGACTAAGTAAGGGTATGTTGCATTTCCTTCTGTTGCAGAATAATTGTTTGACTATGTAAAGGCATGTTGCTTTTGTTTATACTGCACTTGTTTAATTATATAAAGACGTGTTGCTGTTTTACTTTTCCTGCTTAAGGCCCCTGATTGGTCTGATAAAAAGCTGAACTGCCAATAGCTAGGCAGAGGAGGGATAGGTGGGGCTTGTGGGCAGAGAGGAAAGGGGAGTCAGCCAGCGAGGCACTGATGAAGCAGGAAAGCAGGGTTCAGTACATAGATGAGTTAAACGAGCCTCAGGGAAGCACATAGATGAATAGAAATGGTTAATTTAATTTAAAGAAAAAAAGCTAGCTAGAAACAAGCCTAAACTAAGCCTGGGCATTCATAATTAATGATGCGTCTCTGTGTCATGGTTTGGTTTGCTACACAGACCCATAAACCACGCAGCTACAACGAATGGATAAGAAATCTGAGATACTATGTCCAATACAACAATGACAAAAATCTATAAGAGAAATGAAAACACAGCAGGCAAATAAGTGGATTTCAAGAGAGATTATCAACCTTTGAACAGAACCATGAAGAAATAACAGGACTGAAAATCTGCAATGTAGTTCACCTAAAAAGCCAGCAAGGTGTTGGGCAGTGGTGGTGGCGCACGTCTTTAATCCCAGCACTCGGGAGGCAGAGGCAGGCGGGTCTCTGTGAGTTCGAGGCCAAGCCTGGTCTACAAGAGCTAGTTCTAGGACTGGCTCCAGAGATACAGAGAAACCTTGTCTCGAAAAGCAAAACAAACCTCACCTCACTAAGGAGATGGAATGGACAATAAGGATATTTTTTTTATTTTTTATTTATTTATTAAGGATTTCTGCCTCCTCCCCGCAACCGCCTCCCATTTCCCTCCCCCTCCCCCGATCAAGTCACCCTCCTTAATCTGCTCGAAGAGCAATCAGGGTTCCCTGACCTGTGGGAAGCCCAAGGACCGCCCACCTCTATCCAGGTCTCCTAAGGTGAGCATCCAAACTGCCTAGGCTCCCCCAAAGCCGGTACGTGCAGTAGGATCAAAAACCCTCTGCGATTGTTCTTGAGTTCTCAGTATTCCTCATTGTCCTCTATGTTCAGCCAGTCCGGATTTATCCCATGCTTTTTCAGACCCAGGCCAGCTGGCCTTGGTGAGTTCCCGATAGAACCTCCCCATTGTCTTAGTGTGTGGGTGCACCCCTCGCGGTCCTGAGTTCCTTGCTCGTGCTCCGTCTCCTTCTGTTCCTGATTTGGACCTTGAGATTTCTGTCCCGTGCTCCTCTGTCTCTGTCTCCTTTCATCGCCTGATGAAGGTTAATATTCATGAGGATGCCTATGTGTTTGTCTTTGGGTTCACCTTCTTACTTAGCTTCTCTAGGAACATGCATTATAAGCCCAATGTCCTTTATTTATGGCTAGAAACCAAATATGAGTGAGTACATCCCATGTTCCTCTTTTTGGGTCGACAATAAGGATATTTAATTGCATTAAAAGAAGAAGGAAAGGAAGAAAAAGACTAGAGAGCATGAGACTGTATTGTTGCTGAGCCCTGACAACTGGAGGCTGTGGCGGCAGGATGCTGTCAACTGACTTGGGTTCTTTTGCAAAGAAAAAAATTCTCAACTTTGGTCCTCGGAGCTTTTGTATCCCTCGACACCTGGCAGCGGGGAACGGAGGCAACAGGTCCTCAGGAGCAGCAGCAGGTGACTTTGTCTAGCTTTAGAGCACTCCTGGGCAGACCTGGGATGTGAAGACATTTCGCCATTATTTAGGCCTAAGGCGGGATTCTTCAGTTGCCAGTGTTAGATTTCTCAGGCCTGAGCTGTTTGAGACCCTTGGCCCTAAAGACTTGACAGCTCCCTAAAACTCTTCCAGGTTGTTCTCTGGCCTGTCACAGCCTTTGTCCTTCAGCTGCACATCTCTGCTCTGCCCTCGACTTCTGCTGTCCCCCTTGTTCTTGCACTGGTTGCTCTGCTACCTCCCGTTGCTATGACCACCATCACAGTCGCTGTCGTTTGAGCAGCTGGTGCTGCTGGCTGTGCCGCTGTCAGCCTGGGTCTTGTGGTGCTACTTGTCTTCCTGCTGTCAGTGCAGCCTGCTGTTCTGCTGTTTTGTAGCCCAGCCTGCTGCTGGCTTAGCTTTGCCTCCTCGGCTGTCAATCAGCCATGGCCTTGCCCCTTCTGTTTTCCTCCTCCTCTTCCTCCTCCTCCTCTTCTTCTTCTTCTTCCTCGTCTTCTTCCTCTTACTTTTCTTTTTCCATGCTACCGGAACTACCCATGTGTACATAATTTTATGTCAACTTGACACAAGCTAGAGTCACTAGGGAGGACAGAGCCTCAGTTGAGAAAATGCCTCTGTAAGATCAGGCTATCGGCAAGCCTGTAGATGTAGAGTTTTTTTAATTAGTGATTGATGGGGGAGGGCCCAGCTCATTGTGGGCTGAGTCTCTCCTGGGCAGATGGTATAGGGTTCTATAAGAAAACAGGCTGAGGACGTCATGGGAGCAAGCCAGTAAGCAGCACACTCCTCCATGGCCTCTGCGTCAGTTCCTGCCTCCAGGTTCCTGCCCTGTTTGAGTTCCTGTCCTGACTTCCTTCAGTGATAAACACTGATATGGATGGGTAACTTAAGTAAACTCTTTCCTACCCAAGTTGCTTTGCTTATAGTGTTTTATCACAGCAATAGAAATTCTAAGATGCCATAATGATACTAAAAGTAGCCAAGAAAAGACGACTTCAGAGAAACCTGTGTTGGCATTAATGTTGTAATATTAGGGGAGACATCAGCACAGCGGGGCACCCTTCAGCAAGCTCACTTTTTCAATCAAGTGGTGTGTGTGTGTGTGTGTGTGTGTAGCTAGATAGGGGTGTTTGGATCAATCACAAACAACCCCTCATGTAAAGGAGGGGATGGTGGTGGCATCAATCAGAGCATTATCCCTTTTACACCTGTCATAGTGTCCCCGTGAATGGCCACCTGGGGAAACGCTTCCTATTCTAGCTAAGGCAGAATAATTTCAGGGTTGTCTAGAGCTCACCAAACTGTGTGAGAGCAGAAAGTCCTGTAAAAACTGGCCCAATCCTGGCTGGCGCTGTGCGTTTGGGAGCTGGAGCACCATGATCACCATGATCACTTATGCTGATTTTTAAAAGATTTTAAAGCACCTGAACTTTGCCAGACATCTGTCCAGTGACCCAGGGAGAGACCACTCTCTGATCTGTCTTATGGGAAACCTTTTCAGGGATGAGAAAGTAGAGCAGGCTCCAGAGTAAGGGGGAATCCAGGCACAGTGGGCTGAGGGCGGAGGTGACTCTCAAGGTGCTGGGAGGGGACTGAGGTACATTTGGCTGTTCAAGAAAGGACATTGGTCAAGTGAGAGAGAGGTCAGAGTGGAGAGACAGTTCCTTTCTTTGATTGTGTAACCTGGCCATGGTGGAGGAGTATGCACTCTCTTCTAGAGAAGAGCGACCTCCTTGAGGACATCTAAGTCTTCCACAGGCCAGGCCACAGAGCAGAGAGGGCCAGACCACCCACAGGGACAGAGCCTGCTCCATCCCCTCCTCTGACCGCAGGATTCCTGCACTGGTTTTCTTTTGTGGGGCCTTGGGTCAGTCTGGGCTTCCCCTCCCTTGTCTGTGAATGAGATGAAAGAGCTGAATATCGCCCTCCTCCACCCCAGCACTGATAGGACCTGCAAATGGTGGCCCAGGTACCCAGAATTTAAAGAGTTAACACACAGAAAACTGAAGGAGCACAGAGGATGAAGCACACCCCAGCCCTCCCCTGGGCTGATATTGTTGGTTTTGATGCTGACTTGCCATAAAGTAGTATCATCCGTTAGGAATCCTCACCTGAAGACCATTTTGACTGCCTTCATTGACATGGACAGTATAGCCCAGATTAAAAAATAATAATAATAAAAATTAAAAAAAAGCATGGCCGAAGGAAGATTGCTCACCTTTAGCTCCGTTGACCTTCCCTCTTGTCAGCTCAGACGGTCCTCTCGCAAACAGTTGACTCATCCTGTTCTTGCTGCTCCTTCTCTGATAGCACCAATCCCAGAAACCAGCGTTTCCAGGTTTCCATTGTGGACTAAGGGCCAGCGTCTCTCCAGGAAACTTCCAGGTTTTTGGCATAAGACTGGGACTGCCGGGACACTCAGCCTTGTTGGCTGAGCAACTGTGGGATTGTTGGTCTCTTCAGTAAGAGACAGTCACTTTGGGATGACTCCCAATGCTGAGGTAGTCAGCCTCAGGGACTGGATAGCTACTGGGTTCTCATCCCTTCAGGAGCACAATTCGGCTTTTGTTGCTATTTTAACATAAGCCAATGTAATAAATTTACATACACACGCCACACACACACACACACACACACACACACACACACACCATTGGTTCTGTTTCTCCAGAGAATGCCACTACTACACTTATCTGACTTCCTACCCGAGAATCCCGGGTTTGTTGTTTGGAACCTTGGAGCGCTGGCCAGGATGGACTAGCCTTTCTGTCCTACCAGGTCCATCCCACACGAGGACAAACATGTGGATGCCTTGCTACATACCCATTCATGCTCTAGGCACACTCTCACCCAGCAGCTGTCCCTTGCTATGACTGGTCAGGGACCCATGATGATGCTTCTGGAAGGGTGGATCCAGGGCAGAGTTCCTGCAAGGCCCTAGAAGTGGACTTGGGGCTACTTGGGTTGGTTGGTTCCAGGATGTGGGAACACAGTCTGGAAGTGGTGTTCTTTGGTCCCGAGTACTCTGCATTCAGTAGCTCATTGCATGGGGACAGGCTTGGGCAAATCATCCGGGGCCAGCTCTTGTTGCCCACTCAGCTCTGCCTGCCGACGCATCCCCTGCCGAGCACACAGTTGGCATTACACTGCTCGTTCTGCCCTCTTGGCTGTGCCCACGGAACCATTTCCTCCCGTGGGTGAGGTCTTCTCTGACTCTCTCAATCTTTCCTGCCTGGGGCTGCGGAAGCCTGGAGAGTGACCTGTCACTCTGCGGGGCTCTGTCTCCCCCTGCTGGGGTACCTGGGACAGGACCTGACCTCCTTGCTTTCCTGCTGTGCTGGCTGCCAGCCATGTGCTGCACTGATCTCTGAGCTGAGGAATTTAGCCTGGCAGTCAGGAGTCGCTGCTGGAATTTTAAACTGAGATAAGAAGGGTAAAAGTTTCAGGGAGAGGCAGTCCCCAGCTCCTGTCTATCTCAAGGGCCTTCGGAGATTAGAGCATTGCAGAAGAGGGCACCTCAGATGGTTATCAGTCTGTCCTTAGCCACATCTCTTCAAGGAAGCCCCAGAAAGGAGCAGCTCAGCCCCACACTCCCGCCCCAGGCGAGCACCAGCATGTCTGACTGGCCAGAGATGGTCATCTGGTTACTTCTGTTGGAAAGGTGGATGCATTAGCAACGGGGCCCACAACTGTGGTCTGTGTACAGAGGACAGGCGGACAGGCCGCGCCGGTCTGCTGCAAACCCAGAGAGCTTCCTGAAGGTTCCACATGAGGGGCCACTGGGATGGCTCAGTGGGTAACTGGAGACACTTAAAGCCAAGCCCGGTGACTAGATTCCACCCCTGGGACCTATGTACTGGAAGGATTCCCACATGTTGTTCTTTCACCTCAGTAAGCTCACCATGGCATGTGCGTCCACACTCACATAAGTACATACACACAAAATTAATAAAAACATAATAAAAAAGGGGCCAGAGAGATGACTTAAGGGTTAAGAGTACTTGCTCTTCTTCCAGAGGATCTGGGTTCAGTTCTCAGAACCCATGTTGAGCTTATAACTCCGGCGCTGGGGGATCTGAAGTCCTCTTTCTGGCCTCCACAGCATGGCATGCACAAACCCACACAGACACACATGTACATACATATACATGCAAGTGTTTACCAAACTCTCACAGTTTTAGTGGCACAGGGTGGGAATTCTGCAGGTCATAGTTCTAGAGGTCAAAGTTCTAGAGGTCATAGGACAGCAAGGAGCTCACACGGAAGATCTGTCTAGGGAAAAAGAAAATCTCTGCCATGGAGTGTCTGAACAGAGATCGGGATAGGTCTGCTTAGTCTCGGCAGCCCTTACAACTTTACTCAATTCTATAATTTTGCTTTTTTTTTTATTGAGATAGCATCTCATTGTGAAGCCAGGGCTGTCTTGCCCCCTCCCCTCCATCTCACTCCCTGAGTGCTGAGATTATGGGGGTGCCACCAAGCCTGGCATAGTTCTGACTTCTCTTGAAAGGGGAATGTGTGTCCTGGATGCCATGTACATGGAGATGTGACCTACTAAAGTGGCTTAGTGAGAATTCTTGTCAGTGCCCAGGCAGCAAGTTTGGTGAACAGTCTGGAAATTTAAAAAGAAATGGAACACAATGAAAATAATGCTGATTTTGCCCATGAACACAAATTAGTTATGGACTGTTTTGTCTCATTTCTGCTGCCAGTAATGGCGGTGATGGTTACAATCTGAATTTCTGATTTGTGGATCCTCACCAACCCTGAAGTAGAGTTTATCATGTCTAAGCCCTGAGGACACACCTTTTGGTTCACAGAGCTTTGTAACTTCATCTCTCTCAGCATCTGGTTAGAATGACTTCATCACACAGGTCAGACAGGCCGGCCTGGGGCTGCCTGTCCAATCTCTCCCTTCAGGAATTAGCAGTCAGGTATGGGATAGGAGCTAACTGGTCCAAGGTCTCCAAGAGAGGGCCTTGCAGGGGAAGACCACCCTAATGACCTTTGGTACAGGATTACCCAGAGGGAAGGAATGCCACCCCCTCAACTGTCTGGATTCTGGCTCATCCTGGTCCACCCTGGGAGAATATCAGTTTGCTTGCAAACAGCCAGAACACTAGGACCCCAGTATGCTGCTAGACACAAGCCCAGTCTTAACGGGGGAACCCAGGCTTAGGGTAGCAGAATTCTAGGAGGGGAAGCTGGTGCAAACACATCCTGCTCAGGACTGTGGTGCCATGGGCAGCATTCCCAGGGTGAGACTGTATTACAGGAAAATGGTGAAGATGTGTTGCTAAGTCATTGGAGCCCTTGTCAGCTGACTTTGAGTTGGGCAAAAGGAGGACTGTGCTCCGTGGGCCTGTCCTAACCAGGTAAGCTCTCTAAGAGAGGGTCTGATGGTCAGAGAGGGTGACTCTTCTGACTTAGAGAGAGTAGCCTGCCGTGTGAGAGAGGCTTATGTGGGCATCTGCCAACCCGAAAGCTCTGAGCAGCCAATAGGAATGAAGGCCTCAGTCCCTCCATCTCAGAGAACTAAAAGGGTTCTGTTAACACCAGGTGAACACAGAAGAGCGGGCCTGGTTGCCTTATTTGATGTGGGAAGACCCACCCCTATCGCGGGCAGCACCTTCTAGTAGCAGCCCATATACAAAGAGCATGGCAGAAGGAGGATGATGTGGCTTTTACCCATTCGACCGTCCCTCTTGCCTCTGAGTTGATTCCTTCGCTGATATCAGAACCAGCATTGTCAGCCTTCTACTGTGGACTAGGGACCAGCAGTTCTCCAGAAACCTTCCAGATTTGTGATATCACACCGGGACCGCTGAGCCACCAGGCCTCATGAACTGACCGGGGTCGCTGGCCTCCATAGTAAGAGACAATCACAGCGGGAGTGTAGTCATCCCACAAGCCAAACACCTACTGGGTTTCAGTCTACAGAGGCCACTGGAGTGGTTAAAACTGTCAAGACACGGGGAGGTTGGAATGTTGCAGTTCTAGAGCCTAATTACAATTTACTTTAGCCTTAAAAAAAGTCATTTTAGCCGGGCGGTGGTGGCGCACGCCTTTAATCCCAGCACTCGGGAGGCAGAGGCAGGTGGATCTCTGTGAGTTGGAGGCCAGCCTGGTCTACAAGAGCTAGTTCCAGGACAGGAACCAAAAGCTATGGAAAAACCTTGTCTCAAAAAATCAAAAAAACAAAACAAAACAAAAAAACAGTCATTTCATGTCCACCTCTGTGTCAGACCTAACACCCTGCCCCTAGAGAGACCTAATACACCGACAACAGATAAAATACTTCTGAAACTTGGAAGAACTCCACCAATCAAAGGGCTAAGAATGCTGTCAGATAAATCTGAAGCCTATAGCTGGGATTCCCCCGCCTTCCTGCAAATGTCTTCTTAATGCTTCCGTCAGTGTATTTTAGGATTGCCTTCCCTGAAAACTCTTTGTTCTGTTGTTTTAAAGCTCCATGGAAACGCTTCCACGTTGTTAAACATGGACTTGGTAACCGAAACTTGTGGTCCCTGGGCCCATGATCACTCAGATTTTGGCTCCCAAATAAACTATCTCTTATTCCCTTTGAGGTGAGACCTGTGTTTTTGTGTTGACATTCTATTCCTCTAGAGAGGAACAGTCAGTACAAAGAGCGAGTACTTTACCTGCTGGGCCACCTTCCTAGGCTTTTACTTGATGTCTCCTAGACTGACAGATAACCTTGCTGAAAAGCATCACTAAAGCTTCGAGGGTCTCTTTGCTGCCCCCAGTCCTGAAGCTAAGAATGCCTGGATGTGACATCCCAGTCCTGTGATGGTATTTCCCTGCTCTGCTGCCGACCCCATCTGATGCTCCACCAAATGTCACTGGCAAATACGTTGATGTTTGACTTTCTTCTCTCCTGTAGCTTTAAAAGTTCATGTCGCCTCTTTTATAGTGAAAATGCCATTCTGGGTGGGTGACTTGCATCTGTTTTCCTGTGCCAGAGTTCCCCATATCGGGCTGAGAATAAACTTTAGTTTTGTTTACTTGTTCAATTATTCTTTCATTCATTCATTGAGACAGGATCTTGCCTACAGTCCTAGGTTGTCTTAGATTTTGCCACATACCTCAAGTGGGCCTCAAACTCTTTCTGACAGGAAAAATATAGCTCTCATCTCAAAGGGAATAAAAGACAGTTCATTTTGAAGCCAAACCTGAGTGACCATGACCTGGGAAACATGGATCTAGGTGATCCCAGGTGCCATGTTCTTATATAGAAGCAGTTTATGGAGTTTTTATAGTGCAGTGGTTTGAATCAGAATGGCCCCCATAGGAGTCTAGGCAGTTTGGATGCTCACCTTACTAGACCTGGATGGAGGTGGGTGGTCCTTGGACTTCCCACAGGGCAGGGAACACTGATTGCTCTTCAGGCTGACAAGGGAGGGGGACTTGATCGGGGGAGGTGGAGGGAAATGGGAGGCGATGGCGGGGAGGAGGCAGAAATCTTAAATAAATAAATAAATAAATAAATAAATAAATAAATAAATAAAAGAATGGCCCCCATAGGTTCATAGTTTTGAAGGCTTAGTCACCAGGGAGTGGAACTGTCTGAGAAGGATGAGGAGGTGTGGCCTTATTGGAGATGTGTCACTGGGGGTGGGTCCTGTGGTTTGAAAAGCCCACCCCAGGGGCTGGAGAGATGGCTCAGTGGTTAAGAGCACTGACTGCTCCTCCAGAGGACCCGGGTTCAATTCCCAGCACCCACATGGCAGCTCGCAGCTGTCTGTAGCTCCAGTTTAAGAGAATCTGACATTGTTATACCAACGTGCATGAAATAAAGTTAAATAAAGTTTTTTTTTTTTAAAAAAAGAAAAGCCCACCCCAGGTCTGCTATTTTTCTCTCTCTGCTTGCTGCCTGTGGATCAGGATATAAAGCTCTACGCTCCTGCCCCAGGACCATGCCTGCCTGCTCCCTGTCATGACGAGCATGGACTAACCTTGTGAAAGTGAAAGCAAGCCCCCAGTTACATGATTCCTTTTAGAAGAGTTGCCTTGGTCATGGTGTGTCTTCACAGCAATAGAACGGTGACTAAGACAGATGGTAACAGAACAAAGAGAGTTATAAAGCCAAGCATTTAAAAACTGCATTGGTGGAAACCTCAGAGAGGCAGGTTAGACAAAGACGAGGAATCTCTGCCATTAGGCTTCGGATGCTACCTGATGATATTCTTAGCTTCTGGGTCCTGGATGCTGCTGGTCTGATGAGATTCCGAACAGTTTTTACCTATTAGTGATAAGATGTTAGGCCCGGTACAAGGATAGATACATAGGGATAGAGCTAGCCTCAGATAAGGTTATCAGCCCCTAGACCTGCAACATTCCAGCCTCTCCACACACAGGAGCTAATCAGCCAATTGTCTCTGCTGACACAGCCCCTCTCAGGAGTTTCGTGCACACTCTCCATCCTCTTGCCTCCTCCTTCCCAAGTGTGATGTCTGCCTTTTCTTCCTCTAAAGCAGAGTTGCTGTTCTAAGTGGGCACTGTGAGGATCCAGACCAGGTCAGGCCATGACACCTGCCACGGCCCTTCCCTGCTCATCAACATCACAGGCCCCCTGCTCAGGACACTTCCTACAGATCTCTAGCTAAGAACTTCCAGAAGGGGCACATCAAAGGGCCAGCTGTGGCTGTGGTAGTCACACATCCACTTCCTCTCCAGCTTCCCCGTATCTTGCAGGGGACTCTGGGTGCTTGGCTGCTATGCCGTGTAACCTTCCTGATCTTATTATAAGAAGGGACTGCCTTGTGGGCCAGATTCCACCTCAGAGTCCTCTGCTCCTGTCTGTCATGCTATTATCATCAGACTTGGGGGTACCCAACCTGTGCCCCAGGAAGTCTGGCCACCCACCCTTAATGAGCCAAACTAAAAATGGAAAGCTGAAAAAGGAGACTTACTCAATGTGTCCACATTGGGAGGAAGGGAAAAGAGAGGCAGCTGAAGGAAGAGGCACACACATCTTCACTCCACACCAGGAGGGCGGAAGCATCACTGTTTCTTCCAGATTTTGGGTGGCACAGGGGCTCAGAGGCCCATTCAGAGAGGGAGTGAGGTGTCTGGTCTTCAAGGCAGTGGACCGGGAGTGTGTCCTGAAGGACAGGGTGACTAGAAGAGGACCTCACCAGAGAAATGGGCCCTTTGAGAACTGTCGGAAGGAAAGCTTCCTGCAAACCTGAGATAGCTGCGCTCCCATTCACGGTTCTGAGTTCCCCATTGCTTCCTGCTTGGGGAACCCAAGCTAGAAATCAAAGGGAGTTCTGAGCACAGAGAGAACTATTGACCCAGGATTCATAGCTGACCCGGGTAGAACTGATTCCCATATTTCTTCAGCCTAGAGTTTCTCCTGGGGATGCACTAACCCTACCTGGGTGATTACTATCCCCAGGTTCTGGCCCCTGGCCCTGCCCACCTGGGATGCCTCCCCAGACTTGAGCCGTTTGTATAAAGAGTTAAGAAGTGAGCTAAAGTAACCACAGAGCTGTTATCCAAGTCAGTGATGCTGTCAGGTGTAAGGAGCCGTGACCGGGGCATCTGGAAACGGCTGAAATTCTGCATTGCAGCTGGGTGAGGCGAGTAGAGAACCAGAACGTGACTTCTAGCCTACTCCGGCCCAGGTAGTCACGTGATCCTGTGGGGACTTTGCACTGGGATTTACAGGAAGAGCAGAGGCCTGACCTGCAGGTTGGGGCCTTGGCAGGAGAGGTGGCCTTCCTACTTCCTTTGCTCTGCCTCTTGTTGTCCGGTGGTACAGGGCTCCTCCCATCCGTCTCCCCCCCCCCCCCGCCCCGTGGGGGCTCTGATCAGCCAGTCCACCCAGGACCTAAGGGAAGCATAGCCAGGGGGAAGGAGGAGGGAGAAAGGAGAGCCAGCTGGGGTCCTGCGGGATGATGGTCTGTTGAACTTCCTCAAGGTGAACAGGTGAGCCATTGTTCTTACTGTACTTTGCAGAGTGATCTGTGTGTGTGTGCACGGGTGTGTGTGTGTGTGTATACATGCTTGCAAATATGTATTGCTGTGTTCTCGGGAGCTTAATCAGAGGCAGAGCTGAAACAATTCACTCATTGTGTTTGTTCACGGCCCAGTGTCCTTGTTTGTATCATAAGTGACTCCTGAAGTCATATTTTGGGAAGGAAATTCCATTTGATTTTTCCTTGAACATAAACTGCCAGCTTGTGGAGGTGCCTTCTAAGGAGGCCTTTCAGACGGCAGCCGAGGCTCTAGCAATAACAGAGGAGCTTGGCAGACTTTCTTCCAAAACTTCCTTCTAATCCTCAGCTTGCTATTTCTCTCCTATCAAACGCCACATTGTTCCGAAAGAACAGCTTGGAGGGTTTGGCTAAGCAGAAGGGGAGTGCAACCTCCCTCGACTCCCTCCTTTCTTGGATGTTTTCTCCTTGGTTGAAGAGAGGCAGGCTCATGACAGCTGAAGAACCACCAAGTCGGGATGAGAAGAGACTCCTAGTCAGAGCCCGGCAGCCATCGCCTTCAGAAAGACCTGATTCTGGAGGAGGGGTCAGGCCCCACACTTCCACCTTTCTCTCCCTCCAGAGAGTTCCAGCTGCTGTTGTCGGAAGCTCGCAACATACAGTCACTCAAAAAGTAGCATGAAAACATCTACTGTGGTCTTATCTATCGCAGAGAAAAGTAATTAATGCCAGAGGAAAAAAAAATCAGGTGATAGGGAAATGAGCCTTGAAAGTGAGATTATTTGTAGGAATTTGACAAAGCCGTGTGGATACTGCATTTGATGTTATGGCCAAGTTTTATGATTTAAGGGCAGTGTATATAATCATTAAGTCTCAGGGATTATTTATTTAGCTGTATTTTTGTTTGTTGTTGTTTTGTTTTTTTGAGATAGGGTCTTAGTACGTAGCCCAGAAAAGCTTGCAACTTGAGGCAATTGCCTGCATCAGCAGCCTGGGTGCTGGGATTATAGGTTTACAACACATTAGCATTGATTTGGAGGTGCAAAAGCAGAGTCCCCTTGTACCATTGCTGAGGCTGATGGTGCATCGTGCGACTCTACAGGCAGCTAGGATTGAGCCAGTGCCTGGGGAGTCCCCAAGAGCATAAAAACAACAGGCCCGAGCTCCAGGCTGTGCCTTTGCCTTGGAGAAACTGCCGGGCCTTTGTCCCGGGGAGGTGGTGCCAGGCTCTTGGATTTCCTGCTCTGCTTTGGCAGGTGTCTTTGTGCAGGAATAGGTGGACTCAGAGCACATACCCACCCTGCTTCTGTCTGGAGCACCCTGGCAGCTGCACCCTCAACAGCCCTATCTGAGCCGTGTGCAGGTTGGCCCCACAGTGACCCATGAAGGACCTTCAGTGCTGCTGGCAGCTCTGTCTCCCTTTCTACAAGTACACCAGGCGCTCTTCCAACGAGCATGTGGAATGGGAGTGTGGCTGATATGAAAGCCCGGGGACAGAAAGCACACTGATCCAGTTAGCATCTGCAGAGACACTTCCGGGTTCGTTCAGGAGAGAGCAAGTGCCTGCTGTTCCCCCAGTGGCCATGACATGCTCCCTGAAGGCAATCTGGCTTCAGGGTGGTGGTCAGAACCCAGGTGAACCGCTGCTAAGATAGGTGTACTTATTCCCATGCCGAGATCCTTTCAGCCAAGGGGAAACAGGGAGTGAGGCTTCATAATGGCAGGGCCGTGGTCTACGTTGTTGGTTTCTGGAGGTGGAGACATGGTGGGAAAGGTAGGGAGGCAGGAATGACATCAGACAGGAGGCCGTTGCTGACTCTGGTGGCAGTGAGCAGGAAGGACCAGAGCTTTAGCAAGGAAAAGACCTGACCTGTTTGATGTGGAGGTGACAGAGGGCTTCTGGCAGGGTCTGAACTCCAAGGCAGTGTGTCCCTCCTGGTCCCCATTCAGGATTCTGGACGCTGGCTTTTCCTTAGGCTCAGAGGGTGGAGTTTCTGGGTGGAGGCTGCACATATGATTTCTGGAGACTGACTGCTCTCTCTCTCTCTCTCTCTCTCTCTCTCTCTCTCTCTCTCTCTCTCAGTTCAGTCATTTCAAAACACAGGTGCTCAGTTAAGAATCCATCCTGTCTATCCACCCTTTAGTCATCTGATTAATCCATCCACCCACTCCAACCAGTCATCCACACTCATCCACCTACTTTCCCACCTATCCATTTATCCGCCCATCCATCCATCCATCCATCCATCCATCCATCCATCCATCCATCCATCCATCCACCTGATCTCTCACCTATACAGCTATGCACCCATCCATCTCCCCACCCATAGATCTGTTCACTCACTCTTACACCCATCAACTCACCCACGTACCCACCCACTGCGTGCAGACAGACATCCGTTGCTTAGGTTTGTGATGAGCACCGGCTACACACTGGGCATTGTTGTCAGACTCGAAGAAACACAGACAGCTCTAACAGTGGCTCTTGCACGTGGCTTTAGTTTTACGTTGATTCATTTTTATGATGTTGGGTTGTTATATTTAGGCTTTTATTGCTGTGAAGAGACACCATGACCATGGCAACTTTTATAAAGGAAAACATTTAACTGGGCCTGGCTTACAGTTCAGAATTTTAGTCCAACATCATGGCCGGAAACATGGTGGCATGCAGGCAGATATGGTGCTGGAGAAGGAGTTGAGAGTTCTACATCTGGATCAGCAGGCAACAGGAAGAGAGAAAGAGTGAACCACTAGGCCTGGCTTGAGCTTCTGAGACCTCAAATTTCACCCCCATAGTGATACACTTCCTCCAACAAGGCCACCCCTACTTCAATAAGGCCAAATCTCCTAAGAGTACCACTCCCTTTGGGCCTATGGGAGCCATTTTTTATGCAAACCACCACATGGGTGAACAGGGGTTTAAAAAGCTTTAAACAGACAACTTAGTTGTTTCTGATCCTGCCCTGAAATCAACGCATGGGGAACTTTGGAGTTCCCCTGGAATGGGTCCCAAGTCTGCTGTGCCGCTGGGTACTGCTGTGCTGCTGGCCAGAGCTCCTTCTCAGTGGCGGAGGAGTCATGGAGCCTTCTCCCTGACTCCAACTGTTTATCTTGACAACTGCTGCATGAGATCTGGTGTCTACACTGTGTTCTCTTCTTGTGTCGCCAGAGTCTCAAACGGTCTGTGTTGTGGTTCTTGTCTATCTTTCCTTTACACCAACCCCAGGTCCCCCCCCCCAGCCTTTGTCCACTATGGTGGGAGAAAGGCTCTGTTGGAGAGACTAGCCACCCATAATGGCCATGGACATTAATTAGGGAACATTCCTAAAAGTGGTCCAGATGACAAACACCAGGGATTACACCACAATTTCACATTTTTCAATCATTTCATGACCCTGCAGAACCAGGTAAGGGCTCCAATGACTGTGAACCCTAAAAAGAGACAGCCAGATGCTATCTCCCTTCTGTGGGAGGTGTACCCCACACTAAAACTACTTCTGGCTCTGTGCTGTTTATATGAGATGAGACCTCTGTCCTGAACCATGCACCATACAGAGCTCACAGAAACATATATATGTATATATGGCCATGGCAGCCCAGGAAGTTCTCCAGAAATAGGCTGGGGCACAAGAAACCTGATGTCTTCACACATGGGCTGTAAAGAGAGATGCTAGGTGTGGCAGCACATGCCTTTATTCCCAGCTCTCAGGAGGCAGAGGCAGGTGGAGGCAAGTGGATCTCTGTGAGTTCGAGGTTAACCTGGTCTACAGGTTCCAGGACAGCCAAGGTGGTCACACAGAGGAATCGTGTCTTGAAAAGGAAGAAAAAGAAAAGGAAGGGAAAGGAAGGAAAAGAAAAGGAAGTGAGCACAGGGGCCTGTGGAGGTTTCCTTTGGGAGTTTGGGGGTTTCTGTGAGAGTGAGCACTGGGCACACAGCTCCTGCAGTATGGTATTCTGATGCGTGCCTGGAAGCTGTTGTCATTACCACCATGCAGGGCTTCTGTGTTTTTGCTATGGAGCTGGGCTCCGATGCCTCAGAGATGAGGTCCTCAAGACAAAGATATCCCCCTCCAACCCTGCTCCCTCCCCTCTTTTTCTCCCTCCCTCCATTCCCTCCTCCATTTTGTTTGATGGAGTCTTTACTGTGTAGACCAGACAGGTCTCAAATTTGACGTTCTCCAGCCTCAGCTTTTGGCACGCTGGGATTGTAGGTGCGCTTTACCATTCCTGGTCCTAGAAAGATTACCCCCTTGTATCACAGAGCAAAGTTTTCTTTGGAAAACAGAGGATTTGAGGAAAAGGGGGCTGTCAAGTCTTGGGAAGCATGCAGAAAGAAAGCTGCACTTGACTTTTATTATTATTTTTAAAATCCCTCTCTTTAATCCAGGGACAATCAAAGGTGCCCAGGTGCTTTTAACCTCTCTTGGGTGCTTGGAATCAGTTTGTAAACCGTGAGAAACAGGATGTGATCGAATTAGGATAAAGAGCCCCTGTGGTCCTGGTGGAGACCACTGTGGTGAGGGTCCGTGGCTCCTTGCCATGCAGCAAACAGTTAGAGGGCGCTCTGCTCTAGGTGTCTGTGTTCTGTCTAGGAAGCAGCCCCCACTCTGTGGGTGCGTGCGTGTGTGTGTGTGTGTGTGTGTGTGTGTGTGTGTGTGTGTGTGCGTGTGCGTGCGTGCGTGTGCGTGTGTGTGTGTGTGTGTGATGTACTCTGCTGAGGTTTTCCACCCATCTCTGTCTTCCTTGGTTGTTTGCAGGTCATGGCGCAGGCTGGTGGGTTGCCGCAGGCCAGCACTACTTCTGGCCAGCCCTATGTGAGCAAGTTGGTTCTGCTCGGAAGCAGCTCTGTGGGCAAGACCAGCCTGGTCCTTCGCTACATCAAGCAGGACTTCAACAGCGTCTTGCCGACTGTGGGTTGTAAGTGCGGAGAGCCCTGATAGGGGCAGATGGGAACGTGGACTGCCTCAGGATGGCCCCTGTTCTGAAAGCCGAGGCTGGGTATGCCAGGACTGTAGGGAGAAGCTGGCTGTCCATCAAGGGCAAGCAGGCACACTATTCTGCAAGTGTGTGTAAACAACCTCCACTAGGGGTGTAGTTTCAGCCCAGTGGGCATTTGTGTGTAGATCCAGGGGCAGAGGTTCTGGTCCTAGAAGGCTTGAGTGTGGAACACGGGCAGTGAGGACAGCCCGAGGAAGGTCACCTTCCTAGCTACTGCCCTCCAGCCAGCTCATGAGGCTCCCTAATTAGTTTAGTCTATGGAGAACCTACTCTATGCCCAACATCATGTACCTAGGCCTCCCTCAGCTTTTCCTGATTCCCACTGCATCCTTAGGATTGCAGCTCAACCATCACACCCTCTGTGTCATTCTTCAACATCAAAGACTTGGGTTTGGTCACTAGGTTTGGGCTGGGGCTGGGGATGCTGTAAGGAAAGAGAGGGAAAACCTCTCTGTGTGCTTGCTGTATGTATGTATGTATGTATGTGAGACAATGTCTTACTATGTAGCTCAGGTTGTCCTGGAACTCTCTGTCCTCAGACTTCTTCCCATGAGCCGTGATGATAAGTGTGTGGCATGTTTGAATTTGGAGCAAGGAAAGATCAGAGAGCACCACCCCCCCCCTCATTCCTGCAGATTTTGTTTTTCAACACCCAATAGGGTTTTCTTAGCTTCTGAAGTGGATGGTCCTGCCTCCAGAAGCTCAGTCAGAAAGAATGAGCTATGGTGTGATCAGGGGTTGGGGTGGCTAGGGTTAGAGTGCATAGGGTTGGGGTGGGCGGAGCCTTGTGCTGAGGTTCTCTTCTGGGGATGAATTGAAGGACTGACTGCCTTATACAGATGACATCTACCGTGAGCGAGCTTTCCAGCCCTGAAAATTAGCTTCTAAAAGGCACCTTGACAGTCCTTAGAAAGCTGGGGCAAAGCTAACTGACCCCCTAGCTGCCTTTGCTTTGAGCTACTGACATTAGCTGATGTTAAGATTGACTGGGCACTATGCTGTGTCTTCCACTAGCTTTGCTGCACTTCTGACGCGTGTGGGCTGTGAGCAACAGTGGTCAGGAGCCGTAAGTCTGCTTACGCCCGCCCCGGACGGCTTCATCTCTAATTATTTTCCCCTTTGTGGAGTCACTCTGCTTAAAGTAAATAAATAAATAAAATCCATACAGGGCTGGAGAGATGGCTCAGCGGTTAAGAGCACTGACTGCTTGCTCTTCCAGGAGTCCTGAACTCAATTCTCAGCACCCATATGGCCGCTCACAATCTGATGCCCTTTCCTGGTCTGCAGGCACACATGCACTTGTATATATTAAAAAACGGACATATAGTATTTGAAATTTAATCTTGGAATATTTCATCCCCCAGCCCAAATCCATCCACCCATTCACCTTTCCAACTCCCCCAGAAGCACCACACCACATCCTAACTTCATGACTTCTTCCCCCCCCCTTTTTGGGTAGCCCCCTGAGTTTAGTTAGAGCTGTCCTCAAGTGCACGGTGTAGCGCCATCTACTGGAGAATGAGTACTTTATCAGGGGCCACATCCTTGAATAAAACCTTTTTCCTTTCCCCAGCAATCTTCAATTGCCAACAGCTCTTCAGCAAGTGGGAAGGCCCCCGAACATCCCCATTCATGCTGGGATGTTGGCTATCTTCATCTTATGGAGGCAATCACAGCTGCTGTAACTTCATGGTACAATGGCCCTGCCATGACCAAGAGACACTGTTTCAAGGGCATTCTTTCCTAAGCTCTGGCTCTTACAATCTTCCCACCCTCTCTTCTCTGCTCTTCCCTGAGTCTTGGGGAAGAGGTGTGATGTCAATGTCTCCTTTAGGGCAGAGTCCTCCAGTCAGTCACCTTTGCTCCAATTTGACCAATAGCAGACCTCTGTATTTACTGGTGTTCATTGGTGAGGGCTAAGAGCTGCACTAACCTTAGGGGCACAGAGATAACTTCTTCGAAGGCAGCTTGATACTATGTCCATTCCGTAAAATAATAGCAGTGGGCTCTTTCTTAGAGTCACTGAGCCTCCAGCCATCTCACCCTGCTTTTTTATGCCAGAAGTGACAAAAAATTTTGACTTCAGTGGACTTGAGACTTTGGTCTCTCCTTTCATGCTCCATCTTTTTTTTTTAACTTCTTTATTGATTTTTATTGAGATCTACATTTTTCTCTGCTCCCCTCCCTGCTTCTCCTCTCCCCTTCAACCCTCTCCCAAGGTCCCCATGCTCCCAATTTACTCAGGAGATCTTGTCTTTTCTACTTCCTATGTAGATTAGATCCATGTGTGTCTCTCTTAGGGTCCTCATTGTTGTCTAAGTTCTCTGGGATTGTGATTTCTAGGCTTTTTTTTTGCTTTATGTTTAAAAACCACTTATGAGTGAGTACATGTGATAATTGTCTTTCTGGGTCTGGGTTACCTCACTTAAAATGATGTTTTCTAGCTCCATCCATTTGCCTGCAAATTTCAAGATGTCATCATTTTTTTCTGCTGTGTAGTACTCCATTGTGTAAATGTACCACATTTTTCTTATCCATTCTTTGGTCGAGGGTCATTTAGGTTGTTTCCTGGTTCTGGCTATAACAAACAATGCTGCTATTAACATAGTTGAGCAATGTCCTTGTGGCATGGTTGATCATCCTTTGGATATATACCCAAAAGTGGTATTGCTGGGTCTTGAGAAAGGTTGTTTCCCAGGTGTCGGAGAAATCGCCACACTGATATCCAAAGAACTATACCAGCTTACACTCCCACCAGCAATGCAGGAGTGTTTCCTTTACCTCACAACCTCTCCAGCATAAGTTGTCATCAGTGTTTTTGATCTTGGCCATTCTTACAGGTGTAAGATGGAATCTCAGAGTTGTTTTGATTTGCATTTCTCTGATGACTAAGGATGTTGAGCGTTTCCTTAAGTGTCTTTCAGCCATTTTAGATTCCTCTGTTGATAGTTCTCTGTTTAGGTCTGTACTCCATTTCTTATTGGATTATTTGTTCTTTTGATGAACAATTTTTTGAATTATTTGCATATTTTGGAGATCAGACCTCTGTCTGATGTGAGGTTGGTGAAGATGTTTTCCCATTCTTTAGGCTATCTTTTTGTCTTATTAACCATGTCCTTTGCTTTACAGAAGCTTTTCAGTTTCAGGAGGTCCCATTTATTAATTGTTTCTCTCAGTGTCTGTGCTACTAGGGTTATACTTAGGAAGTGGTCTCTTGTGCCAATGCATTAAGTGTACTTCACACTTTCTCTGCTATGAGGTTCAGTGTGGCTGGCTTTATGTTGAGGTCTTTGATCCATTTGGACTTGAGTTTTGTGCATGCTGGATAGATATGGGTCTGTTTTCATTCTTCTACATGTTGATATCCAGTTATGCCAGCAACATTTATTAAATACCCTTTCTTTTTTTCACTTATATTTTTTGCTTTTTTGTCAAAAATCAGGTGTTTGAAAGTATGTGGATTAATATCTAGGTCTTCAATTCAGTTCCATTGGTCCTCCTGTCTGTTCTTATGCCAATACCAGGCTGTTTTCAGTACTGTAGCTCTGTAGTAGAGTTTGAAGTCAGGGATTGTGATGCCTCCAGAAGTTCCTTTATTGTACAGGATTGTTTTGGCTATCCTGGGTTTTTTTGCTTTTACATATAAAATTGAGTACTGTTTTTTCAAGGTCTATAAAGAATTTTGCTGGGCATTGCATTGAATCTGTAGAATGCTTTTGGTAAGATTGCCATTTTTACTATGTTAATTCTACCTACCCAAGAGCATGGGAGATCTTTCCACTTTCTGAGGTCTTCTTCAATTTCTTTCTTCAAACATTTAAAGTTCTTGTCATACAAGTCTTCCACTTGTTTGATTAGAGTTACTCAGGTATATTTTATGCTATTTAAGGCTATTGTGAAGGATGATGTTTCTCTAATGTCTTTCTCAGCCCATTTATCATCTGTGTACAGGAGGGCTACTGATTTTTTTTTGAGTTGATCTTGTATCCTGGTACATTACTGAAAGTGTTTATGTGTTGTAGATGTTCTTGGTAGAATTTTTGGGGTCACTTATGTAAACTATCATATCATCAGCAAATAGTGAGAGTTTGACTTCTTCTTTTCTGATTTGTATTTCCTTGATCTCATTTTGTTGTCTTAGTGCTCTAGCTAGGACCTCAAGAACTATATTGAATAGATACAGAGAGAGTGGACAACCTTGTCTTGTTCCTGATTTCAGTGAGATTGCTCTAGGTTTCTCTCCACTTAGTTTGATGTTGGCTGTTGGCTTGTTGTATATTGCCTTTATTATGTTTAGGTATGTTCCTTGTATCCCTGTTCTCTCCAAGACCTTTATCATGAAGGGATGTTATATTTTGTCGAAAACTTTTTCAGCATCTAATTAGATAATCATGTGGTTTTTATTTTTCAGCTGGTTTATATGGTGGATTACGTTGACAGATTTTTGTATGTTGAATCATCCCTACATCTCTGGAGTGAAGCCAACTTGATCATGGTGGATGGTAGTTCTGATGTGTTCTTGGATTTGAATTGCCAGTATTTTATTGACTATTTTTGCAGCAATGTTCATGAGTGAGATTGGTCTGTAGTTCTCTTTCTTAGTAATGTCTTTAGATGGTTTGGGTATCAGGGTAATTGTAGCCTCATAAAAAGAGGCAATGTTCCTTCTGTTTCTATTGTGTGGACTAATAGAAGGAACATTGGTATTAGTTCTTTGAAAATCCTGTAGAATTCTGAGCTGAAACCATCTGGTCCTGGGCCTTTTGTTTGGGAGAGTTTTGATGACTGTTACTATTTCTTCAGCAGTTATACATCTGTTTAATTTGCTTATCTGGTCTTGATTTAATTTTGGTAAGTGATATTTACCCAGAAAATTGTCCATTTTCTTTAAGTTTTCCAGTTTTGTGGAATACAGGTTTTTGAAATATGACCTGATGATTCTCTGAATTTCCTCTGTGTCTATTGTTATGCCCCCCTTTTTATTTCTGATTTTGTTAATTTGGATATTCTCTCTCGCCTTTTGGTTAGTTTGGATAAAGGTTTGTCTATTTTGTTGATTTTCTCGAAGAACCAACTCTTTGTCTCATTGATTCTTTGTATTGTTTTCTTTTTTTTTATTTTGTTGATTTCAGCTCTCAATTTGATTGTTTCTTGCCTTCTAGTTCTCTTGGGTGAGTTTGCTTCTTTTTATTCTAAAGTTTGCAAATGTTCTGTTAATTCACTAGTGTGGGATTTTCCCAGCTTCTTTATGTAGGTATTTAGTGCTATGAACTTTCCTCTTAACACTGCTTTCATTGTGTCCCATAAATTTGGGTATGTTGTGTGGTCATTTTCATTGAATTTAATAAGTCTTTAATTTCTCCCTTTATTTCTACTTTGACTCATTTATGATTTAGTTGAGCATTGTTTAATTTCCATGTGTTTGTGGTCTTTCACTAATTAGTATTGTGGTTGAATTCTAGTTTTAAGCCATTGTGATATGATAAGATACATGGGGTTATTCCATCTTTTTGTATCTGTTGAGGTTTGTTTTGTTACTGAGTATGTGGTCAATTTTTGAGAAGGGTCCGTGAGGTGCTGAAAAGAAGATATACTCTTTTCTGCTTGGATGGAATAGTCTACAGATGTCTGTTAAGTCCATTAGAGTCACAACATCTGTTATTTTCCTTATTTCTCTGTTATTTTTTTTTGTCTGGCTGACCTGTCCAGTGGTGAGAGTGGAGTGTTGAAGTCTCCCACTATTAGTGTGTAGGGTTTAATGTATCGTTTAAGCTTTAGAAGTGTTTCTTTTACATATGTATTTGGGGCATAGATGTTCAGTATTGAGATTTCTTCTTGATGGATTTTTCCTGTGACTAATATGAAATGTCCTTCTTTGTCTCTTTTGATTGATTTTAGTTTGAAGTCTATTTTGTTAGATATTAAGATAGCTACACCAGCTTGTTTCTTAGGTCCATTTGATTGGAATTTTTTTCCCAACCCTTTACTCTGAGACTATGTCTATCTTTGAGGTTGAGGTGTGTTTCTTTTATGTAGCAGAAAAATGGAGTCTGTTTTCGTATCCAATATGTTATCATGTGTCTTTTTATAGGTGAGTTGAGTCCATTTATATTAAGTGATATTAATGACCAGTGATTGTCATCTCCTGATAATTTAGTTTTCGTTGTTGGTGATGTGAATTTGTGTGTTTTCCCCTTCTTTGGGATTTGCTGCTGTGAGATCATCAATTGTCCATGTTTTTGTTGACGTAGCCAACTTCCTTGGGTTGGAGTTTTCCTTCTAGTACTTTGTGTAGTGCTGGGTTTGTGGCTAGGTGTTGGTTACATCTGGTTTTGTCATGGAATATCTTGTTTTGTCCTTCAATGGTGAGTGAAAGTTTTGCTGGGTATAATAGTCTGGGCTGGTCTCTTAATGTCTGCATAACACTTGACCATGACCTTCTGGCTTTCATTGTCTCCAATGTAATTCAGGTGTAATTCTGATAGATCTGCCTTTATATGTTACTTGGTCTTTTTTCTTTGCAGGTCTTAATATTCTTTCTTTATTCTGTATGTTTAGTGTTTTGATTATTATGTGGTTAGGGGACTTTTTTTTATCCAGTCTATTTGGTGTTCTTTATTCTTCTTGTATCTTCATAGGCATATCTTTTTTTTAGGTTGGGAAAGTTTTCTTTCTTTTTTTTTTTTTTGGTTTTTCGAGACAGGGTTTCTCTGTGGTTTTGGAGCCTGTCCTGGAACTAGCTCTTGTAGACCAGGCTGGTCTCGAACTCACAGAGATCCGCCTGCCTCTGCCTCCCAAGTGCTGGGATTAAAGGCGTGCGCCACCACCGCCCGGCGGGAAAGTTTTCTTCTATGATTTTGTTAAAAATATTTTCTCTGCTTTTGAGTTGAACTTCTCCTTCTTCTATACTATTATTCTTAGGTTTGGCCATTTCATGGTGCTCTATATTTCCTGGATATTTTGGGCTAATCTTTTATTAGATTTAATGTTTTCTTTGACTGATGAGTCTATTTCCTCTTTTGTATCTTCAGTACTTGAGACTCTCTTCCATCTCTTGTATTCTGCTGTTCAGGCTTGCATTTGTAGTTCCTGATTGTTTTCTAATGATTTCTTTTTCTATATTTCCCTCAGCTTGTGTTTTATTTATTGTCTCCATTTCAATTTTCAAATCTTGAATAGTTTCTTTCATATGTTTGATTGCTTTTTCTTGGTTTTCTTTAAGGGATTTGCCCATGTCTTTCAATTTTTTGTTTGTCTTTTCCTCCATTTCTTTGAGGGAATTTTTCATTTCCTCTTTAAGAGTCTCAAACATTATCCTGAAGTTATTTTTTAGGTCATTTTCTTCTTCATCATCTACATTTGGTTGTTCAAGTCTTGTTGTTGTAGGGTCTCTAGATTTTACTGGTGTCGTGTTGCTCTTTGTGGTGTTGAATGTGTTCTTACCTTGTCTACTCATTTTCTCCTCCAATAGGTATGGTGGGGGCTGTCTGTGACTCTGGTGATTAATCTTCTAGGTGCCAGTGGATCCAAGGCTCAGTTCCTTGTTGTACAGTCAGTGCTATGGTTCTAGTTACCCTCTTGGTCACTCTGTGTTCCTGGAGGTTGTTTGGTACTCCTGGGGTTTGCTCTGCTCCCATGGAGTTTGCTGTCTTAGTCCTGCTCTGGTCTAAGCTGCTGGCTCAGACCTGTTTCTATAAATGTCCCTGATCTGGATCTGCTCCTGCAGAGGTCCCTGGCTTGGGGTGGGTCCTGAAAAGGTCTCTGGCTCTGATCTCAGAGGTCCCATACTCACACCCCAACCTGCAGAGGTTTCTGGTTCCTGCCTACTCCCTTGGAAGTCCCAGATGGACTCCTGGACCCACAGAGGTCCTGACTCAGGCCTACTCCATCAGAGGTCCCAGACTCATGCCCAGATCTGCAGAGGTACTGGCTCAGTCCTAGTTCCTAGGAGGTCCCAGACTCACACCCAGACCCGCAGGGGTCCCAAGGTCTACTCCCTCGAAGGTCCCAGATTCATACCCAGAACCTCAGCAGTCTCTGGCTCTGGCCCACTTGCTCAACAGTTGCTCCCCTGTACCTGTTTCTGTGAATTTTGCTGTCTCATGTCTGCTCCAGCCCAGGTCTCTGGCTCAGACCTGCCTCTGCAAATGTCCCTGGTCTTGACCCACTCCCGCTTCCATGGAGCTTGCCGTTCTAGGCCCACTCCGGCCTAGGTCACTGGCTCCTCAAGCTCCTTCTTATTAATACATCCACCCATCTCTCCCCTAAAATGCCCAGCCTCAGTGATTATCAATCTGTGCAGCCAGGTCTGGTGGGTGATACCTCCTTTCTCTCAAGGAAGGCTCAGCTCTGTGTTGTGTAAACATCTCAGCCCTGGCCATTGGGCTATAGCCTGGGTGGAGAGCCGCATTGCCCTTGCACATTGATGGGATTTGACACTGAAAACTCCCAGCCATCATGTTTAAACCAGAAAAGGAAAATGGGGCAGACAAAGATTGTCAACGGAGAAGGCAAACACCAAAGAGGCTTTCTTCTGGTGACTGAGCGTGGCTTTGGAATGTGACAGGTGGCTGAATGGCCAGTGTGCCTGAGGGACCAAGGCATGAGAATCCTTGGAGTTCAACACATTGCTGGACACTGTAGAGACATGCCAGGTTATTCACTGCTGGACATGGATTATGTTCCTTTCACGTCATCATTCTTAGTTCAGGGTCTTTTACTTTATCCCAAGGATTTAGCTTCACCCCAAGAGAAAGACTAGAAGGGACACAAAGCAGCCGCCAGCTGAGCTTTGCTTAGTAGGGAAGCTCTGGTGTAACGTCCGTGCTACTACGTGTACTACGGTCCTGTAGAGCCTGTACTATGTGTACTACGGTACTATGCCTGTGATGTTTTGCAAGTGAGCTGGCAAAGGCCTGGGGATTGACACACACATATACACACAAAGACAGAGACACAGGTCATCCTTGAAACAAGAATGCTCCCTTTATTGTGTTCCAGGGCAGCTTATATAGGGATCCTTAACTAATAGCCATGCCCCAGCCAAACCCACCAGAAACCAGGAATTCCTGAGGGTCTTGGGCTCAGAGCAGCTGCAAACAGGAAAACAAGTTGTTTTGCTCAGAGCAGTTGCAAGCATAACAAGTTGTTTACAAGAAATTTATGGTCTGGGGTTCCACAGCCCCCAACAGTCTGGCTTCTGGAACAGGCATTCACTCAGCCTCCATCAGCAAGTGTCTAGCTGCCTCTCCCTGGGCTGCTGAGCATAGACTGCCGCCATGACACACTAGGAGTCACGGGTGACCACCTTATCCCCAGCAAACACTCACTGGCCTCCTGACTGCAGGTGCGTTCTTCACGAAGGTGGTGGATGTGGGCTCTTCATCTCTGAAGCTTGAGATCTGGGACACGGCTGGCCAGGAGAAGTACCACAGTGTCTGCCACCTCTACTTCAGGGGTGCCAATGCTGCGCTCTTGGTGTATGACATCACTCGCAAGGTAGGGTTACCTTCTGCCTCCTTCCCCAGGCAACTGTACTGTTTCCTGCCTTCTGCAGGGGTCAATGGCAAGGAAACAGGACTGGGACCATGTTTTATGGGAGCTACTATTTCTACAAAAAGGGACTATTAAGCCTATACAAACTCACCTCATTCAGGAGGTCCTCTCGGCAACCCTTCCCAGGCAAAGTTGGGCTTGGTTTCTCTGCAGTCTCTCGGCACACCCCTTCTCCCCACAGCCCCACCATCGCTGGCTGGTGTGCTGCTGGATGCCAAGAAGCTGCTACAGACCCAGCCCACCGCCATAGGCCATCCATCATGTATGCAAAACACAGAGCATGCGTGAAGATGACACTGGAGTACTAGACTCACATGTCTGTGTGTGTCCAGCCTGGCCTAGGGTGGGGTGAGCCTGCTGCCCCCAAGACTATAACAGGAGCTAGGGAAGTGGGGACTAGTCATAGCGGGTGGGAGGCAGGAAGACATACTGGGAGAGGGTCTCAGATAAAGCCCTGCAGTGGACCCAGAAAGTGTGTGTTAGGCGCAGATCCAGGAGGGTGGAGGGTTGGGTCCCCACATTAGCCTTGATGCCCTAGGTTAGGAGAAAAGTTCCAGTGGATACAGGGCCAAGTCCCCCCACATAGCCTATGAGGGGCTGTAGTTAGGAACTGGGTTGGGGTGATCACAGTGCCCTCAAACTCTCCTGCACAAAATGGAGTTCCTGACCCCAAATGCCCTGTGCCCTGCACATCCCTGGCTCTCTGGTGTGATGCCCGTCACATAGCCTTCCCCTACCAGGGGCCAGCCCATCCTGGCTGCCCTCCCAGGGGGACAGAGCAGTTCCTTGGCATTGCACTCTGGGAAAAGGCCACGATGTGGCGTCCTACCCGCGAGGGACACCTGCTTTGCTCTTCTGGCTCAGCAAGAACTCCAGCGTGGTTTCTGTTCTGTCTCTTTAGGATTCCTTTCACCAGGCCCAGCAATGGCTGGAGGACCTGGAGAAGGAGTTCCAGCCAGGAGAAGTGGTGGTGATGCTGGTTGGCAACAAAACCGACCTCGGCGAGGAGCGCCAAGTGTCCTTCCAGGTGCCCTATGGTGGCAGGCGGCAGGAGGGAGGCCTTGGCTCTGTGGACTTGAGGGCTTTTGAAACTGTCACACACACACACACACACACCCTGTGCTTCAGGTACTCACGTACCACCTACATACATACTTACATGCACACCCATGATTCCTTTACTAACGTATATGCTCATACTTCCTAAGCACACACGTTCACACACAGGCAGAGCCATGCTGCCTGAATATACCTTCATAAGCACAGACACACACGTCATACATGCTAATACCTCCGCATGCAAACCCACAAGCACTCATGTGTGTTGAAATTCAAAAGATCCCACTGTAGTCCCCCCTTCTGGCTGGAGATTCATGTGGGAGGTGTGTGTATACGTATGCACACGGGGAGTGTGTATGTGGGGTGGTCTGTGTGAAGGATGTGCGCACACCTATGTGACCCAGTACAACCAGTCCTTTTTTGGTTGTCTTGAGGCAGGCTTTTATGTGTTCAAGGCTGGCCTGGAACTCAGACTCATGATTTTTCCACCCCAGCTTCCTAAGTGCTGGGATTATTTATATTATATTTATATAATATATATTTATTATTATAGCATTATCCAGTTTCTTGTTGTGAGTCAGCCAGGAGGAGTTCCTGGAGGGACTCCCATTAAACACACTGATTTTTTTTTCCTTCAGGAAGGGAAGGAATTTGCGGAGAGCAAAAGCCTCCTCTTTATGGAAACCTCGGTCATGCAGAACTACCAGGTGTCTGAGGTTTTCGATATCATTGGTGAGTGATGGCGCGCCATAGGAGGGTGGGAGCTCTCCCCTGTGCCTCAACCCCTGAACCACCTTCTGGTGTTTCTGGGGGCTGGGAGGACCATGAGGAAGAGTGGTGGAGTGCTTGGGTTAGGGTGCTGGGGGTGGGGATTCCCTCCATAGTAAACCCCTGTTTTCTACAGCCCGGGAGCTACTGCAGAGAGCCGGAGATAGGGGGAGCAGCAGCCCACAGGATGGTGAGGCTGTGGTTCTGAACCAGGGACCTGCTGCCAGGCAGCGCCAGTGTTGCGCGTGAGTTACTGAGCGTGCGGACGGCATCTCAGCCTGTGCCTCAGAGGGTCCTCAGCCCCTCTGTTCCGAGGCAGCAGCGGCTTCTGAACAAGGCTGGCAACTCAGACTATTCATACTCTCCATAAGATGGGTTGTGCCTGAGCCCTGGAGGCTTCCAGAAGTTGGCTTCCTTCATAAAAAACTGCTTGCCAGAGCTGCTGGGAATGGCCAGTGGCAGGATCCGGTGCAGAATGACTCCCAGAAGATTGCCAGTCCCACTGATATTTCCCAATCCCACCATATTCCTGGATGCCCTGAGCCGGTGTACCTGCGCCACCTAGGCTGTCCCATTCCACGGCCTTGCTACCAGAACGGAAGAGTTAAATGAAGCAGAGAAGAAGTGTGAGCTGGAAAGATTCTTTGACTCATGCCATGGGAAGACAGTTGCTTCGTCCTGGGGCAGCTGGTCTCTAACTGGACCACCTTGGTTCTAGGAGTTGCCAAGGGAGAAAGGGGCTGATAAAGAAGGGGGGGGGACATCCACACTGGGAAAAATGGAGAGATGAGCCCAAGTGGTGGGTCTCAGAGAGGTGACCCTGGAGAGACAGTCAGGAGTGGTGGGGATGGGTGTGTCCCCCTTCCAGCTGTGAATAGACAGAGCCAGGCATCTATTTAGCGGTGCCAGGACTCTCGAGCCTCCATGGTATTGTCTATGCATCCTTCTCTCTAAATATTAAGGGTCTTCACAATCTGACCACTGCCCAAGGTTGCACTAGGACCCACGGCCCGACAGGTCACACTGTCAGGCTGCACACATTAGTCTGGTTTGTAGGCATTAAACATGGCGAAAGCCTGTGGGGCAAGTGTATTGAGGGTGGGCATAGGCATTGGTCTGGGAAGACTGTCTTTCCTGGTGGTGACTATTACTGCACTGAGAGTTTTCATCTTTATAGAGAAACCCAGGTCCTTGTCCAGGGAGGAAAGCTCCAGAGGGTCTCTCTCTTGACGCTTGCTATGGCAACATGGAGGTACATTAAATGTGGCCACTTAGGGGGCAAAACTGTTTTTTGTTTTGTTTTGTTTTTGAGACAGGATTTCTCTGTGTAACAACCCTAGCTGACCTGGAACTAGCTCTAAAGACCAGGTTGGCCTTAAACTTGAAGAGACCCGCCTGCCTCTGCCTTCCAAGTGCTGGATTAATAAAAGGCATTTGCCGCCACCACTGCCCCACACAAGGCTGGTTTTTTCTCTTTGCTTCTGGGAGTGTGATAAGCTGTTGAGTCTCAACAACGAGGCACTGTTGCTGGATGTGGTGATAGAAGCTTCTAATCCCAGTACATGCGAGATTGATGCAGGAGAATGGCCAATTTGTTCTGGGCTGCACAGAGAAACAAACAAAAAAACCAGAATGAAACAAACCCCAGAGAACTCCACAGAATGAAATGTTGTTTCCTCACTGAGGAAGGTGGCCCCACTGTGTCCGCTGTAAGCACAGACAAAAGGGAAATCCTCTTTTCCACTTTATGCCAAATTCTCAGTCAAAGTGAGCTCAGGCTGGCCAGGAGCTTGGCGGTGCCTGGGCTGTGCCCTCTGCTCCATCAGCTTTGCCTGGACAGACAGACCAACCCCAGCTTCCTTGTCTGGGGACTGGAGGGAGCCTCCTGGGTCCACTGCACCCCTGGACGGATCCAGCTTCAGTTCTAGGGCCTGGAAACAACCAGACTTTTTGGTACTGATGTCGTCCCAACCTGACCGGGAGTGCTGTGACCACTGGGCAGATGTGGGCCAGACACGGAAAGGCTTGTTCTGAGGATCCGTGAGGAAGTGTCAAGTGCTTCTTGGGAGAGTCTTGCCCACTCTTCCTCCGCCCCTTTTCTAGTGAAGCCTGCTGATGCCATGGGGCTGCTGTTCTGACAGCTAGGGAAGGCGGAGAGTGGCCACATGATGGCGCTCTAATAAGTGAACTAGGGGATATGAATATTCTAGCATCCCGGTCTATCCCCTTCATCTCCAAGGTCTCCATCGGGGCTGGGGAATCATTCTACAAGCTGGCAAGCCCCTCCTAAAGGTGATGAGAGGCTTGGGCCCCAAGACCACTAGGTGGCGCTCCAGTATCACCTAAGGCAATCCTATTCTGTCCCAAGTGTTTACAAACTCAGGTGAACCTCCTAAGAGCAAAGTCATTGCTTGAGGACAGAGGAAGAGGGAAAACACCAGGGAGATCTGTAGGGTGCCTGTCTGTCTGATGGCTAATCTCTCCTCTCCCTTGACTGATGAGTATTGCTCCCTTCAGCACACTCCACCAGAAAGCCCAAGACTGGGCAGGTCTGGTACCATGAAGCTTCCTCGCCTCCTCCTCCACTAGGCAAGTGAAACTCAGTCTGCACCGGAATCACACTGGAGAAATCTCTTACAGTTGAGAGGCAGGACCCCAAGCTCACGGTCAAGGTTAGCATGTCCAGGTGGGACCCAGGACCCCATCAGAGGACCCAGGGCCTTTGGACAGTGGGACACAGTGTCCAGCTAAGCTGAGGTCCTTTTCTGTGACAGGAAGTGCAGGAGCCTAGCCAGGCACACCATGAGGGGCACAATCAGCATGGATAGTTTTAAAGAACAGCTCACCAGCTGTTTCAGAAGGTCAATGTTATGATGTGTGTGTGTGTGTATGTGTGTGTGTGTGTGTGTGTGTGTGTGTGTGTGTGAGAGAGAGAGAGAGAGAGAGAGAGAGAGAGAGAGAGAATATGCACAGTTATCCACGTTTCCAGGCTTATATTTCATCTTACTCTTGAGAGAAACGTGCTGAATTATTTGGGGGCAATGTCTTGGTGTCTGCAGCTCCCCACCAAGTATAGGTGAGTCTTAGGAAGAGGAGGGGAAGTGGGAAAACAGCATACAGGAGAGCTGACGAGTTCAGGTGGTTGAGATAGTCACTACAGTATCTTTTGGAATTTCCTGTGTGTTTTAAAACTGTTCCAAGACTGGAGAAAACGAATATGCCTCCATTCATCTTTCTGGATGTTCCTGGAGACTGGTTACGGGAGGCAGTCCTCCAAGCACAACAGCCATTACCATTGCCATAAGAGCAGGGCTGTTACCTGCAGGAAATCTTCAACAAGATCCAGCCTACACAGGAGGTGGGTAGGGAGGGCCAGTAGACCTTCATCTGAGATCCTAGCCACTCCCTGTGTGCAGCGAGCTGCATGGAATCACACCTGATGGAGATGTATAATCAACTCCTGAGATGGCTAAGGCCTGACCTATGCTATGATCATGCAATGATTATCAGCTGCCTGCATATGCGTGAACCTATGGGCAGTGCCCACCTGGCAATCCGGGATTGGCAGCCCATGCCTACTTAAGGGCTGGGAGAGGTTTGCCCAAAGGGAGAGGAAAAAAGGAGAGGAGAGGTCAACGGAGAGAGAGGGAAAGAGAGAGGAGAGAGGTCAAGGAGAGAGGGAAGAGAAGAGAGAGAGAGAGAGGTCAAGGGAAGAGAGAGGGGAGAGAGAAAGAGAAGGAGAAGGAGATGAATTGCTGTGAATAAAGTCCTGAAAACTGCTGCAAGAAGAGCTCCGGGGGTTGCGTTTTTCCTTGCTGGACGAGGGCTGAACGTGACACCTGTGCCCCCATCTCAGCTGCTTGCTGTTTTCCCCCAAGTGGTTTTGGAAGATCCTAGAGTATAGCCTGGGTAGAACAGCTTAGATGGCAGCCAGATGACCCCCAGCGGAGGCCCAAGTCAGTCTGTGGGCAGGACGGAACTTTCTGAGCTGGGATGAGGCATCTGCATGCGCCGATGAGGCTGCCAGAAACCACTGGCTCTCCTCTATGCAGGTGAATCTCCTCGCTGCCCCAGCTTCCCCATGGAGTCTCCCTAAGCTCCTGTCCGAGTTCCCCCCCTTTCTAAGGACACCAGGTGTGCTGTGTTGACACCCATCTTACTCTGACTCAGGTACCCTGAGAAGAGTGGGTGTGTGCTCTGACTCCAAAGTTGTTTGAGGAAGGGTATAGAGACACCGCGTGTGACTTAAAAGGGGCACATAGGATCCAAATGATCAGGGGTCAGGTCTCTGGGATTCTCCTCTGAGCAGGAATGAGGGTGGCATGACCGCATGCGTTAGTGGCTGCTAGCACTCATCAAGCGACAAGGAACAGAGTATGTTCAGGGTGGTGAGGGACACCACACATTCCTGTGCTGGTGGAGCCAAGTCATGTGTTTGCCCAAACAGCAGACGTAGTACTGACCTTGAACCTAACAGACACCACAGGTTCTGGGTGACGATGGTATGTAGCTTCATGGGCTGTAGCTTTATTTTCCCTGTCCTACAGGGGACCGGGAATGGTGTTCTGGGGACCGGGAATGGTGTTCTGGGGACAGGGCTCCTAGGACCATCTCTGTATCTTCTAATTTTTGCAGCAAACCCAAAATAGCTCTAAAAGTCTTAGGAAACGTGGAGAGAAGCGTTGTTTTGCCTTTCTTTGGGATCAAGTATCTTATGCACTGTAGTGTGTGGTTCCCCCAGCTTTATGCTGTGTGCAAATCTGAGTATGCGTCCAGGGTATCTTGGGTGGGTGGGAACTTGTGGGAGCAAGTCACCAAGGAAAGGACACTGCATTTCTGGGCATTGGTGTGGCTTTGGGGAATAAGAATTTACAGGAACACGGATATCAACTTAGCTTTCCTTCCCTCAATGCAGGTTATTAGGGGACCAGGTCAGCTCTGCAGGGCCTGGTAGAGAGAGGGCATCTCAGTTGTTTTGGGGGACAGGTCAGAGTTTCTTCTTTCCAAAGAGGCTGCTGGGCTCTGAGTTTCTTTCCTGGTTAACCTCCCATGAGGAAAAACATCTTTGTTTTGACACAGCTACAAGTGTACAGTAAACAAGGCCAGCACTTTTATTAGATTGTAGGGAAAGGAGAAAAAGCAGGGTGGGGGTGGGGTGGGGAGGCTCCGCAGGGAGAGGGAGGGTGGTGTTGGGCCCAGCATCACTGTCTTCAGGCGCTGGGCTCTCATCCATGCTGAGAGAACTTGGCACCCCCCTCCAATGGGAGGCAGCTTAGCCGGCACCGCAGGCCAGGTACGGTGACATCCCTCAGGGCTGCCCTCCTCCTGCCGAAGCGGCCCACGGGCCTGATCCCACGGCCTGTGTACCAGGCTGGATTGATGTCAGGTGCTGGACAGGAGAGAGTCAGAGCAGCATACGAGATGCATGGCACACAGGTGCAGTGTCCTCCATAGAGAACCCCTAAACTGATGGAAACCTGGGCACCAGGCCATGTTGGCAACCAACCTGATGAGACTGGCCACAGCGTATCTGGGCAGTGGTGTGGCTTTGGGAAATTAATTTAGAGGTATACCAGTAGTGACATCCCCTTCCCACTCTACCTCCCTTCCCCCACCCCTCCCCGCCAGGTTCTTAAGGGACCCAGCCAAGATGGGTAGGGGCATGTTGAGGAGAGGGAGACAGGACTGTCCTGGGCAGAGGCCCATTCAACAGGATCTTATTACCAAGAGGTCATCCTCCAGACTGAACACAAGGCAAGGTAACGTTAGCTTAGGAGATGGCCAAGCCCTATACAGGTGCTGGGCACTCAAGGCACCTAGGGAGAGTATGGAGGGGCGGGCAAGAGAGGCTGCCCACCACAAGCACTTACTGCGCGTCTCCATGGAGTGCTGGTGGGCTCGGCTGGAAGCTCCTGGCAGGACCAAGGCTAAGAGCAGCAGGCACAGGAACCACGCCCTCAGAGATGCCATGCTTCTGGCTTCCTTGATGATGCCCTGGAGATGGGATCTCACAGGAGATGGTATAGCCTAGGGGCAGATGTGTAAGAGTAAGTTGTGTGCACAAAGCTGGGACCTTGGGTTGTGTGTGCAGATGCACATGTGTGTGTGGTACAGGTATGTGCATATGAAGTACACCAATGCATGTGTTTGGTGCACATAGCTATACTTCTCGGGAGGGATGTATGTGAACTGTGCACAGGCGGCTGTCTTGGGACATTCTTGGGTCTGTCTGTCCATCTGTATGAGGAGTCGGGAGGTAGACACCCAGATCTTGGTGGGGAACGGGTTTATGGGAAGGGTTGGGGCAGTAGAGGTGGGGGAACAATTTGCTCAAACTCAGAGTTAGTTAGGGTTTGGGGGGTGTTGGGACCTCACTGCCCAGTCCTTCTCCACACGTGGCCCAGGATTTCCTGACACTGAAAGCCAGACAGGCAATGGAGGACACTCAGCATCCTCCATCCCTAGTGACTGCACACCCCACAACCCCACAATAACTCAGGACTTCAGACCTAGTTTGCTGAGGCTTCGGAATGAGTCCATGGCACCTGCCTCTCTACACAGCGCCCTTTCGAGTGGCAGAGGAGAGGGCTACTTCTGTGTATGGGAAGGGGTATCCTGCTGGAGTGCCCCTCTTGACCCCACCCCTGGTCCCATTAAAAGATGCTCCAGAGCTTCATCTGAAGGCCCTTTAACTGACCTTGACTTTCCAGCCCCTTCTTGACCACACAGAAAGAGTTGTCCATCAGAGTTCTTTAAAATGCCCACTCCCCCCTCTTCACAGCACTGCTGGGGTGTCCTACACAGAACAGGGGAGCCCCGACTAGAGAGAATGGAGGTGCTACATGGACCATGGTAAAAACTGCACCCACTCGGGCTGGGTGATGGATGTCCAGAATGCTAGTCGACCCTGGTTCCTGAGCCCCAGGAGCCCCCTTTCTGGAGTACTGTAGACTTGTCTGCCCAGTGCACCTACTGGGCTCTGCTTGAGAGGGTGTCCCTCAGTGGGAAGTGTCCCTTGGTGGGACACTTAGCCCGCCCTCCACCATGGACAGCCCTTGAGTGTGAGAGTCCCCACGAGGGTGTGTGATCCTGGACCACAGACCGTGGGCAGCTCTCTCTGCTTGGTGCCCACACCTGGCTGCTCAGGAAGCCTGGCAGAGAAAAGCCTGGCAGAGGAGCTGGCAGACACAGGAACACCTGCCCCTCTAGCACTGCTGAGTTACTCACCTGCTGTCTCTTGAGTGTGGCAACAAGGCTGCCCGGGTGTCAGGGGAGGCCTGCCTGGCTGCTCACCTTTTATAGGCCAGCAAGGAGGCAATGGACGCCCCCGGTTGGTCCCTTCCTTGAGATGGCGTCTTTGCTTATAGCCTGCTGTCCCCAACTGTGACTCCTCCCTCACCAAGACATTTCGTCTTTTTGCTTTCCTTTCTTTTTATCTTAAAAAAAAAAACAAACCAACCTCTCATCAGTGGTGTGATTTGTTCCTTCCTGAATTATATAATTTCATTTGGGCCAAGTGGCTTTAAAACACATTAACCTCCCTTCTTCATGCTCGCCTTTGGGCAGACTCCAGACTTACGTGTCCACCCATCCTCTCAATGGGAGGCGGTCATTGAACGGGAAACGCCTGTTCTGAAGGCTCTTTCTCTCTTTTCCTGACTCACCTGAGCCATGGCTTCCTGGAATGGTGGCCAGAAAGTCCCTCACACCCAGGTGGGTGCTTCCTACTTTGGTTGTCCCCTCAGCTTGCTTGTCCTCAGACGGGGTCTTTAGACACACTTCCTCTACTCCATCCTGAGTCTATGACTTAGAAAATGCCAGGCTTAATTTTCATAAAAACAAAGAGAAGCCTGGTGTTGTGGCATACACCTATAATTCCAGCACTTAGGAACGTGAAGTAGGAGGATGGCTTTGAGTTCAAGACCAGCCTGTCCCAGTAAAACAAAACAAAAAAATTGAAAGTCAAACAGCAGAAAAGACTACTTTTGTTATAGTTTAAAGGTGGTATGTGGCAGTGCCCTATCAATGCCAGCGCTGATGGAGCGGAGATGGAAGGGTCTCAAAGCTCCTTGGCCAGTCAGCTTAGCCAAACCAACAAACAACCTCCATGTTCAGTGACTCAAAAGAAGAAAGTGGGGGAATGATTAATAAAGACATCCGGTGTTGGTCTCTGGTCTCTTCTACACATGTCTACAGGGGCCCCACATAAATGTATATATACACCCTCAAATACAACCTTCTAAAAACCAAGTTTATTTTTGCTGTAAAGGCAATTTACAGGCAACGAGAAAAAAATTAGCGCACTTAAAAAGAGAGAAAAGAGCCCAGGTAATGTGCAAAGGCCACCGCTTTTACTTCGGGCGTTGCTTTTGGTGAGTTCCCTGTGCCGTCCGGGAGATTCATCCTGCTTACAGGGACTGAGCCTCGTTCCTTTGACCATCATAGCCAGGGATTGTTAAATTACCTGCAGGTTTATGCTGTTGAAAGTGACTATGTAAGATTCCGTCATTTAACTTGACCCGTCACCACCACGCCAATAGTTACAGGTTATATGAAGTATCATTTAAGTTCAATAGAGCATTCTTGAAGGAACTCTGCATGAGACAAGACAAAGCAGGAGGACTCTCCAGGACCATCATTTCCTGGCCACCACCAGACTTGTAGAAAAAAGTGTCATAATACCACTTCACCCTTTGGGGACTTGGTCAATGCAACATCTGTGTTCTCAAGGCATGGCTGCATCTTCCTGGGAAGAGGGCTCTGGCCAGTGGACTCGTTGGGAGATATGGCAGGAGGTGGGTATGGTAAGGAACTCCAGAAGGAGCATGGCATAGCCCAGAGATGAGGGTCACAGGGACCTTGAAATGCTTGCTTGATACCTTGGTTCCATCTGTAGATAGCTTAGGTGTTAACAATGGTGATAGCCCAGCCTCTCACCTTGTGAGAAGAGCCATGGTAAGGCATGTTCCTGTCTTGGGGGTGGGTCTTGTGGGAGATTTCCCTGTATGTGTGCCCAATCCTGGGACCCAAGGGGATGGCTGTGAGACCTTGGGAGTGGGAGTAAGTGTCCTGAATATCATTGTGGGTCTGGGTTTCTCTCTCCTCTCCTCTCCTCTCCTCTCCTCTCCTCTCCTCTCCTCTCCTCTCCTCTCCTCTCCTCTCCTCTCCTCTCCTCTCCTCTCCTCATCCCTCCCCTGCCCCCGTCTGTCTGTCTGTCTTTCTCTGTGTTTGCATCTAGAATCATGGGTCCTCTTAGCAGAGTAGCTTTATTTATCAAAATAAGGACAGAGTGTGCCTTTGAGAGTCTAAACGGGAGCCAGCAGGCAGGGTGGGGGGATGCACAACGACCCTGGTCTCAGCCCAGTCTCCTCCTGCTGCAGACTTGATGGCATCAGGCAAAAGGTCTGCAGAATCGAGAGGTGCTTTGGGTGGCTGGAGATGCTCCAAAGGCAGATGGCAAAGGGTAGGGGCGGTGTGGCCTGGGCTGCTCTTGCAGGTCTCCACAGGACCCCAGCTGCTGGCCTGGCCTGGGCACCTCAGAGCTGACAAGGGTGTTTCTTTGACCACAGAGAGAAGGTAACTTTCCCCACATCTTATTAACGCGCCATGGATCCCAGGACAGGGGAACCGAACAAGGACTCTTGAACCAGCTTTGGGCACAGCAGAGGGATTTCCCATCCGGCACGGCCCTGCCTGCCTCTGGTGGCCAACACTGAAGACATACATGGTTCTAAAAAACTGCCCCTGGGGTCTGGGATCGTGAGCTGTGGCTGTCAGACTGGAGGAACCACAGAGCTGTGGCTGAAGGGACCGTGACCCTGGGGCATCAGCTGGAGTTCTGAACAGTTGACAAAGTGAAGCGCAGGGTGTGGGGAGAGGCAAGGCTGTGAGGCTGTGCCCCCACACTCCCTGAAGCTGGATTGCTTGTATCACTGGGCTGCAGGAGAAAGCTCTGTGCCCTTCCCCACACTCCGACTCAGATGGATTTCTGCTCCTTGCAGTAAAGGGAGCCCCCTTTGAACAGGACTCCATGGCCAATGTCCTACCTCTTGATCTCCCTCTGGCTTTCAGCAGAACATTGAGGACCCCACTGTTTGGGGGTACACTGCAAAGTTTTGAGGTCTTTGAACTCTTGTGTTCTCTAGTGGGTCAGACAGTGTCTCCCCAGTTCACACCTACCTAGAACTTCAAGAAACAGTCATCTGTGGGAATAGGGCCTTTGTGAGTGTATTGACTGAGGGGGGCATACTGGGTAAAGATGGCCCTATAGGCAACAAATGGTGTCCTGACAAGATGGCAGCTGTTCAGAACCATGCCAGGCAAGGGGACATGAAGGTGAGGATGGGGGTTGAAGTCAAGGTGTACTGGGATGGCTGCCATCCCAGAAAGAGGAAGAGGCACCTATTCCTCAGAACTGCAGATTCCACTGACACCTTGATTGGACTTTTGTCCTTGCACACTCAGGAGCGCACATTTCCTGTGGTCGTGATTGGCTTATTTTGCTAGAAGGCCAGGGGAAACAAACATGGGACTCCTGAGATGTGGATCTCTGAATGAGGGAAAGTTTCCTCCTTGAAGTTTATTCTCAGGGTACACTAGGATGCTGTGGCTCGGCCTGTGTGTGTTCTCTGGACTCTGGAACATGTCGCAAGCTGGCAGGAAAGAGGCAGTCCTGGGAGTAGGAGACAGCCTCCCTGTACTGGTCGAAGGGCTGTGAAGAGCTGACTATATAGTCATGAGCAAGACTGACTCTGATGTTCTTGGCTTTGGAAAACCTAAATCCTTGATAAATTCCAAAGCCGTCATTTGCGTGAGCTAGAATCCTATGTTTAAAGCGTGAGCTGTCTAGAAAGCGAGGTCCCTAGATAGTGCACCCCAAAAGCCTGTGTTAGAAGCTCGGCTTCAATGTGGCATGGCGGTTGGTAGTTGTGGTGGTGGAAACTCTGGGGTAGGGGGGCAGTGCTGTGGCTCCTGTCTGTGACCCACAAGAAGCTTAAGAACAAGGTCTGTGCCATGGGTGAGGAGCCAAGCCCCGCCCCCCTCATTCGCTGTCTGCAATTGCACACTCTCCCATCACACCCGCTTGTATCTGCCTCTCTCCCTCATAGTCAGGAATGTGAATACGCTCAGGGCCTCCGCAGGACCATCTCTTTCCACCACATCTGTGAATGTGGCTCAACAAAGTCAAGGGACAAGGTTAAAGGGTCATAGCAGAAGGGTATCTGGGTGTTCCTCAGGCAGAAAGCATCATCTGAAGGGGAATTCCATGAGTTTGTATCTTCCGGGTCAGAGGCTGGCAGGTGGCCTGGTGATAGCCAGAAGTCTGAGAACCTGCCATCTCACAAGAGGATCCACACAGGAAGTTCTTCTTATTTCTCCCTGGGATGGTGACCACAAGCAGCTGTGAGCATCAAGAAGTTCTGAGCCCATGGGGATGTGATAGCTGTGTGGAGGAGGCAGTGTAGGGCGCTTTGTGGTACTCTCCAGTGCCCATGAACCTCCCCTTCTAGGGCTGCTGGGCCATCACGGGTTTCTGCAAAGCACAAACACACATGTTTATTTAGGTGTGCACATGGCTTCATGGGCAAAGTGTACACACAGATGTAAAAAAAAAAACCTCACAGTTATGGGACAGATACAGATGTAACAGAGAAACATACAGATGTAGGTGTTCACACCGGTGAGGATCTAGGCACAAACTTAGATATATGTATGTACACATGCATGCACACATGTTGGCACACACAGATATACACACCAGCATATGCACATAGATATGACATATGCATATACAGAGAGACATGTGACATAATACAGACACATACATAGGCATGTATATTGACACCCATGTGGGCATGCAAAGACATACATACCAGCATGTACATGACACATGGGTACATACACAGACATAGACATAGGTGTGAATGAAGAAAAACACATGCGGGTGTGACTACATATAGATCCGATCTCAGACATGTGAATGTGCTTGCGTGTTCCTGTTTCTGTTTGTTCATGTGTGCATACACTACTCAGTTGCTTGTGTTTGCTTTGCCCCGGCCTTAGTTGGTCCCTTGCTTTTTGTTCATTTGTTTCTGTCTTTTAAGACAGGGTCTTTTACGTACAGAGCCCTGGCTGCCCTGGAACTCACTATGTAGAGCAGGCTGCTTTAGAACACACAGGCATCCATCTGCCTCTGCCTCCCGAGTGCTGGGATTAAAGGCGTGCACCTCCATGCCTGGCTTCCTTTTTTTTTTTTTTTGCTGTAACTTTGTTTTCGCAGATATGAGTTTCCATCCACTGTGTCCATGGCAAGTATTTGAAAATCTAGAGCTTTTGAAGGCAGGGAGCTTAATTTGAAAGCCTATATAAAGATTTAATTGGCAGGCATGCCCTTTAGGGATGACCAGCTCTAGTTATGAGGGTCAGGCAGACTCATTCCTGGCTTCAGTGTGCAGTATAGGGCATCCCTGCCTTAATGTTTGTTGCAGTGGGCATGAAGACTCCTGCAAGGGTGAGGTCGCCAACCTCATGAATGTCTTTCTACTGTTTCTGCATCTCTACCTTGCGACACTCTGGCTTTTAAACAGGGAGTTCATAACCATGAAAGGCCATCTATGAGCCACGTATCTCCCAGAAGGGCATACACAGTGAGAGAATGGATAGGGGTACTGGCTTCACTCTGTCTTTCTAAGAAGATGAGCTTGCAGGGTGTGGCGAGTTCCCTGAGCCCCTAGACGGAAGCTTTCTCTGGAGCTTGGCTGCAAGCCTGCATGGCTGCTGCCTCCACTCACTGTGGTTTCTGCCCCTGGCTGCAGTTCTGCCAGAGATGGAGAAGGGAATTTATAGATGCCGTGAGTTATGTTAGTCAGTCACTTTCTGTACATGAGTTTATAGAAAATTTACAGAGTTTACAGGGAACAGTGTGAGCAGAGGATTCGAGGACACAGAGATCATCTCTCCTGGAAAGGCCTCCAGGTCAAAGCATCTACATGGTGGCAGAAGAAGGGCTGGGGACTTGCGGGCTGCACCCCTCTCATCATGAGATGCCCACATGGACTTGATTAGGATAGGTACTGGGTGTAGAACTCAGCTAAAACTTGCTTGCTGAGCACACATTAAATTCTCAGTGACAACAAAGAGCTAAATAGTACACAGAGACCTGTCTGATGTGGAATGCCCTTCTGTATGCTGTGAATATGTTTTACTACCATTGGTTAATAAAGAAGCTGATTTGGCCAATAGCCAGGCAGAATAGAGCCAGGCAGGAAATCCAAGCAAAGCATACAGGGAAAAAGAAAGCAGAGTCATAGAGATGCCAGCAGCGGCCCGGGGAAGCAAGATGCCATGTAACAAGCTGCAAGCCTCATGGTAAAATATATAGTAATAGAAATGGATTAATTTAAGTTGTAAGAGCTAGTTAATAATAAGCCTGAGCTAATAGGTCAAAATATTTGTAATTAATATTAAGCCCCAGAGTGGTTATTCGGGGATTGACGGGAATTTCTAGTTACATTTGTCCTTGGAGGAGGTTCCGTTTGGCCTGTGCAGGAGGCTGTTGTGAGGAGCCACATGCAGAGGACAATGGCTTAGGCCACCCCTGCGGCTACACATTGAAATATCTTTCCCCAGAAGTCATTAATATTCAGCCTAGATAGTAGGTGGAGTCAGACATACATTTTAGATAAATACTTAGGCTATCCCAAGGAAACTATGGCTTTCCCTGTAGCGTGGGTGACCTACTCCAGGGCTGTGTGCATGCTGACAAGACAGCCTGCCACCAAGCTACACCTTCAGCCCAAGGCAAACTTCGAAGAAAATAATAAATTTGGAACTCAGTCTTCTTGGACAAGGTTTGAAGAATTGAGCCAGGCAGATGTCTGCTCACCCTTGAAACTAGAAGGAAGTTGAGGTGATCCTTGGACAGTGTACTGGGTTGGTGAAATAGGGGTAAGGAGAGATATGGGGGACAAGAGTTGGCATAGCTTGGATGTAAGGTTTCCTTCAAGGTTCATATATTGGAGGTTTGGCCACAGTGTGATGATGGACCTTGATGGGCGGGGCTTAGTGGGAGCTCTGTAGGTTGTAGGGGTCATGCCTTTGGAAAGGATTAAAGACAGCCTGGCTAAAGCACAGGGTGGAGAGATGGCTCAGTGGTTAAGAGCGCTTCCTGCTCTTCCAGACAACCTGAGTTTGGTTCTCAGCACGCACATCTAGGAGGCTCACATTCAGTTGTAACCCCCTACTCCAGAGGATCCAATGACCTTTTCTGCTGGTGCCCACACACATGCCACAGACTGGCATACACTCACACAGACACACACCCTCACATAGATACACATTTTTAAAAGTCTGCACCTGGCTCTCGTGACTCCAGAATGATCCTCACTCTCCTGTCTGGTGAAATGATCTCTCACTGATTCCCAGCCATTACAAGAATCTCCTAAGCAGTGTTGCTGTCACTATGTCCTTGAACTCTGCAGAACCACGAGTCAAGTAGATCTGTTTTCTCTCTAAGTAGCCTGTCTGCCTAGTGTATTTCATTACAGCAAGGAAAATTAGACTAACACAATGTGTGTTTAGGCCTTGATTAGGGCACTTGTCACTGTCACCGTGAGTTTTTCCGGGATGAGGGCCGCAACCTTGTCATCTGACAGGTCACGGAGGAACCACTGGGCACGTTCCTAACTCAGCGCCCAGGCTTAAGGTAGCTCAGTTGTTCCTGTGTCCAGGGCTCGTTTTGCTGAACTGAGGGCCTCAGGGGCCAAATGAGGGTCTTCAGGGCCCACCCTCTGTATGCAGTAGCCCTAGCGGGCCTGAGGGCTTGCCAGAGAGCAGCCTTGGAATTTCCGGATTGGCCCCTTTCCAGAGCTGAGCCTGCCCCTTGGGAACTGGGTACTTAGTGATTCTGCCACTCTTTATTCCTTGCTGTATTTGGATACTTGAAAGAAATGTGTTCAGTTCTTGTGCAGATTGATGGTTATCCTCACCTGCCACCACTCTTTCTCTCTTGATTAAGGCATTAGCAAAACGTGAAGCTACGAGGTCACACGGAGAAAGGAGACATTACCGCAAAGATGTGTCTGGCTGTCCCTCTCTTCCCGTTAGGGTTCCTCTGTGTCAGCGAGCCACGGTACACTGATTTCCGGTCGAAAGAACCACCATCTATGCCTTTGGGAAAAGAGAGAGCAGGTGCTTAATCCACCAAAGACCAATCCAAACGAGTTCTTCTCTACCTCAGACATTGGACAGACATTGACGGCCTCTGTTAGGACGGTTCACACTGGGACACACTTGGCAAGAAGCACTCAGTGGTTGTGTGAATACCAGTTCAGAGGCTTCTACCTCTTTTAAAGAGTCAGGGCCTGCTAAGAAAGGAGGTAGGGCCAGCAAGAAAAGTGTGGGGCCAGTGACCAGGAGATGGGGCCACCAGGAAAGAAAGCGGTCAGTGAGGAAGGAGGCGGGGCCAAAGCTTTAAGGTTGCTGGAACTGGAGTTTGTGTCCTTTTCCTCTGTGGCTCTGGAAGAATAACAGGGACTTAGGACACTTAGGTCAGGGGCACGTTTATCTTCTGCCATGTGGTTTTGTGACAGGACAAGAGACCTGAGGGGTGCTGGGACTCCAATCCACAGAGCAGAAGTCTTTTAGTCCTGATGGTCTCTCCAGACCTGTTTCCAGTGATGTGCTACACATCAGGCCTGTCTGCCGAGGGGATTTGGGGCTCACCTCTGTCTTCTTGTTGCCCACACTCCTGTGTTTGGAGGTTGTCAGAAGCTGCCCTTGAAGATTAAACTGTGGTGCTCTAGAAGCCCCAAAATTTCAACAGCAGCTCCTCATCGTCCCTTCTCTAAGTTAACCCTGACTCTGAGGGCCTGGGGTACCAGCCCTGATCTTCAGGTGAGCTAGATGTGTGCTGGGACCTCAGTGGATGCAAAGAGGAGTCTCTTCCTGGGCTCTGCTTCCCATCGGTAGGAGGAAAGGACCCTTCTCTACCATACACTCCCAACACCCAGTGTGTTACCCAAGTGCATGGGGGGAGTATAGACTTGACCTTCTGAAGTCACAGGCCAGAATACACCCTCATCCCTTTGAGTTTCTCAACAAGAATTTCCACAGTGATAGAAAAAGTAACTGGTGCACTTCCATGTTCCCAGGACAAAACTGATGTCCTTGTCATCGCGGAGACTTCAACTTCAAAGCCTTCTAACTGCCTGATATCCTGCATTTTCTATAGGGACTTTTATACTGAAACCGTGGAAACACTGGCTCTACCAGTGCTGCCTGTGCTTGCTTAAATCACTTGGAACACCACGCATGGGCCCTGGGGGGGGGGTACAGGAGCCTTTTGGGGTGTTCTAAAGAGGTAGGGCCTAGGGTGGGTTCCATAGATTAGGAAGGAGTGTGCAGAGCCCGGCTGGCTTCGTTCCTCCTCTGAGCTCATTTCTCAGTAGCAGCAAAGCAGGAAGGGGAGCAGGTGGCTCTTACCTTGACTGCTGGGGGCATACTTCCTCTTCAGGAGATAGGGCAGCGCCGTCGCCTAGGAGGAAGAGAACATCCCTGGGCATTCCTGAGGTGGAATTGAACTAATTTGGGACTTCTTTTTTTTTCTTCTGGTTTTAATTACCAAGGTCACCTGTTTTTTATTCTCTGCCAAATATTCGAGCTCTTAGTATATGCACACTGTCTGCAAATCATGCGCCAGAGCCTATGTGGAAGAGAAGCCAGGGAACTGCCTGCTTTGGGTGGAGGGTTGGAAAGACTACAGGGACCTGGGTTCGAATCGCAGGGCTGCTGCTCACTACCACACGCTAGAATCCATCCTCTGGGACCGCCACCCTCTTCCTCTGTAACACGCGGACTCATGCCTGTAAATTGTGTGCCCTGTGTCTGTTGTTCCTCCTCCTTCCTTTCCACGTGTTCCCCTCTCTACAACATGCTAAGAAATCCATTCTCTGTCCGACCTTTTCAGGAGTGGAGAGAGCAAATGGCCCAGTTGCCACAGCAATGTTCCCCAGTGTCAGGGATGCTCCAGTGGGCCTAGCAGCAGGTCCTGCAAGTAGAACTCAGAGCCTGTCTCCTGGGCTTCTTGGGACTCATAGGAACCCATCAATGTCAGGGCCCAGGGCCCAGTCATTGCCCTGTTGTCAATTCCACACATCTGACCGTGGCCAGGCATCCACCTCCCTGAGCGGGATTCATGTGCCAGTGTCACAGAGTGTCATTGCCTGCCCACCCAGGTTTTGTAACCTAGGTAAAGGGTGGATAGAAACCAACAGCCCTTGGAACTGACAAACTGAGGAGTGGCTGGACTTGTTCTGTGATGCTCAGTGAGGACCCGGGCCAGGGTGGGCAGGGCCTGGAGCAGGCCTGGAGACAGCACCCCGATCCTGTTCCTAATATCCCCTAGACACATGGAACTTTCTCCTCCCAGGCCTCTCCTTCACTCACATCCCATCAGAGTGTCTTTCCAGTGCTGGTCTCATCCTTGGGCTATTTACCCATACAGTGGCTCCTGTGTGCTTTCAGTTCCCAACCCAGCAACTGCATCTCTCAGACAGGGGACAGATGACACGCTGCTATACATGATCTGGGTGGCAGAAGAATCCAGAAACACATGTGGCTCTGGCAAGACCCCTACCCAAGACTGATGTGGAAGGATAAACACCCCAGCGACTTTGCCCCAGGGTAGGATAAGTAGGATGTGACATCCCTGTCCCCAGAGCTGCTTAAAGAACTGAGCCAGGGAGCCTGGTGCTTGACAGAGGTTTCATATACCTGTGTTCCCCATCTCTGCACCTTGCTGGGATCTTTGGGATTCCTCCATCAGGTACTACCCTACTCTTCTACCCTCTATCCACTGACCCAGTCTGCGGACACGTCAGGCATTGCTGAGCTGTTGGGTCTCTCTCCACACCCTCCCCTAGCACTTGCTCTTTGGAGGGAGTTGCCTCGGAAGGCTGTGGTGGACGGTACCTTGGGCACCTTGTCTTGGTCCTCAGGGTCTGCAGAGGGATCCTTTGGGATCCTGTCAAGTTTTTCAGTAACCCGGGGAAGAAAGATCTGGAGACCAAGGAAGAAATGTGTCGTTATCATTTTGTTGAACCATGACATCCAGAGTGGAAGTCAAGCAGGCACGGTGAAGGACAGTGGTCCCTATAGATACTGGTCAAGCATGCTGGGATAGAGTGTAACACCACACCCCCATTTCCACCGGGGTTCTAGACAATGCTTTGGAAGATTGGTTTAATGTATTACATTTGTTCATGCTGCATTTGTTAACCACATAAAAATGTGTTGCTTTTGCCTTAAGTAAAATTAACCCTTGGGCAGAGAGCCGTGGCTAGCAACTGGTTGACAGGAAGTGGCAAGGAGGCATTTAGCGTGGATTTTTTTTAGTTGGGGACGTGTGGAAGGGAGTGGCTTCCGGGATGCCAGCAGAGAAAGTTAGTCAGTTGCTACTCTGGCTCTCTGAGCTTGCAGGTTTTCATGCTAGCCTTTGAATCTCAATTAACTTTAGCAGCAGCAGCGCCAGTGTCTGGGAGAACAGAACTCCCCCCAGGCCACGGCCTTAGTAGCCAGGCTGCTAGGAGTTTGAAGCTGTGACAAAAATAAAATTACAAGGCTATGGAGTCAGAAAATTAAGATGTACTTTCCAGCTGGCTTTTTATGCCAACAAACAGTTTCTTGCCATAGTGGGGACTTGAAGTCACATGGGGGGTACTCACATGTGAAAGTTACATACCTATCTATCTGTCTGTCTATCTATCTATCTATCTATCTATCTATCTACCTATCTATCTATCTATCTATCTATCTATCTATCTATCTATCTATCTATCATCTATCTTCTATCAATCATCTATCTATCTATCTATCTATCTATCTATCTATCTATCTATCTATCTATCTATCTATCTATCTATCTTCCATCTATCATCTATCAATCATCTATGCATGCATGTATGTATGTGTGTATGTATGTATCTATCTATCTATCCATCCATCCATCCATCCATCCACCCACCCACCTACCTATATCTGGAACAACACATTGACTGGACAGTAAGGATTTAATCCCTATCCCTACCTAGGGGTGCTGCAGGCCATTCTTCATTCTTCAACCCCAATACCCCCACCATGGCTCTCTCTGAAGCCTCTGACTGGACTTGGGGAAGGAAGTTAGGTTCAGATCACCGGTCTAAGCACAGGTCCAGCGGCCTTCCCTTCAGTAACTCCAACCACGCTCATCTCAAAACAGTCATCGAATCAAGTCTTCCATCACCAAATGAGGTTTGGCCACCCACCCGCTGGGGCTCCACGTCGGGAGCTTTGTATATGAATAGGGTGGGAGGGCACTATATGTGTAGGGTGACCTTGTGTGTCACCCTCAAATGCTAGCCACCATCTTTTTTGAGATAGGGTCTCTTACTGCCCCATAGCTCCCCAAGTAGACCTGGGTGGCTGACCAGTGAGCCCCAGGGGTCTTCCTGTAGCTGCTTCCCCAACGCTGGGATTGCAAGTGTGTACCAGCACCACCGTGCCTGGCTTTTTTTATTATTATTTTTTCTGTGTTACAAGTTCTGAGGATTGAACTTGTGGTGCCAAGAGATTTTATAGATCTCCTATCTTCCCAGCCAGGGCTTTTACTCCATGGTCCCTGGGAGGTCCTAGGGGACACTGTGGGCTAGTGAGGACATCCTGGCTTGGTGTTCCACACCTCTACCCAACTCACTGGGATGTTTGACTTTCTCCGGGGTTTTCCTGAGGGTTTCACTGTGAGCCCCGCTGCCCTCAGGGCTGCAATCCTGGACTCGATGTCCGAAACCTAGAAAAGAGAGGGACAGACAATAGACATGACAGACGACAGGGAGCCAAACAGATGTCACTCAGTGTTCCGTCTCAGATCATAAAGATCAGACTCACAACCATAACCTGGTTGTGGAATTGAACTCGGGGCCTTGCACATGCTAAGCACGGGGCGCACATACCACTGAGCCACACCGCCAGTCACTCCCTTAGTTTACCTCCGTGGTCCCCATCTGCCATCCTCTGGAACTTTTTCTCCACTTCCCCATCACTGTCTTTGAGTCTTGGGGTTTCACAGTCGGTCCATGAACTCACTAATCAGGACTCCACCTCGGGGCCTTTGCATGTTCTGTCCGCTCTGCCTGTGCTCCAATCCCCTAGAGCATTGGTTTTCAACCTCCCTCCTGCCATGTCCCTTTAATATAGTTCCTCATGTTGTGGTGACCTCCAATCATACACTTATTTATTTATATACATACATTTATTTCATCGTTACTTCATAACTATAATTCTTGCTGATGTTATGAATCGTAATGTAAATATCTGATATGCAGGAGGTCTGATAATGTGGCCTCCCCAGGGGTCGTGACCCACAGGGGTCGTGACCCACTGCCCTAGCCCTTTTGTGCTGGATTCTCTCCAGTGTCCCTCCACCACCTTCTCTAAGTGTCCTTCCCTGGGCATTCTGGGATAAACCTCCACATTGCCCTCATTACTATGTCATGATGTAATCATTTGTTTTGTTTCCATTTTTTGTTAGGCGTCCACTCCCACAAAGAATCTAAGTTCCACAGAGGCAGGAACCTGGGCTCAGGTCTTCACAGCTGTCCCCTATGTGACCTGCCCATGCCACATTTCAGAAGGGAGCCCTTGGAGAAAAGGCCTGGGCCTATCACACCTCCCTTCCTTGGGCTCTCTCAACCATTTGCTGATGAGGGCAGGGGCCCTGGATGTCCCCATAGCTTAGTTACAGGCCTTCTTTCTTTACCGGACTTCAGGGGGAGGACACTGCAGTCCGCCAGCTGTCCCTGGAAGACCTGTACACGCTGGCTTGGCCTGGACCTGTGCACTGTTGATGTCTCTCCCCCGAACCCGAGCCCTACAGTCACCGCTCAGGCTCACAAGAACCATCTGCCAAGTTCAGGTGTGAGCCCTGCTGTCCTAACTTCTCAGCCTGGGTCTAGGTTCTGCTCGTAGGCTGGGGGATGGTGACAATATGCATCTTTCTTATGACTGAAAAGCTTGCCTGCATTCCCCAGGTTTGAGCAAGGAGCAGCAAGGTGGGAAGAAGCACTCTGTCCTATTCCTGACTGCTAGGGAGGCCTCTGTGAGCCCGCGGGTGTGCTGTTGACTTCTCAGACCTCTGCCTGGGTTCCATCACCAGGATATTGTCATCCTTGGGGAAATTTTGTCCAGGGGATGTGAGGCTACCTCGCTCTCAGATTGTTGAACTTCAGAGGCTGCCATGGCCACCCTGTCCTCCATCTCTGACAGCTCCTCGTCTGTGCTCTTTGTAGTCCGAGTAGGGTTCCCAGGCCCCTGAAGGTTCCTTCCCTGTGTCTCCATGTGCCCCACGTCTGTGCACACCTAGGGCCAAGAAGGGTGACACTGGTCATCCATGAAACAGAGATCACAGGCTGCTGACTCACTGTTGAGTCCCCCCACTTCACCCGGGTGGTCTTATCAAGGCCCCCTTTCATCCATGTGGTCTTATAAAGTCCCCCGAAGCCCGTAGCTAGCTGCCATCCCTGAAAGGGTGGGTGGCTACCTGGGACTGTCACTCTTGCTCCGCCCTTTGCCTGGGACCGAGAGACCTTACCTCCGGGGACACTGCATGGAGGGTGCCACTTGACTTGGTCTCATCTTCGGACGAGGTGCCAGGATCACTGATGTTGCTGGTCAGCTCCTCCAGCCTCCTCCGGAGAGTCTCCTCCTCTGTGTCTGCACTGGGGTGTGAGTCCGCAGCTGGTTCCTGGCAGGGCCAGGCAAGGGTCTCAGAGGCAGCTTGGGGAGGTGGGCTAGCCTGAGAAGACTCCAGCACCCGTTACCATTTAAGGCCCACCCTTTGCCCTGCTCCCTCATCACCCCAAATGTTCACCTGGATAAAATAGGCACATACAATTTATTCTCGCCATTACAATGCTCAGCTCTTCATCATGGCATCTGGCACTGCCTTCTTCCCCCCAGAACTTTCCCCTCTTGCTATACTGAGCCTCCACCCACACCGAATACTCACTCCCCATCCTTCCCCCGGTCCTAGGCGTCCATTACGTTCCTGTCTGTCTTCCTGAGTCTGACTTGCTGGGCTCCTTGTATGAGCAGCATCGCATGGTCTGCTCTCTGGGGGAGCTCATTTTATCGAGCCTAAGTCCTCCAGGCTGACCCATGTTGTGGTACAGGGCAGAACACATCTCTCTTTTAAGGACAACCCATCAGACCATAGGGTTTGGACAAGACACTGAGCTTTCCTTGGGGGGTGTGCTCATACGTGGAGGGTAGCTCCTCCCCAAACTGCTCCCTATTCCCACTGAGCCTGCAGCTCTTCCATTTGTTTCCAGCTCTGGTCCTATGTCCATGGACCTAATTACAGCCCTGGGCATTTGGCTATGGCTCATGGGGCTGGGGACAAGGGTCTTTCTGGTTCTCTGCATTCTCCCTTTGTGAGACTGAGGTGTGCCACAATGTGGATCTCTCAACACTACTTAGACATCCTGTGTTTCCGTAGCACTTGGGGGGGGGTCTATCCTGGACTCGCATAGCAACAAGGACCCTCACATTTTCCAGTTATTGTGAGTTCGGGGACAAGGTGGAGGTGTCACACCTTATCTTCATGTCACTTTTGCAACCCCCCCAGGCCAACATCAGAATGTTGCTGACGGAAGAAAGAGAAGGTGGCAGTGTGTGCTGACTTAGTGACACCGTCCTTCATAGGCGAGTCTTCTTGAGTGCACATCAAAGGAGGCAGCCTGCGTGGGACCCTGTCTCTTTGTCTTGATGAGATTTTAAGGACCTAGAATATCTATTTGCTCTGACTGGTTAAAAAAAAAAGTCCAAGAAAGTCCACATGTGTGTCTCAGGCTGGCTTTGGAGCCTAGACAGTGGCCATTTCTTTGCTGCTTGAAGTTACTCTCCACTGTGATGTCCTTCAGCCACAGTTCCTATAAGAGGCATTATGACTTCAAGAGAAGTTGGGTCAGGAAGGGACTGGCGAGCAGCTACCAAGAATGACGTAACCACTACCAGCTGGCTTTGACTTAGGGATGGGGAAGAGGTGTGAGAATCATGAGTCTCTCCGGTGAGGTAGTGAAGGCTGGGGATGCCGGTCCAGCTTCAGCACCCGAGGAGTCTACAGCTGGATGAAGATTCATCTCACAGGAGTTTATGTGATACCTACCCATACTCTATCACCTTGTGATCAGACTTGGGCTGCTTCACGTGCGTGGGCTATGCAGGAAACCTCATTTATCCATCCTTGGAGCACTGTGCACCAACCAAGCAAGATCTCTGAGACACTTCCCCAAAGTGGACTTTAACCTCCCTTAAGGGGAGGCTGTGGGCCGATCTCACACAGCCTAGGGTATTGTTACCTGGGCCGAGGGTGGCAGGACCACATTCTCCAGGTGGCCCAGCAGGTGCTCCACAGCTGACATGCGCTTGTTCAACTCCAAAATCTGCATCAGAGGAAGAGAGGAACAGTGGTCTGGTTATAGCGGAGGACCTCCTTGCAACTCCCACCAGCACAGGGGTCTTCCTCCTCATCCCAAGTCCATCTAGGACACAGCCCTGGAGGTTAACTGTGAAACAAGGCCTTTCTAACATCAAGGGTGTTGGAATCGAGAGAGGAGGTGACCGGGGTGTGAGGACCATATAGGAGAGATGAGCAACCCAACTAGACCTCAAGGCAGCTGAAAGAGGTGGCCCTGTCTGTCATTGGGCGGCTCCTGTCACTGTCCTGGCTGATTAGCACAGGAAGATGTGCGTTAAGCTGGACACGGTGACCAAAGTCATTAGGTCACTTGTGACCTAAAGCACAGCTTCCTAATCTCTTTGAGTCACCAGACTCTTGAGTCAGCTAGTCTATTAGCTCTCAGACAGAGCCCGGAAAAATCAATTCCTCTTCGCTCTGCTTCCTCGCGGGCAGCCTCTCTGTCCTGCATTATCTCATTTACCGCTCGCCTGGCCTCATGAGAGGGAAATGACACCACAGGGGTGGGAAGCTGCCATTGTTGGCGGGTAATTACCACGGCACTGAGGACTTGCAGTGGGGGAAGATCGCTCACTGGAAATGTCAGCGCAAGTGTATGTGAGCCCCGTGCCCGTGCTTGCCCTCTGCGGGCATGACTGAAGGTTCACATGGTATTTGTGGTGTTGACAGCGATCGATATCCTCAGTGGGCTGTCAGCAAGTAGCCTTTGTCTATTGACCCAGGAAGCACAGGTGGGGACTTGGAAAGAGGAAAAAGTGCCAAGACTCTCATTGCGAATGCCGCATAGGGTGAGTAAGAAAGCAAGCCACCAAGGAGGCTGGGAAGCTGGAACTGGCGAAGAAGACAGAGGCTCAGAGGGGCCAGCAAAATAACAGACAGGGCAGTTGGCTCAAAGGGCTCAGCGGTGGCTTTCTGATGAGGCCCTGGCTGTAGGCTTTGTGGACAAGTGGGGACCACCAGGCCTGTGAGATACACAAGGAACTCAGGCAACTCCAACTTCGGCCTGGTGGCTGGAGCCTCTGGAACCTCACAGACAAACCCACCACAAACAGGGTCTCATAAGGGACCAGGGTTTCAAGTAGAACTGGAGTCTCCCATTTTGCCAAGATGGAGGCAAGCACAGGATGAAGATGAGCAGCCTCACTTTCTCTGTGGGTGTGGCAGAGACACTATAACCCAGCACTTGAGAGGCTGAGGCAGGAGGATGGCAAACTTATGACCAGTTTGAGCTACAAAGAGATAGATTGCCTCACAAATCCAAGGGCTGGGCTGTGTGTGACTCAGTATCAGAGAGTTCACTCGAGGCCGTGGGTTCCATCTCCAGCCTGAGGTGGGGATTTCTCCCAGTCTCTCACGTCAGAATTCTCCCCTCTACCCATTTCCTGTGTGTGTGACCTTCATAGAAGGTTAAATAAGTCCTGCTCGGGCTCAGAACCCTGGACTCAGCCTTTGAAATGCGAATGTCACCATCCCCTGCAGGAACCATTTCCTTGCTTGAACACGGAAATCTACCTCTTGTCTTAAAGGCAGGGGACACAGGTTCTTCTCTGGCCAAATCAACATTATATGGCTGTCTTTTGGGGACTCTGATTTCAATCTTGGTGACCATATAATCAAAATTAACTACAATTCTGTGCGTTATCACGGAAGAGCCAGGTGACAACTATATTTTAATTTCTTCTTAGAGACGGAGTCTGGATATGTAGTCTAGGCCATATTCATCTACCTCGGTGTTTCAACTCATTTGATTAGCTACCATGCATGACTTTTCCTTCCTCCCTTCCTTCCTCCCTCCCTCCCTCCCTCCCTCCCTCCCTCCCTCCCTCCCTCCCTCCCTCCCTTCCTTCCTGCCTTCCAACATTTTGAGGAACTGGAATACTTTGTCAACTTTACATTATATAAATCTACTTCAATAAAGTATGTATGTATGTATGTATGTATGTATGTATGTATGTGTGTATATATTGACATATTCCTACAATATAGGCAATTTTATGTCTAAAAGTGCAGAAAGCTTGAGCTGCTCTAAAGTAACTTGGTGTGAAAGAGAAAAAAATCCATCCAGAGAAACACAAAGGTGGAATTCTCTCAAACCCCACTACCTGCGTGTCAGGCATAGCTCGGGCCCTCCTCTTGGAATGCTGGGAAGCTGCCCTGGGATCCTGAAGACTGTCTTCGTCAGAGGTGTCCACGTCAGCCAGGTACTGGGAGGGGAGCTGTTTGCTTTTGACATCATCTATCCCTTTGGAGAAAGGTGGGGTTTGAGCTGAGTGAAGGGTCACGAGCCCGGGAACACATTTGCCCCTTGCTTGTGTCTGGTGCTCTGCAGGTCCCACCCTGAGCTATGAATCCTGCCCAGGAACTGCCTGATGACACGGCAGTCCCTCCAATGCAGCCTGGGAGACCCTGTGCCAAGGATACCCCAAACCCAGCCCATACTCTGACTCCCTGTGAGATCACACTTGTCATCACTAATTTAGTGTCTGTTTGGCAACACACGTGACCATCTCATTTAGTCCCTACAACTTCGGGGCGAGCTAGAAAGCGCTGCTTTTCCTAGCAACGACAATGAGGGGCAGGGAAGCCATGTGACCTGGTGGCATACCATATCATCATGTCCCTGATCTTGGGGACAGTCTGCTCCATCAAGAGAAGAGCCAGCCATTCCCTGACACTCCTTTCTCCCCATCTCCACTCTGATATCCCCCCACTCCCCATCTAGGAGATGCTGTGTGAAGTCTAGGGAAGTCTTGTGTGAGGACCAATGAAGGTTGCTGTCTGGGTTCCACTCTCAGAACCTCCCAAGCACAAGGGCCTTTGCTCGGCATTGCTGGGTCTTCTGCTCCTGCTTGCCTCTTCCACATGATCCAGGGTCATGCCATCATGGGAAGAAATATAGAGTCTTATTCCTGGACAGGCTTATTCACTCATAGTTTTGGGAACAAGTAGAAGCCCATTTCCATCCCCAGGACCCTAATCCTTGTGGGGAACACGAGGTTACAGTCTCTAAGGACCAACAAGGAGGCAGGAGCAGACAGGTCTCCCTGCAGCAGCTACATGCGTGTGGTCGGAAGGCACGCTGCAGCTGTGACCTCATTAACTCTAACTTAATCCGCATCTGAACTGCTGAACCCGGCACACCAGCACCCTTGGGCGCAGGAAGAGGCATCCTCGGGGATTCCACTTGGAAGGCTAAACGGTCTGATAAAAATCTAACAGAACCGGAACCGGTTTCCTTCTCTGGCTCTTTGTCTCCTGATGAGCGGGACCTGCTCTGCTGATCTCCTAGTGTAGCTTTGGATTTGGAAATTGAAATGTCCCTACCCCGTATCAGTGGCAGCAGACTGCAAATGGCTTAACGTCTTTCTTGCTATTTCTAGACATCACAGGGAAGCCCTGAGCCAGGCAGAAAAAGGTCCATGAGGTTTGCAGGACAATTACCCGGAAAGAACTGGCCAGTCTGTCTATGTAAATTAGGGGAGGGGCTGGCTTCTTAGGGACCCCCAGAAAAGAAGTTGGCTAGAGTACCTACCAGGCATAGCTGTGGCCCCTAGGGTCCTCTTGCAGGATGCTCCAGGCGGGTCCAGCTCTGTGTGAGCATCCTCTCCGGAGAGCAAGGAACTATATGGCTGCTCTTCTGGACTGAGGTGACACCCCAAAGGCCCTGCCTCAGTATTCTCCAGGCCCTCGGGCTCTAGGGAGGTGGTGTCCTCAGAGTAGGGCTCACCTGAGAGGGACTGAACGCATGGGTTGTCAGCTTTGGCTGCTCCGATGGTACTGACTGAACACTAGACAGCCATCTGCTCTGACACGGTGCTCTTCAGCTCTATTTCCAGTCACTGTGCCAAGAGCATTTACCGCCCTTCTGCTTCATGTCTGTGACACCAGGGTTCCCTGGGACACTGGGCCCAGGCATCAGACTGGAGACAGAAGCATCATGCCAATATTTTACTTCTTTCTTCAGAGAGAGGACACGGTTACTGTGTCTACTGTAGCAGCCCTTGATGGCCAGAGGGTCAAAGGGTGGAGGTGAGGTTTCCTGAGCAGACTGCCCCCAGGCTGAGGGGTCTTCATGGTGCCACTGTCCCCAAGGGATCTATGTATTGAGGGCTCCCAGAGATCACTGACCCAGCATCTCTATAGTTTGACCTTGACTGGTGGAGTGGCATGGGCTCTGGGGGAGGGGGAGTTGGAGGAGCAAGGTCTATGGCCCAATGTTCCCTTAGAGGTTGGCTTCTGTGACCCCAGTATTCCCTTAGGGGCTGGCTTCTGTGACCCCAGTATTCCCTTAGGGGCTGGCTTCTGTGACCCCAGTGTTCCCTTAGGGGCTGGCTTCTGTGACCCCAGTGTTCCCTTAGGGACTGACTTCTGTGACCCCAGTGTTCCCTTAGGGGCTGGCTTCTGTGACCCAGTGTTCCCTTAGGGGCTGACTTCTGTGACCCCAGTGTTTCCTTAGGGGCTGGCTTCTGTGACCCAGTGTTCCCTTAGGGGCTGACTTCTGTGACCTCAGTGTTTCCTTAGGGGCTGGCTTCTGTGACCCAGTGTTCCCTTAGGGGCTGGCTCCTATGACCCAGTGTTCCCTTAGGGACTGGTTCCTGTGACCCAGTGTTCCCTTAGGGGCTGACTTCTGTGACCCCAGTGTTCCCTTAGGGGCTGGCTTCTGTGACCCCAGTGTTCTCTTAGGGACTGACTTCTGTGACCCCAGTGTTCCCTTAGGGGCTGACTTCTGTGACCCCAGTGTTCCCTTAGGGGCTGGCTTCTGTGACCCCAGTGTTCTCTTAGGGACTGACTTCTGTGACCCCAGTGTTCCCTTAGGGGCTGACTTCTGTGACCCCAGTGTTCCCTTAGGGGCTGGCTTCTGTGACCCCAGTGTTCTCTTAGGGACTGGCTTCTGTGACCCCAGTGTTCCCTTAGGGGCTGGCTTCTGTGACCCCAGTGTTCCCTTAGGGACTGACTTCTGTGACCCTAGTGTTCCCTTAGGGGCTGGCTTCTGTGACCCTGCTCTTTACCCTTTCCTTCTATGAGGGTCAGAAGGCTCAACCTGAGCCCAGGAGCTGCTGGAGGGTTCACAACAAAACCTGACCTGCCTGGCCTTGTGCTGCTCCTGTCCTCACAACTCTTTTTACTGCCTGTCTGCACGTCTCGTGCATGCCAGGTATGGATCCTCGTCTTAAAAGCAACCCCGAAAGGCAGAGGTTATCAGCCTCCTTCCGAAATGAGCAGATAAGGCATCAGAGACTTTCCAAGGACCAAGGTCACATGGCTACTGAGCAGCATGCGGTAAGAGCATTTGCCTTCACTCTCAAGATCAGCCTCGTCTGACAATGAAGTGCATGGTGTTCCGGCCAGGCACGGGTGCAGCTCAATGCAGGGTCCTGTCTGGATCCTTAGCAGATGCCATTGTTTATTCTGCCCTCCCTCCCAAGTCTTTATTTCTAGGCTGAGCACCAATCCTCACATCCCAGGCCCCTGACTCACCCACCTGGCCTTACTTCCTGCCTGCTCCAACCTCTCCAAGTGTTTGCTCAGTATCCTGAGATGCTGGCCTTGGGAGATGTGAGTTTCGGAGTCCTGTTCTCCCACATCCCATCTCCAGTTGTCTCCCGGTCGAGAGTCTGATGTGACCTACTGACTATAGGACACTGTGTCCCCAGGTACAATCCCAACTAAGGCCCAAGCACCTGCTTCCTAAAAGGAATGGGGGTGGGTGGGCAGATAGCAGAGTGCACTGACCTGCAGGCTGTGTTCTGACTCAGGGACAGAGGACAGGCCCAGGGAATGGCTGCAAGGCTGCATGGAGTGTTCTGAGTCTTCCTCAAAGTCCAAGTCACTGAAGGAGAGCAGGCGCTTTTTCTTCTCCAGAGAAGATAAGCAAGACTGGTCAAACCCCCAGCCCCTCACTCAGTCTCCAGACAGTCAGCAGCCTCCCCCGAGGGCACCCACCTTAGACTAGAAACTGAGCCCCAAAGCAGCCCTGAGGTCAAAGGTGACCCAGGAGCCCATCAGAAGCGACACTGTACCCAGGGCCCTAGTTGTGTGGTAAGGAAAGTGAGTTCTTGGCTGGCCAGGTGCTCCTAGGGTCGGGACTGTGGCAGTGCTGAAGGTAGTCCACATAGAAGGCATCCTGGGACTTCAGGTATATGTAGCTCACTGACTATGGGTGGAGGGAGCTGACCACTCTGTCTGTCTGTCTGTGTATCTATGTATCTATGATCTATCTATGTATCTATATATCTATCTATGTATCTATCTGTCTGTCTATATTTATCTATCTATCTATCATCTATCTATCTGTCTGTCTGTCTGTCTGTCTATCTATCTGTGTATCTATGTATCTGTCTGTCTGTGTATGTATGTATGTATGTATGTATGTATGTATGTATGTATGTATCTATCTATCTATCTATCTATCTATCTATCTATCTATCTATCATCATCTATCTGAGCATTTTTTTACAACTGCTACCGCCCCTTGGTACAATTACTCTGACCCTTTAAATGTGTGCTTTATTGTAGAATGTTCTAGACACTGGCTGGGTTGTATTCCATGAGCTCAGCAAATGGTATGAATTGGATCTTGTGCAAAAGATGACTGAGTGTCTCCGGACCTTTTCTCAGATCTGATTCTAGGGCGCTGGCACCTTCGAAGGGTTCAAGGCCAAATTCACACTCTCCAGTCCACGTCCTTCTCCCTCTGACTCACCATTGCCATTCTGTCCCCAAACCAAGGCACCACCTGACCTGTCTCTACCACCAAAACTAATTTAAAAGATGAACAAGAAGAGAAACAACCACTTCTAAAGACAACTTCCATGATCTGGAAGGTGCGAGGGCCGCTCCCATGCAGGTCCCTTGAGCTATCTGGACACAGGTCTGTCCCATACACTCTTTGTCATGGCACCTGGGTGCCCCAGAACTCCAGTCAGGCCAGGCCCGGCAGTGGGGTTTGTCCATCTGTACCTTGGAGTTTTGGAGCTCTGAAGTGAACACTGGGCTTCCATGCTTAGGAGGGAGGGCCCCAGGAAGGAAGGGCTCAGGAGGGAGGGGCTTAAGAAGAGAGGAGGTAGGGAGAGAGGAAAGGAGGGAGGGAGTCACATGCTGGGGATGAGGAGCCACTGAGGGTGCAGAAGTTCCCAGGTAGGTATGGGATAGGGGTAGGGAGAAATGCAGGAGCCTGTGGTATGGGCTCCTTAGGAGGAAGTGTAGGGGAGCTGGGAGGCATAGGGATGGGAAGCAGAGGTATGGCCTTTAGGAAGATAAACAGTGCCTGGGGAGGACTTACTTTGGTGTTGAGGGGCTGGACCTGGGCCTCCGCATCCAGGTCTCCATCCTCATCTGTCTGCTCACTGTCTCCACTCCCTTCCTCCAAGCTTGGATCAGATCCACCTGCAATAAAGAGGTGCATGGCTCCACCCTTGGAGGGCTGGACAGGGAGACCACCTAACTGTCTCTCCATCCATCCAGCCATTTTCCCACTCGCCTGCCAACTATCCACCTGCCCACCTGTGGTGTTTTGAATGGCAATGGCCCCCATAAGCTCATCTATTTGAACACTTTTCTCTAGTGGGTGGAACTGTTTGGAAAGGATGATGAGGCATGGCCTTAATGGAGGAGGTGTGTCACTGGGAATTGAGCTTTGAAGTTTCAAAAGACTGGTACCATTCCTAACTACCCTTTCTCTGCCTCGTGGTGTGTCTCAAGATGTGAGTTCTCTCCTATTGCTCTAGTGACAAGGCTGCCACCTGCCTGTCATGATCTCCACCATGATGGTCATAGACCCTAAACCTCTGAAACCATAATCCCCAAACAAACTCTTCACAGCAATAGAAAAGTAACTAAGACACCTTCCGTCCTTCCATCCCTCCCTCCCACTCTTCTTTCTTCTATTTATGTATCCACCTATGGATCTACCAGCCAAGCACCTGGTTACCACTATATACCTGCCCATCTTTCTTAACTTTCCTTGTATCTACCTTCTGATCATCCATCAATCCATCCATCCATCTATCCATCCATCCATATATACATACATAAATCTATCTATCCATCCATCCATACATACATACATAAATCCATCCATCCATCAGTCCATCCATCTATCCATCCATCCATAAATCCATCCATCCATCCATCCATCCATCCATCCATAAATCCATAAATCCATCCATCCATCCATCAATCTATCCATTCATCCATCCATAAATCTATCCATCCATCCATAAATCCATCCATCCATCCATCCATCCATCCATCCATCCATCCATCCATCCAAAAACCCTGTTTTCTTCATTTCCACAGCAGGATACTGTTCTAAGGTGAGCCAGGCCTCAGATGGCTCTGGTTCCTGAGGATGTGACCTAGTTCACAGTGGCCTTGGTCAGTGTACCCCACTTTCGTCCCTCATCCTGCCTGTGACTCTGCTGCCTACGAACAGCCACCTGGGAAAGTGCTGGAGGGACACAGGGGACCCTCTTCCTGCCCTGTACTTTTGGGCTCCTGGGTCGTGGGTCTGGGAGGCTCTCAGGTGGATTTTTCTCCTTCCCTCTACCACCCATGCCTGCTCAGTCTGAACCTGAACCTGTTGGGAGCATGGTGGGCAGAATCTCCTTTGCAGAGTGGCAGAATGGGAGGGGTCGTTGTCAGCAGAAGCAGGCTGTGGAGGCAATGGCTGACTTCCTGGGGTGACATCAAAAGCTAAGCACCCCTCCCTAGCCTTCAGGATCCTTCCAGATACGACTTCTGACTTCTCTCTACACTGAGGACACAGGTCCGAGCTGCACCTATCTGATCAAACATATTAAACAAGTCTGAAGGGTTTCCTACATTCCTGCCACAGACCAGGGACGTCCTGACCTCACTTGCCTGGGAGAAAAAAAAAGACAAAAAGGAAGACAGCTGAGGCCCCACTATTGACAGCAAGTAAATTCTGCTGTCTGCGGGGAAAACCTGCATGCAAACATAGGGCTTTGATAAGGAGGGGATGCTGGGTACCTAGCAACAGGCGAGAGCCCATTTCTTTCCCACACAAAGGCTGCTTTATGAAGAGCCCATGAAGCCCTGCCTGGAAACAGGCCTTGCCCAGAGGGTCTGCAATAACACCATTCATGTCCAGGCTGAGAGAGCTCAGAACAGTAACTTTGCTCTTTTGGTTGTTTTTATTTTCTTTTAAGAAAGTCCCCTTTGGGAGGTGATGACTTAGTGGCCAAAAGCACAGACTGTTTATGCAGAGGATCTGAGTTCGATTCCCAACACCCACATTGGGTGGTGGTGATGGTGGTGTCCATACACACCTGTAACTCTAGATCCAGGTTCTTTCATGAACTTCTCTAACATCCATGGTCCTGCGCTTACATGTACATAACACACACACACACACACACACACACACACACACACACACACACACACACACACGATTAATTTTAATAAATATTTAAAGAATAAAATAGCGTAAGTGCAAGCTCCTTTCTTCTGCTGTGTCTTGACTTGCTCTGTTTACAGGAGCCCAGCAGGGGAGAATAAAGCTTTGGGACCTAGCGGCTTGTGAGGAAGTGCCGCTATGTCGTTTTTTGGTCCCACGGCGCCACCTGCTGGTCTTCATGGAGACAGTTTTGAGAGTGGCCGATTATGGCAGGCAGTAAGTGTTTTAATTCCCACAACTTTCTAGATGGCTAAAGGGAAACTGTCAACTTGTAAGTGACAGACGGATGACACCCTGGCTACGAATCCTCAACATAGTGTAAAATTTTAGAAAAAAAAGAAAAAAAACCACTGACTTCAAATATTGGGGATGTTTATAGCAAACTGGAACTCTCAGAGGGCTGGAACACCACTGAGGGCTCTGGAGATATGTGCCACACAGAAGCCAACCAACCACAGTGGAACAGTTCTTCAACATTAAAGGATGTCTGGAACAGCCCCAGGCCGAGTCCTCCCCTTACCGCCACCCTGCAGCCGCCCACAGAGAGACCGGATCACTTTGGCACTCCCGAAGTGCTTGAACCGAGCTCTCAGGTGCTGGTAGTACCACTCCAGGGAGCCGATCTTCACGACTCTGCGGGGAGAGGAGCGCGGGTCTGAGGCAGTGTCTTCCCCAGCCAGCCCCACCAAAGGGACACAACAGCCTTAGAAGCCATTAGGGATGTTCTGCCTCCGGGGCTCACCTGGCCAAGTGGCAGGGGTCGCAGAGCCAGCCCTGCTCTTCTGGGTGGGCGTGGCTGCAGTTTTTGCAGACATAGAGGCCGCACTCTAGACACTGCCTTCTGCTATTCACGAGGAGCCGGTAGGGCTGCAGGCAGCGGGCACAGTGGGTCTCATTCAGATGGGCGGTGTCAGACAGCAGCTCCCTCTTTGAGCTCTCCTTTTGTATCTTGCCCTTCAGTCCCCTGGGAAGAGTGTAGGACCAAGAAAAACATCAGATAGCTGGTTCCACATGAGGTGGCTGAGTGCAGGCAGTGTGAATATGTGCCCGCGCGCACGGCACTTCCATGTGCGTGAGTGTGGCCCAAAATGATGGAAGGCAATATCGGGCATCTTGGCCATCAGCAGAAGGCCGGTTTGCCCTCTTCGTGGAGGGGATAAACAGGTCAGGCTTAATCATATCCAATTTTGGTAGGCTAGAATTGAAACCTATGATTGTTACAGAATGGTACTGCCCTTTAGCGTTGCTGTGGCATTTACAATTTTGCCCTGTGCCTTCTCTTGTGGGTCAGAGACTCCCGAGGCAAGGCCCAGTGACATTTCCTCAGCAGGCGGTTTTAGACGTCTTCCAGCACTGCACCAAGTCAAGGCCCAGGATTGCCCTTACAGAACCTGACCTAGGTGTTTGGCTTGGAGAGTCTCCAGACAGGAATCACCCAGCACCCGGAAGTCCCAGGAGAAACCTGTTCTTCGAGACCATCTGGTTTAAAATAACACCGCTTCCTGGCTAGTCTGCCAAGTGGAACCAGCTGCAACTGACTGGAAAATGTACCCCAGATCCTAATGAATGCACCCCCTTTGTCCTGAGTTTCCCAGAATGCCTGCCAAGCACATTTTCAGTTTTAGATAGGATAATGGTAATCTGTTCCGAGTGAGAAAAATTAGCAAAGCACTGGGACCACTGTCTCCTAAGGACTTTCAAGTCTTCGATTTCCCTGGGGATACTCCAGCATGGGAGGGTTGAGGGGTGCTGGGAGGGTTGAGGGGTGCTGGGAGGGTTGAGGGGTGCTGCGAGGGTACACCTGGCTTGAATGTCACTGGTTTACTGTTATGGCCAACAAGAAAAAGAAGGGTGTGTATAGAAGAGAGAGAGAGAGAGAGAGAGAGAGAGAGAGAGAGAGAGAGAGAGAGAGAGAGAATGATTTTAAATATTGTATTGTTTTTATGCATTTTTATTCAGACTACAAAGCATTGGGCTTTCTCGCACAGGTGTCATTCTGCACTGTTCCCAGCTATCTCCCTCCCCACTCCACCCCCAAGCCGGTTCCTTTTCCTCTCCTAGTTAGTTCCTACTTAAACTTTCCTTTTATGTGGAATCCATTACCTTCTCTATTTCCCACCTCCTTCCTCCAGCTGGGCTGGTATAGTGGTGCACACCTTTAATTCCAGCACTTAGGAGGTAGAGGCAGGCAGATCTTTGTGAGTTCGAGGCCAGCCTGGTCTACATAGGGTTCCAGGAGAGCCAGGACTACGTAGAGAGACTTTGTCTCAAAGAACAAAAACAAAAAACAAAAACAAAACAAAAAACACAAATAAATAAAAGATGGATTTCCTCCTCCCCTGTTTGTTACCTATAAACACACAGATGTAAACACGAATAGATGCATAAAATATTAACGCTGGTCTTTTTGAGTCTGACTTATTTCATTTAGCATAAAGATTTATGGTTTCATCCCCTTTCCTGCAAATGACTTGATTACAGTTTTCTGCATGGCCATGTAAAATTCCTCTGCATACATACACCACATTTTCTTTATTGATTCACCTGTTGATGGTCGTCTAGACCGGTTCCATTTTCTGGGTATTTCAAATACTGCAGCAATAAACACAGATGTGTAAATGTTTCTGTGGTGTGCTGACTTAGAACACTTTGGACGTATGCCCAGGCCTGGCATAGCTGAGTTCTATTTCCAAGAACCTCCATATTGTCTTCCACAGTGGCTGGAGCTAGTCTATATTTATGACAGCAGAGAATAAGGCTTCCTCTTTTCCACATCCCCGCCAGCACTTGTTGTCAGTGGTTTTCTCAATGGTAGCCGTTCTGACTGGGGTGAGATGGGACCGCAAAGCTGTTTTTCGTTTGCATTTCTCTGATGCCCAAGGATGGTGATCACCCTTTCCAAGTATCGACTGTATTCATAGTTCTTCTGAGAGCTCTCTATAGAGCTCGTTTTTTTGAAATCATTTGCTGATTTTTTCACATTTAATTTTTATAGTTCTTGTGATATGTTTTTATAACATTCTGTTCTATTTTCAGCTACTGTTATTCTCATGCTGTGCTTATTCTATAGGCTCGCTGTGTCTTGGGTATGGACTTATGAGAAGAGGCACAGCGTTGAAAGGCTTGGCACCACCCACTGTTTCAGACACTATAACATCTTTTCTGAACAGGAGTGACTAGCTACCCGTGCTGGATAGTTTTATGTCAACTTGACACATACTTGAGTTATCTGAAAGGAAGAATCTTAATTGAGAAAATGCCTTCCTAAGATCTGGCTGTAGGGCATTTTCTTAATTAATGATTGATTGATGGGGGAAGGCCCAGCCCACTGTGGGTGATGCCAACCCAGGGCTGGTGGTCCTGGGTTTTATAAGAAGCAGGCTAAGAAAGCCATGGGGAGCAGGCCAGTAAGCAGCACCTCTCCATCAGCTCCTACCTTCAGGTTCCTGACCTGCTTGAGTTCCAGTCCTGACTTCCTTCGAGGATGGACAGGGCCATGGAAGTGTAAACCAAATAACCTCTTTCCTCTCCAAGTTTCTTTGGTCATGGTATTTCATCACAGCAATAGTAACCCTAACTAAGACAAGTTGGTACCAGGAGTGGGGTATTGCGTTGATGTGACAGACCTGACCGTGTTTGGGGGAGGATTGTGGAAGGGCGTTGGAATGCTGGACTAGAAAAGCCATTGAGTCTTGAGAGCTCAGTGGGCTGCTTTGTAGGAGCTTGGCAGAGGAGGATGTTGAGGGGAACACAAAGGATGGAGCTCAGGCTTGTGAAATTCCAAAGGGAAGTTTAAAGATCCTGGGGGCGGGGCCCTAGTTATTGTCAATTAAGACCTCATCGTTCTGGTTCCCTGGGGCTCAAGAATCAGCTGTGATTGACAAGATGCCAGACCTGCTAGAATGGACCTTTCTTTGTTTTGCTGGAGTGCTTGACATCAGTCAGCTGGAACTGGCACATTAGTGATTCTAAGAAGAAACCAGCATCAGTGAGGTGAAGTCTTCTGGGGAGAAGTGAGGTGAATGTTTCCTGAGAGTCAGCACACAGAAGCTGTCTTTAGAGGCAGCCAAGGTTTTACCTTGTCCTGGCAGATGAACTTGGTAGTGTAAGAGCTGCCCAGGTAGTTCTAGTTTTGAAGGCATGAAGGGGTCATGGAGAGCCGCTGAGGTTTGGCACTGTGAGAGGCCGGGAGAAGCCATTGGGGAAGGTGCGGCCTCAGTGGCAGTTGAAGGCCCAGGATTGAAGAAGTCATGCAGGGCTGTGAAACCATGAAGAGAGCCCAGGGGAGGCTATTGGTGAAAGTGCAACCCAGCTGCAGCAGAGTTTTGGAGATGCCAGTACCATGGGACAAACACCAAGAGCGGCTGCAGCAATGGAACCAGTCAGAGCCTGGAAGACAAGCTCTGTGTGCTGCAGAGGGCAGAGCTGGAGAAGGGACTCCAGCCCCACGGAGGAGCCCAGGAAATCACGAGTGAATCCTAAATAACTGGACATTGAGTTAGTTTTGGGAGTTGGTTTTACTTTGTTCAGATTGTGACTGTGTCCTGGTTCTTCCTTTTGGAAGTAAGGACGTATTTTTGATGGTTGAGAGACTTTTAAAAGATTGGATCTTGAAAGAGGCTGGCTATTTCAAGAGACTGATTTCGACTTTCCAGTGTTTAAATTTTTAAAGAGTGTGAAAACTTTTACAATTTGTAATGTTTATATTGTAATGTTGATTTTAGTGTGTGTTCTTGGGGAAGTACAAGGAAGGAAAAGATATGGCTTTTAACACTGTTGTGTTTGTCAAGTTGACAAAGAGTTAATTGTGCTGGCTAGTTTTATGTCAAAGTAAGACAAGCGAGAGTTATCTGAAAGGAGAGAACCTCAAGATTTGTTGACACACTCTGAAAACCAAGAAAAAAAGGCCAGCAGTGACCAGAAACTTGGAGCAATGCTGGTATTGCTCTATAGCATAGTTCAGATAAAGCCACTCCCACACACCTGGCTGTGAACAGTCACAGGGCCCAGGACCCAGCGGGAAGGCCCAGCCTCCTTCACTTCCGATCTCCCGTCTGCGCCAACCAGGGAAGCTATGGGTCACCCTTCCTCCAGACCCCTCCATCCCCCAGCTCAGCAAGAAGGAGGTGCAGACATTTGAAGCCATGATAGCCAAAGTGTGAAGAAAGCCTGGGGACGGAGCTGGAATTATATTTCAGGTACTGAACTTGGGGGAAAGCATAATCCCCCGTTTCAGGTTCTAGCTGGAGAATGGGAGGAGAAGACCAAGGAGGCACCATGTTGGGAGTTAGGAGGCATTTGTCAGCGGCTGGGCACCTCACCTAAACTGGATCCATGATCCTCTGGAGAGATGTGTCTGGGGACAGATGTCTTCTCCAAAACGAACACTAAGCAGCTACTTCAAGAAAGACTGATTGCTGACCACAGAAAAATGGAAGTTTCAAACAAAAAGTAGAACTTAAGAAAACCCTTGTCCTCTCTTGCAAGAGCGACAGTTTCCAGCTTTCACCATTTCTAGGAACACTAGAGCAGTGTGACTCAGTTTCCTTCTGTTGAGTGGACATGGCACCATGCGAAGGTCTGAACAACTCAGGGAGCCATGATTTTCAAAGGTTCAGTTTCAAAACTTACACACAGGTAGAAGGTTCTCTCCAAGGGAAAGATGGACTGGACATCAGAATGAAAAGCTCATCAATAAGGTTCAAGAGCCCACATCACAATCAACCCGCAAGAAACTACAAGAAGTGGTCAAACTTAATGTGCAGAATTATCCAAAAATCATCTCACCCCCCTCCTCAAAAAACAAGTCAGCTCCTCCAACCAGATGTAGTGGCACATACCAGTAATCCCAGTTCTCTGACGCTAGAGACCATGCTAGGTTAGAAAGACCTTACTTACACACATGTGTGCGTGCCCCTCCCAACACACAGACAGAGAGAAGCAGAGAGAGGCAGAGCAGAGATAAAGAAATAGAGAGAGACAGAGACACACATGTAGGCAGAGACACAGGGAGAAATAGAGACACACAGAGAGGATAAAAATAAACCCCTCTTCCATTTTGTAGATACGGATATACACAAGGCTGGATTACCTTTTGTGTCTCCCCAAATACCCTACCATAGCACCCAGAATGTGGAGGCAAGATGAAGCTGCCTTATTTGCTGTTAAACTCAGCATTGGATCAATTTTCAAATACATAGGGCCAACACCATTCTCGCTTATGGTTTTGTTTTGGAAAAAGTTTTTTTTTTTAAGAATAAATAGGTTAAAATGCAAGTGGTTTATTGTTGTTAACTATTATTCTTTCCTGAGACAAGTTTTCATCACGCAGTTCACTATGTAGACCAGGTTGGCTTCAAACTCACAGAGACCCACCTGTCCCTGCCACTGCAGTTCTGGGATTAAAGGTGTGCGCCACTATGCCTAGCTATTATTTTTATATTAACAAACATTTTTACAAAAACCAGTTTTGTGCTCTAGTATGCTTAGTGTTATGATATGAAACTCATGAAAAAAAAAAACCTTTTGAGGCTCTCAATAGTGTAAGAATGTAAAGGGATCCCCAGGTCAGAGATTTTTTTTTTTTTGATTTTCGAGACAGGGTTTCTTTGTAGCTTTTGGTTCCTGTCCTGGAACTAGCTCTTGTAGACCAGGCTGGCCTCGAACTCACAGAGATCCGCCTGCCTCTGCCTCCCGAGTGCTGGGATTAAAGGCGTGCGCCACCACTGCCTGGCTCAGGTCAGAGATTTTGAGAGACTGCTGATTTTCAAGTTGCTTGCTCTCTCCCAGAAAGCCAAGTGACAAGATGGAGGAGAAGATGACAGCATAGTATAGAGATCAAGCCCGCTGCTGCACAGCAGAGGCTGGTGCGTGGAGACAGACGAAGTTGGAGAGGCATGTGGATCCTGGGTGTCTCTGCAGCATGGACAGTTAGAGTCGGGGGCTGGTGGACAAGGAGGGGAGGGGAGAGAAGGGCATGGGAGGGGAGGGAGAGCCTGCTCTCAGGAAAGCTCAGTGTCCCTGTGGGGAAGAGGGGAATGGGGTAAGAACAACTTCTCAGGCAGAGGAATAGGGTGGAGTGAGGAGGAAAGGTGGAGCCGTGGATGGTGTTGGGTGGAACCCAGGCAAGAAGAGGCAGCGGTGTGACGAGTAAAGGGGAGAACCAGAGAGGGTTCTACTGCACCATACCTGAGGCTATGCCTTGCTGGGGCCATGGCTACAGGCCCAGCAGTGAAGGGGAGGGAAGACATTTATATGTGTGTCTACGCATCAGGGTGATGGGCTCTGGTGTCTGGTATCCCCCTGGCCCTTAGAGCATCCTCATCAGGCTGATCTGAGGCTCTAAGCAGCCAGGGTATTGGTTAAAGAGATGTAGAGCTGGTGTCTCGTGGCCTGTGTTACTGTGAAGGTCACCTGGCCAAAACCTCCTTTGAATCCCCATTGTTGGTTTGACCCGAACTAGGGAAGGAGACTCACGAGGAAAAAAGATGGCGCCAGGAGAGGCGGTCATGCATGCAGAAGAGTCACGAATTGAGAAACCACCAGAATTTAGTTTTCTGGTTCAAGAGTTGAGAATTTGGGACGAAGATTAGACAAGAAACATGAGACCGGCCTTCCCTTTGCATACTGTGAAGGTGACCACAAGGTCACAGGGACACACACAAAACCCTCCCAATCAGAAAAGAGAGCTGGGTCTGCACGTTAGAAGGGTCATAGATGACTCCCAGCCAAGTGGAACCCAGTCTCAAGAGCAGAACTCAGACTCCTTAGCATTCCCAAGAGTAGTGTGAGGGCATGCCCCTTGCCCCAGCCTCTATGAATGAAGCGCTAATCCAAAGCAGGACAAAATGATGGCAACGTGTCGCTCAAAGGAAGTGTGACCAGCTGAGACTGCTGCCGGATGCAGAGGATATGAAAGAGTCAGCGGTGGAAGAAGCAGAGACCTGAAGGTAGGAGGCAGGACCCAGGGTCAGGCACGTGCGGGAAGGGGCGTGGCTCTGGGAAAGGACTAGGCCAGGAGGAAAGGAAAACCCTAGGGAGAATGCAGCAGGTGACATGTGAATGGAAGGGACAGGGGCCAAATAGTAGAGACTCCCATCAGCCCTCGCACACCAACGCTAACCTCCATCCCTGCACAGGCAGCTCATTTCCGGTTTCAGCCGCTCCGCAGCCCTTATCTGCTTGCCTGTCGGGATGACGGATCAGCTAAGGGTGAATGCGGTTGTCTTATTTTTCTCCTAATTTTATTTTGTATGCACGAATGTTTTACCTCTGTGTATGTCTGCACACTATATGTCTGTCTGGTGCCCACGGAGACCAGAAGAGGGCATCGGATCCCCTGGAACTGGAGTTACAGATGATTGGGAGTCACCATGTGGGTGCTGGGAATCGAACCCCGTTCCTCTAGTAGAGCAGTAAGCGCTCCTAACCCAGAAGCCTCCTCTGTAGCCCATTCTGCTGACTTTTAAATGAGCCATTGTGTGTGTCTATGTCTCATACTGGCAGGTCTTTCACGGATTATCTCAGGAATTCCTGTGTATTTGCAGAGATCAAAACCCACACTACCACCTATTTGCCTTTGGGAAGGTTAGCAGGTTTAATATTTGATCTGTGGGCTGCGTCCCTTGGACAGGATGTGCCATTAAAGCATACCCCAGTTACTCCCTTCCCAAAGATGTGAGTCACGAAGGCTGGCAATGCATCGGCTGGCTGTTCTTCCTGGCTTTTAGGACCATCCAGCAATTTCCACCACAGCCTCAGCTGAGCATCAGACCCTTACACACGGAGGTAGAGATATTGAGAAGACTTTAAATATTCAGGGCATGAGGCAAGACCAGGGTGCAGGCTCTCGAGCCCCACTGAGCTGTCCTTCTTTGTACATAGTACCAGCCCACTGAGGTCCAGGATGGGCGTGTCCCAGGAAGGAGGGGCTTACAAGAGGAGGCTTAACTGGGAGTTCCCCCCAAAGTTTGCTTTGGCAATGCCGTGTTTGTGTAGCATAAAAATAATAACATGTGATTATATTTTCTGTATGTAAAGCTTTTTAAAGCCTAGGTGACACCTGTGGCTGTGGAATGTATGGGAGATAAGAGACATGTCTCTGGAATTTTCTCTCAACTCAGGACAAAGGAACCTTGATCCAAAGGTCAGAGAGATGTTAGTCAGATGTGGAAGACCACGGAATTAAGCAGTCAGCTCCTTCAATGACAAGCTTCAAAGGAAAGAGAGAGCAGTGTGTGTGTGTGTGTGTGTGTGTGTGTGTGTGTGTGTGTGTGTGTGTGGTGTGTAGCCAATAGACTAAAACATGACTGAAAAGACAGAGAACTGAGCTGGACATGGTACCATACTCCTATAAACTCAGCGCTGAGGAGGCTGAGACAGGAGGATCCCGAGTTTGAGGCCAACCTGAGCTACATAGCAAAACCTCCATCAGAAATAAGAGAAGGGAGAGGGGGACCAGAGGGAGCAGGAGAGGAAGAGGAGTGGAGGGGTAGAGAAAGAGGGAAGGGAAAGAAGGAAGAGAAGGAGAAAGAAGGAGAAAACTAGTTACCAATTGCAAAGTCTGGACCTTATTTAAATGTGGGTGGAAAAGCCTGATATCATGAGCTGCTTTAAATGACATTCTTGTGAACTCTAGCTGGAGTAAAGATAACGTGGGCAAAGTTGTTGGGGATAAGAATATAAACCTGCACAGCTGGTTTGCCCTCCTGGTATTCCCGAGTGGCATTTGTGGGTCATTCTTCACACCTGGGGAACCTGCCTCCTTCTTAGCCTTCTTCAGGAGAACAACAGTCACATCACTGGGTCACCTGGGGATGAAGTGGCATCACAGAGATGGAGCCCAAGGGTCACTGTGGCTCTGCTGGCTGTAGAGCCTACATGTAGCCATGTCAGACACTGGTGACATACAGCAAGCTTGTGCGGCGAGGACACAAGAAGCTAACAAGCAAGCCACGCAGCTGCTGTCCCTAGGAGGTTGTGGGACCTCACAGTGGGCAGGGGTGAGGCCCATGAGCCACAATGAGAAGGCAGCTGCACCACTGAGCCCAATGGAATGTTCTTTAGAGAATAAGAAAGTGGAGTGTGTTGGTGGATCACTTAGAAACTATATTATTTGCAATACAGTCTGGCTGATAGCTTAAGAGTATTTCTAGCTAGCTCTTATATCCTAAACTAATCAACCCATTTCTGTGTATCACCATGAGGTCATGGCCTACCAGCAAAGTTTCAGTGGGCTCCAGTGGAGGCTTCTGTCCCTGGCAGCAGCTACATGGCTTCTTCATGACTCCCTCTACTCTCTCCTCCTGTATCTGCTCGGAACTCCTGCCTTGCCCTATGCTGCTAAGCCACTGGCTGAAACAGCTTTATTTATTAACCAGTAAGAGCAAAGCAGACAGATGGACTTCCCACACCAGACTTGACTGGAGTCCTGTTTTTAAGCCATGACACAGGGGTCTATGGGAAGGATAGACAAGAGGGCAGTGGTGGCAAAAGGAAGGAGTGGGCAGGAGTCTCCTTCAGTGGGTGTGGCTTGACTTAGGGCTAGCACTGAAGTCAGTAAACCATTGTTGCACCGGGAACGTATTCTAATGGGCTTGTGGATATATGAATGAGAAAGGAAAGGAACAAGCATGACCTCAGGAGCTTGACTTTAGCAACTGAGATAGGGATGAGGTCTTGGGGGACACGAATCATGAGTAGTCAGTCAGATGTCCAATCTGAGAGCTGAACAGGGGTTCATTGAGTCAACAGTTTAGAAGGGTCTTGGTTTTCTGTCTAGGCCTACTGTGACACCTACTGCTGACTGGACATAGGTGTTATGTTACTTAAGTTCCAAATACAATAAAACCAGGGGTGGAAAATGGCTTCGTAATTAAGAGCGCTTGCAGAGGACCCAGGTACTGTTCCCAGCACCTGCATGGCAGCTTACAACTCTCTGCAACTACAGCTCCAGGGGATCTGGTGCCCTCTTCTGGCCTCCATGGGTACTGCACACAGGTGGTGCACATACGTGTATGCATATGAATCACTCATATACGTACACATTTAAGAACTATAGAATAAAGTCAAACAAAAAAGGTAGTTCCATCAAGTCCTCATAGCCATGGAAGTGGGTGAATGGCAGCCATACTGGGAAATATTCTGCACAACATTCTGTCCACTGCAGGTTGGGCAGTGCCATTTGACCTTGGGCATGGCTAGGTATGTATATCAGTGGTAGAGTAAGGCCCTGGGTCCAACCCTCAGCACTACAAAACAAAAAACAAAACAATACCCCCTTCTGCCCTTCTCCCTAGAAAAAGTAATAAACCAAACTCCTTAAGGCTGGATAAGGTCATAGGGGATTGAATGCACATAGAAGAAAGACAAGGGTTGAGCTCAGGGCCCTGGGCCCTGGGCCCTCCAAAGGTATCTATCTATCTGGGCTGTACTTTTCTTTCTCCTTCATCAGTGGAAGGCATCAGGGTGAGGTCTGCGAACGCACTCGGGTATGCAGAAATTTAAACAGTACAGGATGAATTTGTTCTTTGAGCCGTTGACAGATTGCTTACAAAACCAATTGACACCAGGCAGTCAGGAAGACGCGATGGGCATTTTATCCCATGAACAAGTAGAAAAGAGCGCGGCTCATGGGTCCCTCTACCCTGAAGAGTAACCCTACATGTAAGCACCTACCAATAGTGACACCATGGCAACAGGCGTGCTGTGCCTGTGAATCACAAGAAGGGATTCCAGGCCACAGCTGGTGCATGTCTGTCGCTACTGGAGAGAGCCCTGGGACAGAAGAAATGGGACTCTCCTTTTAATCAGCTCACTCTGCTGGACCAATTGTACCACCAAGAACCTCATTTTTTGATTTTGTGCCTGTTTCAATCTTGCCTTTTCAAAGAGTCACCCCCGCCCAGAGTGGGCAGAGAGCCTAAGCCTCCTGTTGTAACCTTACTCTGCTCCTTCCCACCTGCCTCAGGCCCTCCGTATGGCCTGTACCCTGCTGCCTCCTGGGGTCAGGCTTGGACTTGCAAACAGGCAAGTCACAGGGAAGAGCAGGGCTGCCCTTTAGCCATAGATTTCCTAGAACAGAGAACATGGGACTGGGCAGCAACCTCAAGAAGAACCACAAGAAATCTGTCAACCCTCTGCCGCATGACTGTGCCCTAGGCCTGTTGCCGGCTATAGTTAACTGGGTGTGCAGTGAGTCAGTGTGCCCCTTGGGCCTCGGTGATTTTGCCAGTGATTTTCCATCACTGCCCCCTTTGCAGATGTCACTCCGGTCCTCTGGGATAAGTATTGTGCACAAATTTTCCCCACCTGATAGACATTTGGAACTTTTAGTAAACCCATTCCCTAGTCCCATGGCTGCTGTCCTGGGACAGCTGTGTCTACCCCTGCTGGCTCATTCTGTGCAAACAGCAGGGGCCCTAACTGTGACTAACCCACCAGGAATGTCCTTGCAAGAAGCTTCCTAGCCAAAGAGTACTTAGAAGTAACCTGGGGTGTGTTTTCTTCACAGGGAGAAATGAGCAAAGTAGCATGGAATAAGGAAAGCCAGATGTTACAAGGGAGTGATACAGCGGCATGCAAAAACACCTGGAATTTCACTAAGCTTGGGATGGAGGAGGGGCCTGACCTCTTCCAGGTCCCTGGGAAGGTGGTACCTGCCTGGCACCCCTATACCTGTCTCCTTCCCTTGCATGTCAGTGTGAACGAAGGTATCAGTTGCTATTTATTTAAAATAAAGGCTGGCCACAGCTAGGTCTGCTCTGGAGACAGGCGGCAGAGTACCAGTTCAACTCTTGGGTGGAAAGAGAGCTAGTGTTAACGTTGGATGTCAGATGCTTGGAAAGTGGATCCAGGCTGCTGTGGGCATCAGGCTGGTGGCAGAGACAGGCTTTGCCCCAAGCCAACCAGGGGTGGTGGTGATGGGACTGGCTTAAGATGGGGCTGAATCATGATGAAGACCCAGGGGTCACAGACAGCAAGGCAGGAAGAAGAGTGGAGGTACTCGGAGAGATGGTGCTGACTGGACCCTTCCCATAATACTAGAACCTCTAACTGTGTGCTGGCCTTGAACTGGGCATGTCTTTCGGGGATTTGTCCTGGACCCCGCTCTGTGTTGGGACCCAGAGTCTCTCCCATGCCTGATAGCCACTTCTCTGGGCTTTCTGAGTTCCCTCCCCAGGAACCCTCTAAGACACTCTTTCCTCCCGGCTTTAAATACTGGGGTCAGATGAGCCATGTCCCCCAACCCCAAGACCCCTACATGCCAATCCCTAGAGCCCGTGTGGTCTTCTCCTAGCCCATGCTTGCCCTTAGTTGTCTTCCTTTGCTTCTGTTCAGTCTTCACTCAGGGTCTCCTCCCAACTCCCCAAAAAGCTGACCCCAAAAGACAGAGGGAAGAGAATAGTTGCCAGGCAGACTGAGAACATTTCCTGTGGGCAGAGGCAGAGGGAAGCGTAAGCAATGAGGTAAACTTTGGCTCAGGAGGCGGGGAGAATGAGGTACACAGGCTGGGGTCACCCAGGAAGAGGGGTGCCCCTCACATCACTGAACAGGATGGAAGCCAACCTCTGCCCAAATCCCAGTGTCCAAGTGATTCAAAATCATACTATGTTCCTCACATAGCTCCGTTAGCTCTTTTCTCTCGTGAAGGTGGGACCTCGGGACCATGCAACTCACAAGACAGTGCCCAGGAGCAGAGTCAAGTTCAACAGAATTCTTCAGAGAACAGAAAGCCTCATTTTCATAACGAGAAACTCCAAGTTTGCAATGGGAGCCATTTCCCAGGGCACGGCTTCTCATCCATTCTGCCTACCTAGTACCTCTGGCCTTGCACCACTGGGACACCTGAGGTGACGGCCACTTGGGACACCAGAGGACCTGAACTCCATAGCTCAGCCACTTACTCAAGTCTTTCTTCTTCTCTCCTTCTGAGGTCGAAGTCCCGCTGAACCACGGCCCATACGTGCTTGGCCTCCTCGTCTGTGAGCTTAGAAAGGTCCAGCTTTTTCCCCATCTCTGCGCCTCATCCAGGCCACACCTGAAAAGTCGTGGGATCACAACCAGTCAATGCCAGGAGGCCCCAGGGACAGCAAAAAAGTCACAGAGTATGAGGCAGATCACAAAAATACCCAAGGATCCCCCAGGATGTCTGTACTGGGACAAATGGTTTCTTAAATGGTTAAATACCTGGCCGGGGACTAGGGCCAGTTAATAATTTTGTACAGTTAAATACATGGAACTAAGTAGATGTATAAGGGAATTAGTTCTTGCCCCTGGGGCATAGATGGCCGCACTCACTGTTCCCACTGTGAGATGAGTGTCTGTTGTCCCCTATTACATATGTTCAGAAAAGAGGAGAGCGTGTCTAAGTCCAGTCCAGCTCTGAGTCCCCGGGGCCATTGCCCATGATCTTCAGAACTGACAATGCTGATCTCAGAGGACAGGGGAGCTCTGGAGACTCGTTCCCCATGTAGACATGATGGCTAATCTCCACTGTCAAAGTGACTGGGTTTTCAATGATCTAGAAGACACACCTCTGGGTATAGCTACAAGAGGTTTAGCTGAGGAGGAAAGATCCACCCTGAGTGTAGGCAGCGCAGCATCCCATGGGCTGGGGTCCCTCACTGAAGGGAAAGGAGAGAGGAGAAAGGAGCTGAGCTCCGGCATTCATCTCCTTCCACGTCACGACTGTGGACTCGGTGTGACCTGCCTCATGCTTCTGCCACCGTACCAGTCACCTGAGGACTGTGAGCCCCGAAGCAAATTTCTCTTCCTTAAGTTGCTTTTGTAGTAACGAGGACAGTAAAAGGCACCGTAGTTCCTCGTCATCTGAAAGATTTAAGGTCTTCTGGGGGCGGGGCCTGCTTGCTTAGGGTTGTCACATGGCACCGACACCCTGCCTAGCAATGTCTTACTAGGATGACACCCAATGTGCTTGCTCCAGGAACATTCATGCGCAGCCCATAGTGAGACTAAAGGAAGAAAAACACCCGAAAGGACAAGTTGGTTAGAGCCTGCAACTTTGCTCACGGGGAGAGGTCAGCTGACAGACTGTCCAGTGGGAGTTTGTGCCCAGTGCATGTTAGGGTCACCTGACCATGGCAACAGCCAGGACTTGCAGGGATTCTGAATGGCTCAGTTGCAGTCAGAGCAGCAATCCCCTGAGTGTACTGGTGTATTGTGTTTAGATGGCCCAAGGGAGTGGAAGTCAAACCAGATTTTTGATTAATCAATTAAAATGGAATTCATTTTATTTAAGACATAGTCTTCCTAGGTAATCCAGACTAGAATGAAACTCTCAATCCTCCTGACTCAGCCTCCTGAGTTTTAATATTATGTATTTATACCTTCACATGGACTCAGACTTCAGATTTTAAAGTTCTCCAAACCCGATATCCTTGTTAATAATGCCCATGACAGTGGACACAGACAGAAAACTTCAGACATCAGTAGGACAGATGGCAGAACCTAGTGACTTTACTCTAAGTGTGGTCTACACTGGCAGCCTGCTTTAGAAGTCGGTTAGGATGAAGATGCCCAGGCTCGGCCGAGCCCTACAGACTAGGAGGCTGCATTTTGACAAACTTCTTGGGCAGTTCATGTGTGTGTTAGAGAGGACTAGTACAGCTCCTCCAGCAGTTCGTGTGCGTGTGCGTGTGCATGTTAGAGAGAACTGGTACAGCGAGTTCTCAGACTCCTGTGGGTGGCAATACTGCAGGGGAGGGTCGTGCGTTTAGTGGTCACCAGCAGACCCAGCCTGCACGTTCTGTTGGGTGCGCAGTGGGTGTGAGGCAGGCCAGTGATGGGGATGTAGTTAAGCAGAGAAAGACAGGCTCTCATATTGGCTTTCTGTAGAGGTGTCACATGACTCTCACAGGTCATATCAACATGACATTATATCTGGGTATAAAACTAGGGGCATCGTTGGCAACTCCCTCATGCTTCACTGAGTACATGGCACACCCGCGACCAACAGAGCCCTTCTCTGACCACACAGCGGGCTCCGCTCCTTGCTGGTCACTCCCTACCTCCACTCTTCTGAAGCTTCTTCATACTTCTTAGTGGTCAGTGAGGTCATGTTACTGTTAAGCCCCCTGGGTACAGGAACTCTGTTTGCCCCTGGTACATATGTCCTTTCTATGCTCTCCATTGTTTGCAACAGGCAATGAGGGATGCCCATGGGTGACCCCTAGTCTAACTGACTCCCGGAACCATATGGTTCTCGAGAGGACTGTGTTTAGATGCCAGAAAGACCTGTTTTGTGCGACTGGGAGTTGACTGGTACTGGGAGGCTCTGGTAAGTCTCCCTTGAGGATCTGACTTATTTTTTAGGGAATAATAGGGAAGGGGACCAGTCAGGTGCTCTCATGAGGAACCTGTCAACCACCTGGAAGTCTCCATCTTGCTTTCAAATTCTGAGATACACCCCTCCCCCTTTCAGAGCCACTGAACAATCAGAAGCAGTCAGCATGACCGTTAGAGAAGGACAGGCTGTGTGTCAGAGAAGCACTTTAACTTGGCCGTTAATTATGGCCCATAGCCTCAGCACTCAGTTAACTGAGGCAGGAGGATCTCAGGTTGGAGGTTAGCACGAGCGACATGGCGAGATATGTATGTCTCACACACACACGCAAATTCAAAACTAGCAACAAACACGACTGTGATGATTAATCTTCATTGTCAACCTGACTAGACTTGGGATCTCCTAGAAGAAGCCACAACTTGCACAAGCTCCCGTGGTGTAATGGTTAACGCTCTGGACTCTGAATCCAGTGATCTGAGTTCATATCTCGGTGGAACCTTGAGGAAGAGACCAGGGAGACCTGGTCAGCCATCCTCCTCACCTCAGACCATGAAACCCAATAGAAGCAGGCATGCCCATGCACGCATGCTTCAGCATTGCTGGGGGCTTGTTTAGGAGACACACCTCTGAGCATGCCTGTAAGTGAATCTCAGGAGAGGTTTAATGGAGGAAGGGAGACCCACCCTGTGGGCAACGCATGTGCAGGGGTCCTGGACTGAAGTGAAAGGAGCCACTGAGTTTGGTGCTGGTATTCCTCTCTGCAGCCTGGCTGTGGGTACAATGTGACCAGCTGCCTTACACTCCTGTGGCCACAGCTAGAGCTGCTCTTAGGCCTTCCCCCCTCCCCCCAATTGGGAGTGAAACTAACCCCTCCTTGAGTGACTTTTGTTGGGTAAAGCAAAGTGACTTTCCAGAGTCCCCTGCTGCCAGCTAGAACAGCCGCCTCCCCCCCCCCCACTGTCCTGTGTCTTCAAATTGGTGAAAGATAACTCCTCAGTATTTTTTCTCTCACCCCTAAATATTCTCAAGCTCCAGTACAGTGGCGATTAGGAGGAATGTATTTAGGGGGTGCCTTGGCTGGTGAGGCCAAGAAAGTGCCACGAGGAGCCAATGCACTCTCCAGGCGCCCCCTCTGAACACGTGGTGTCTGACTTCTACAGAACAGAACAAGAAGTTCTTATTAGATGGGTGACTGAGGCCCATTCATTCTGGATTCTCATCATTTTAAAGCCAGTGTCTTCCGGGGCCAGTGTTCACTCAAGTTCTATTCTTGGAGCCAATGAGCGGCATGACCCTCAGCTGAGGGCTCTCACCCCCTCACCTCCTGAAGTAGAAATCAAAAGCCATGGGCACTTAACTCCTGAGTGTGAAGGAAAAGCCAGAGGAGGGGCCACCTCATCTCATCCTCATAGTTTGAATTCTTTTTTAAAAGATTCTTTTTTAATTATTATTAATTTTTTTGGTTAGCATACAAGGTGATGGGTTTTTATCAAGGAATGAATCCTCATACAGATTTGTCATTATACTTTCTCAGTGGGTGCTCGGTGTCAGCGGGTGCTTGCATGGCAATGCCTGGTGAGTGCATGCATACCATGCTGATGACATGCGCCCCCCTCCAGCCCTGGCTTACGCTCTTTCTCCTCGTATGATGCTTGCTTTTTCCAGTGAGAGTCACTTGGTTTCTTAGCCAAAAGCCCGTGATGCCTGAAGCCAGGTGTGGGAAAAGGCCTGGGGAGCTGAGCCTGGGAGGAGTCTGAATCCTTGTTGCTTAGGATGCTGCTCGGATGAGGCAGGACAGGGTCCAGACTGCTGCCAGGACAGCACGGCTGGCCATCAGCCGTGAAACTGAGGACAGATTCTTGCTAGACTGAAAGGAGAAGCTGTGTGGAGGGGCAGGACCTCTGTGCCCCTTGCCGGGTCGGGAAATCTGTCTTGACAAAACACATCTTGGAGGATCCATGAAGGATCCCCAGGTTCACTTTGCTCTGCTTAGGAGATCCAGGAAGGGTGGAATTCAGTGTTTGGAAAGCACATACACACACCCATCCCTAAGCTAAGAACAATGTGTTGGCACCTTATGGGTTGGGAGCCCTATGAAGTTTTCCTATCATGCCCCCACCCCCTTTTTTTTGGATGGAGTCCCATGTCCTGGATTGCAGGAGGCTCTAAGGAGAGTGTTTTCTGAGTTTGTCTGATGGGAACTTCGGAGGGTGATACTGCCACAGGACAAGACCTGTTGAGTGCATCGTTGGCCAATCAAAGGCTGGGGACCAGTGTCACCGGAACCGGATGCATTGTTACCTCCCACAGTAAAGCTTTCTGATTTAGTGAATCGACAAATAGGAAAAAGCACAATACTTGATAAAATAACTGTTTCTAAAAAATAATCTCAAATCAAAGGAAGAATTTGTTTGATGCCAGTATTGTAAAATGCACAAACTTAGTCAGTGACATTTTGAGGACATGCTGACAACTTCACTGCCCAGCCCGGCCCTGGCCTGGGACATGCTCACTTGAACTCTGTGCAAGGGCAGCCCCTCTTGGTTAGGCACAGTCTGCAGCCTCCAACAAGTCAGTGATCCTTTATCATCCCTGCTTGGCTTGCTCCTTGTGGACTAGTCACTTGCAACAGTGAAGGGCAGGGAATGTGTCAGACCCACGGAGGGGCCAGGGCTGTCCTGGGTCTGGCTAGGCAGGGGGGATGGGCATGCGTTAGGGCAGGGCGATGCCTCTGGGCTCTGACTGTTCCTAGTCTGTGCTGATAACCCAGTCACGAGCTTCCTGAGCCCCAGAGCCCTCTCAAGTTCTCTCTGCTCCACCGCTCGCCTTTAATCCTATTTCCAATCGCCCAGATGTCAGCTGTCCCCAGATACTTAATGATTATAAGGGGGAACAGGGAGGCATCAGAAAGAGTGGCCGGCAGGAAGGAGAGATAAAAGCTGAGAGCGACCACTCAGACCCAGGCGCGGAGTTTCAAGGGGATGATATTGTCTTTAGCTATTAAAGTTTTAAATTAACGCTTCCGTCACTTGAAGGGAAACTTGCAGACAAAGATCTGGCTTATCTGCTTCTAGGGCCACCTGCCCAGAAACTGGCACGTTAGTGACTGTGAGCAAACAAACTGGGGAACAACTCAGCAGATCCAACTGACAGGCAGGTCCTGCTGATAAAAGCATAAGTAGAGGTGCCAGCTACGACCCCTTTGGGGCTGTCTCCAGAGCTTCTGGGTGTGGTTATGTGTGTGGACAGGGCTCACACCAACAGGAGTACCCCTGGCCTCCAGTCTCCAGAAGCTGGGTGTGCATACTGCCACCCAGAAGCACCCCCTGTCCCACAGCAGTGCCAGATGCCCCCGTGAAACTCTGGAAAGGCTACCAGACATCCTACAAGCCGGGATGCCTGCCATCACGTCTAGCTTGGGTTCCCTGCTCTTGGGAGCCTCCCTTACCCACAGCTGTCGGTTCTGACCTACATGCCAAGCCTCCGGCCCAGGCTGTGGCTGAGAGCTGAGCCAAGTATAGCTGCAGAGTTGGCAGCTGGGCTTCCAACCCTCTTCGCAAGACTTCAGGTTCCCTGTCTCCACCGTGAAAGGCTGGGCTCCATGGCCTCTCTGGTCATCTCTAACCCAGCATGATGCTGGGATCTTAGAATTAAGAGGCACCGTATGGTATGGGAGGGTATGGTGCACATACATGTTGGGGCTCATCCCCTTTCAGACATTGACAGTGAGTCCTAAAAGGCGCTTTAACCACATGACCAGGCACACGGCCATTCTGCATCAACAGTGGGGGAAGGGAAAGGCACCATTAGCCTACAGGCTCGGGGGACCTCTTTGCTCCTTCCCAGCTCCCTCCTCCCTCAGTGCTGAGCAGTTTTTCAGAGCCATTCATTCTTCACTCAGAAAGATCCAGCAGCTTCTCATGCATGTGCCTGAACCGGGTTCTCAGTCCCGTGAGGCACCTGTCATGGTCCCCGATATGGAGACAGAACGTGGATGCTGGGTGAGATGGAGAAGCACACAACCCCCTGGCCTGGTGCTGCTTGAATTCTAAAAAGTAACACCTTGGAGACTTGAGCAGGGGTAGTGCTCATGGCCAGGAAAGCTGTGTGCTGCTGAGGGGGATGGGTGTCACTTGAGGAGGAAGCCACCACGCCCAGGAGTGCACCAACCTCACTGCCCAGCTACCCTGATCTTTTCAGCTCGTCCCCTTTCCTGAGGCTTTATGGCCTGGGCATCTCGTGAAGTCTTGAACCCTCATTACCACGCAAAGCCCTCAGAGAGAGACTTGAACAATAACACTGCCCGGAATCAGAACAGGTAAACTCGCCAGCCCATTTCAGATGAAAGCAAAGAGTTGTGTTTTTCGTTCAGGTCAGTAGGATATAGGTGTGGCCTCTGTGAAATCTCGGATCTGTGAGACTTGGAAACAGTGGTGGATATGCCTGCCATGCCTACAGCCCACTCACCTTTCTTCTCACAAGGAGGTGAACCAGGGAACCTATGGTCCAGAAAAAAGGGGGGGGGATTCCCCTAAATCTGGTATCTATTGCTGTCAGAGGTCTGGAGGAAGGCAGGTGCCTCCTTCATGCTCCAGTCTTTTTCTTTCCTCTTGCTTCTCCAAGACCAGCTGGGCAGCAAGAAGAAGTCTCTCTCCAAACAACCTCTCACCGTGGGCTCCAGCCCAAGTTTCCTGGGGCGCCAGCTTTTACCTCAAATGAGGCTTTTGATTAAAACCAACTGTTTAGCACCAAATGGGCTCTCCAAGGATTTAGCCCACTGCAATCAAGGCACCTGGTACAAGCCTGGAGTTTGGGGTTTACTGAGTGAGTGATCTCCTCATCAGCACGGACCTAAGCCAGAGGGAGGGCGGGGCTGAACCCTCACTGAGCTGGGTTCCCTCTCCTGGGGGTCCTGCAAGTCCCAGGTTCTCCGCGCACTCACCAGCCTCTCTCCTGGGAACGCTCAGCCCTTGGCTCTGTCTCTTGAGTCCTGGGCTCTGCTCTTTGCCCTTAGGTCCTGAGAGAGAAACTCCACGCACCGAGGGCCTCTTTGGGTCAGGGTGCACTGAGCTAGAGAGCTCAGGGAGCGGGGCAGCTGTGGCACAGGACCGGCCCAACTTGCCGCCTTCTCAGATCACATGGGTTACTCTCCGTCCCGCCCAGCTCCGGGATCACCGTGCAGCCCTGGTGCTCCCGCAGGCCAAGTGCAGAGCGGAAGCCAGGGGCCCTTCTGAGAAGCGCCTGTGGGTGCGGAGGACAGAGTCTCCTCGTCCCCCAAGCTCGTTGGGGGAGACTGCGCGGGCAGGCAGGAAGAGCTATCACACACCTTGAAGTCCTCTGACCCAGGTCCCGCAGAGGAGGGACCCGCCACACGTCCTAGCAGAGGAAGGCGGCGTCTCCTTGAATAGCCATTCTAACTCTTCAAGGAGACAGCTTCACAGAGAGGAAAACCGAGGCTCAGAAAAGTACCCCACCCAGAGTCACTGACTAGTCAACGAGACTGTGAGCCCAGGGTTTTCAGCCAGAGACTGTGAGCCCAGGGTTTTCAGCCAGAGTCGCTCATACCCCCAGGGCCTCAGATTACAGACTGCAACCAGATCCAGAAGACCCTTCAGTGAGCAGCCCAGCCACTGGGAAAGGAGGTGGGCAAAAGGCCAGTAGCTCACACCATGGGAGGACCTGGTGATAGGAAAGGCCTCCAGATCAGGATGAGAGCCAATGAACTTTGCAGGCCTCAGTCAGCTTCAAGGCCAGTTTCTCTCCAGCCCAGTGTCCCTCCCCAACCCTTAGGGGACTTAGCCCTGGATGTTGAGAGAATTCACCACCCCTCCTCCTCCCAAGCATCTCCTCACCCTAACGGGGCTACCCATTGCTCTATTTAGAAACCATCAAATAAGAAATATGTTTAGCTGGGTGTGTGGTCTTTCACACACATAAAACCCAACACTTGGGAGACAGAGGCAAGAGAATTGCAGAGAGTTACAGACCAACCTGGGCTAGGATTGTTCCAGCCAAGCCAGCCTGAGCTACAGAGAGAGACTCCCCGTCTCAAACAATGGCCTCTATTCTTTAGGGACCTCTTTTACAACCTAGTTCCATGCCTGCAAAAATAAACAGGGGCATAGATAATAAACAGCTGCTGGGTGGACAGATGTGAGAGCCGCATCGCCTGTCCATCAACCGGAGAGGAAAAGGAACCTTAGGGTCCTGCAGAGATCTTTCAAAAACCACACAGTATGTGTGTGTGTGTGTGTGTGTGTGTGTGTGCGCGCGTGTGTAGGGGGTGGTAGCACTGGGGCTGAATTGAGTGTTCCAGTGAGTTGGATGAATTAAGAGTGGAACTGTTATCAATGACACAATTCCAATACTAACTTGAAAGTACTAAGTTTTACACAATGCCAAGATGCCTTGACTGTGGAAGCTGCTGAGTGTGTAAGGTCCTGGGATCACACCTGAAATTGTGAAGACAGATATCAGTTTCTTTCTACTCTAGGGCTTACTTATTTGAACTAGTTCTTCTCTTTTTAAGTATTAAAGGGCTGGAGAGATAGCTCAGCGTTTAAGAGCACTTGTTGCTCTTGCAGAGGACACAGGTTCCATTCCCAGGACTCACGTGGCAACTCACAATCATCCAGAATCTATTTGGCATGGCTTTTCGGCCTCTCTGGGCACTGGGCATGCAGGATTGCATATACATCCATGTAGGCAAAACACCATTTACATACAAGAAAAATAAGCAAATCTTAAAAAAAATAAAGACCTTAGAAAGTTTTAGATGGAATCAAGGAGGTATACATTAAAGTGAAGATATATGGCACAGAATATAAAGAATAAAAGGTTAAATTCCTTTCACTCCCAAGCCCAATCTCTAAAAGCAATCGTCATTGATGATTTCTATGATGTTTCTGACTTGTTTTGTGTGCATGAGTGTGAGTGTATGTGGGTATATGATTGAGTATATGACTGTGTGTGTGTACATATGATTGAGTGTATGACTCTCTCTGTGTATGTCCGAGTGTATGACACACACTCTGTGTGTGTGCGCGCGTGTGCATGTATGTGTGATTCAGCAGTTGTGTGATTTGGGGTTCCTGGGAGAAGCATGACCTTCTGGCTGCCTCCCCCTGGCAGGCTGCCTCCCTCGGCCTCAGTGTTCTCCACGCCTGGTGGAGTAACAAAATCAATGTGGTACGTCCTTTTGGACTCAGTACACACAGTCCACAGCGGAGTGTGCCATGGGGGGGGGGGTATCCGGGTAAATGTCCATTACAGCCAGCAGAAATCTGTTCCATCCTGTCCGATGATCGCAGGACATGCACAGCAGGGCTGCTAGCTGTCTATTGGTGGACAGATAACTTTTTTTAGATAATTCTTTGTATCAACATTCCATATTTATGGTGGCTTATATGGTACAGACATGCTCACAGCTCTACGGGCACACTTAGAACAATGTCTCTAGAATCAAAATGAAATTTGGAACTTTGATCGGCGTCAAAGAGTGTATGTGTTTTTCTTTTAAGGAGACTATTTCAAAATTAGAAGCGATTTTAAAATTGTTGAAGCAAACTCAGAATTAGAGAAGGTGACACAGAGAACTGTCAGCTTCCTTCAGGGACTTGGGAGGGACTTGTTCATGGACACGTGTCAGCATGTTGTGTGTGAAAACCAGGATGACCATCTAGAGAACCAAAATCCAGATTTCAGTCACTGAAGCTTGACGCTGCCCATCAGAGCCTTCCGCCTTTTCTGGACTGTTTCCATAACATTATTTAGTGCTAACGAGTCTGGCCAGAATCAACTGCATCTAGCAGCCCTCTCTCTCTGTCTCTCTCTCTCCCTAAGCACATATGTGTGTGCTTGTATGTGTGCTAGTTAGTGGAGAGTGTGACATGCGTGTGTGAGTGTGCATGAAGTGGGCCAGGAGAAGACATGAGCACCCTGTTCTGTCTCTCTCCACCTTATTCCCTTGAGACAGGGTCTCTCACTGAACCTGGAGCTACACTGGCCGCCAGCAAGTCCCTACGAGCCTCCTGTCTCTGTCTTCTACAGCACCGGGCTTACAGGTATGTGTGACCACGCTCAACCTATGTGTGTGCACTTATGTGTAATGTATTTACATACCCTATATGTAAATGTTGAATGGACACATCCCTCTCCACAAAGTCTTTATGTATTGCAAATAGGAAGAGAGAACTCTGACCACAGTGAAGCCTAGAAGACAGCCTTACTTCTAGAAGGTTCTTGTTAAATCGTGAGAAAGACCAGGCAAATCCAAAGTTAGGGACAGTCTACAAATAAGCAACCTGTACAATTTAAGCGTGACAAAGCCCAGAAGCCAAGAAAAGTCTGAGGGGAGGAGCCGATCTGAATATTAAGAGACAGTGGGGCTAGAGAGATGGCTCAGTGGGTAAGAATATTTGCAGAGTTCAAGTCTCCAGCCTCCACCTAAGCTAACCATAACCAAGCATGGTGGTTCACACTTCAATTCCATCACTTAGGAGGCAGAAGCAGGTGTGTGTTTGTGAGTTCAGAGGCCAGACTGCTCTACATAGTGAGTCCCAGACCTTGCAGGTCTATATATATAGACTTTGTATAAATATGTATATGGTGTGTGTGTGTGTGTGTGTGTGTGTGTGTGTGTGTGTGCTGTGTGATTCGACCAGTCTCATTATGCTGGTTTCTCATTATGATCCCTGCCTTCTAGAAGGCCCTGTCTTCTAGGCTTCACTGTGGCCAAATTTCTCTCTCTCTTTCTTTGCAATAAATAATTATTTGTGGGGAGGGATGTGTGCATTCATCATTGACATATATACCACCACCAGTAAATTACATTTCCATAAACAAATTCAAACAACGGCCGAGAACATGTTTTGTGTCTTTGCACTGTTACTTACCTAGTTCCTCAGGCTTCCTGGGGTCCCTTGGGGTCCTCTCTGACTCCCTACATTTTAGCCTGCCTTGCAGTCCACCCTTCCTTGTTCTCTTTCTGGGGGTGGGAAGCTTTCTCTTTCTAAAGGCTGTGTACTTGAACCTTGCATCTTACAGATGAGGAAACTCAGCTCCTTTCCCCTTCCCAGAAGGCCCAGCAAGCAATGCATCCCTATGATCATCAGTGGCCACAGCAGGCCATCTTAGCCCTGCTTCATAGCCTGGCACAGGGGGTCAAGTTCCCTCTCTTCATAGGACAGGGAAAGCAATATGGCCCCTACCTTCCATTTAGTGGCATGAGGGCCCAGGGCCCCATGGTTTCTCCCAGAAGCTTACCTATGACAGTATATGGTCCAGGGAAGTATTCTCTCTGCCCTCAGAAAACACCAGAAGGAAGAGAGCAAAGTAAGAACAGAATAGACACAATTAACATGGCAGGAGCTCAGAAGAGGGAACTGTCATTGATGTGACTCACACAGCAGACATGACCTGCCCCTACACAGGGTAACTGACTGCCAATATAGAAGATTTATCCAGCTCAAGTCTGATGCAGCAGCCCAAGTGACCAGGAGACAGAGCAAAGTTATTGGTCACACCCAGAGGCAGGGCAACGTGTGGACAAAAACGGGCCGTTAGTAGAATCCAGTACTTAGAGGCACCAGATGTTGGAATCATGACAAAGATTTTTATCCCAGTTTGAACATAAATTTTCAGTCTGCTGAACGTCTGGTCCCAAACTGGCGGCGCCATTCTAGGAGGTTCTGGAAATGTTAGGGGGTGGAGCCTGGCCGAGGAAAGTGGGCGCCTGGTGCCAGTCCTCTGCTTCCCGTCTACGAGGGGCATGGCTTTAAAACCATCTCCCCAACACAGTGCTCAACTTCATGGAGCAGTGTAGTCAAATAATGTGACAGAAACTTCTGGAACTTTGAGCCACACTAACTCATCCCTTCTTTAAGTTAGCTCAGCTCTTGCCACAATGGCAGAAGGTCTTACTGACACAGATTGCAAGGCAGTTTTCATACATCCACCTCACAAACCCATGTCATGAGATATTCCAACAGCCAATTTTAAGTCACCAAGCAATCAACCATTGATCCCTAAAGCCAGGAGGCCAGAGAGTCACCCATTAGCTGTGCCATCTCGGAGAAGAATTTCAGTCCTACTGTGTGCCTCAGTTGCTCTGTTGGCATCTCAGACTTCACCTTGGAGGCAAGGCAGAGCACAGAACAGCAGCACGCAGGACCCACCCATGACCATGCCCCTCCTGAACCAACAAGTCCTGATTCCATGCAGCAGAAAGACACAGCCGGGTGAAAATCTGTGTGTTTCCATTGCTCTTGTAGTAGGTAGGATTCATGGGCCACATTTCTGTACAATGAAGGTGGGGAGGGAGAGGCTCCTGGGGACAGAGTCCCTACACTAGGAGGAAGTTATCTGCCATTCTGTTTCCTTTTCCTTCTTCTGGCCTGGAACTTAGATGGGAGTAGTGGTCTGGAGCTGCAGAGTGTCTGGCAACCGGAAGGAGACAAGTGAGAGGTGACCCTAGGATCCTGGGTGGAAAGACAGGTTTGAACCCCTGTGATACTGTGAGTTGTCTCCTCAGTAGGCAGTCCAACTCTAAGTTCCCTTGCTGTGGGAACAAAATCAAAGCCCGTGCAAGCCCCTGTCAGATGGGTTTGAATTGTGAAGGTGAACGCAGCAGACTCCACAGAGAGGAGTGGGAGAAAGGTGGATCTTTGTGTTCCATCAGGCTCACAAATATCGCCTAGAAAGGTGGCTTCTTCTAAGACGGTCCCCAGGCAGCAGAGATGTGAAGACAGAACTTCCAGCTGCCTGACTTAAGACACAAAGGGTTAATATTTCTCTTGTTGTGGGTACTTTCTGTGATCCTCCCAAAGGCTGGAATTGCAGCCTTGTCCTTCCTCCCTTGTTTGCTTTCTTCTCTCCTTCCTTGGGTCCTTCCTAAAAGCCTTTTATGTGCTGTGCACCAGGAGATGAGGGTCTGGGACACCCTGCGGGACCGGTCCCCAACATTCCCTACAAGGCCTGTATGTAGGTCAGTGCCAGGCTCCATTGACATCCTATACAGGCAGGGCCCTCCTGGGATTATACAGAGGGGAGTCACCCCAGGCTGGTGCAGGTTGAAAGCAGCGTCCTGCTGTGACTCCTCCACACCGACAGGGGGCGACAGAACCAGAGCTGGAGGACCTGGGGCTCAGTGCCAAACTGTCACCCGCTGGAGGGTAGTCATCTGTCACAGTCAGCTGACCGGAACCAGCCCCTGTCCAATCTCCCCACGTTTAATTCAGGGACACCTTCCCAGGCCCCAGCACCTTTCCTCAGTCATGATGAAGTCGTGTTTTAGTCTCTCGCCCTGCTCCTCCCTTGTCTCCCAGGGGCCCGCTATCCGTGACCCCCTCCTTCCCATCTTGGCTTCCCTCGAAGCCACTTGGTGTGCCGCCAGCCATAGTGACTCATACGGCCCGAAGGGCAGGGCTGCGGCTTCTGTGCCGGGCGCCCGCCCTGTCTGTCCCCGTGGTGGTGGCCTGGAGCCCACCCAGGAGGGTGGGGGAAGACACTGAGGTTCAGGCCACCCACTCCTGAGACACTGTTGCCTTTTGTCAGGAGACCTTCACTGGGGAACCCAGCTCCACCACCCTGCGTTCTGGTGGCCGTCTTTGTCTCTGCCCTGCACTTCAAAATGAAACCATGCTAAGCCACCCCTAGGTTACTAACTTGGTATTCCCATTCAACAGTCCTCATCCCAAACTTCTTACTGCTCAATTTTGTTCTCCCCTTTTCCCTTCTTTCTGTCTCCCTTCCCTTCTGTCCCTCTTCCCCCTCCTTCCCTCCCTGCCCCCTCCTTCTTCTCCTTCTCCTCCAGTACTTAATTAAACACAAAGATGAATTTACTCTGCTCCTGACGCCTCTGGCCTTGGTTGCTGGCCAACTTGGGGACCACTTTGCAAAGCCTAGGAACTGTTGAGTCATTTGGCTCCCCTCCAGTTCTGCTTGGGGAGTCCCTTGGTAGGGGTGGGAATGCTGGGATTTCCCATCACCAGGATCCCTAGTCCATTTCCTATAGAGACCCTAGGACCTCTAGGCCTGCAGGGATTCACCCACATATGGCCTCCTGGGGGACCCAAGACCAGGAAAACCCCCATCTCTCCGTTAAGCTGCTCCTGCTGGGAAGCTGGGACCCCAGCTGGCCCCTGGCCCCTGGGAAAGTCCTGCCCCCCTACAGGCCAGCCTTTAGGGGCTCACTGCAGGCAGCCCTATGGCAGGCAGGGCATCGCTGCATGTAGGTTGACGCTGGGAGTAGGTGCAGTGGGGCATTGTTTTCTAGAGCGAGGCAGAGCCACCATGGCAGCTTTCCAGTGGGGGCACTTACACCTGGGTCTGAGTCTGGGAGACTCAACCCTCTTTCGGGATACCCTGGGATCGTCTCCTTTTCTGGTATCCCGCTTGATGGAGTGGGATGGAGTCAAGCCCTCACGGACGTGAGTGTGCTGCCAGACAAAGCCCAAGTCCATTCAGTGGGGGGCCTTGGTCTGTGCGTCCCAGCTATAGCCTGAGATGGAGACAGGGCAGAAGTGTTGCCCAGCAACACTTTCATCTGGCCACAGCAAAAGTTACCCATCTTAAGACGAGAAAACAGAGGAGGGCGTGGTTTCTGAGACAGGACAGTGTCTTCCCAAGGCTGCTGCCATAGAGCTGTGGAGCACGGGACATCCACTCCTAGTTGCTATCATGGCTTTGTTTGGTCCACCAAGCCCTTTTGGCCCCTCATTGGCTGAGCTCAGTGAGAAGACAGAGGCCAAGGGTGGTGGTGTTGCTATTGCCCCCAGCAGCTGGAGTCGGGGAGGCAGAAGAGAGCAGAGAAGGGTAGACTTAAGTTCAGGAACACTTCTGGTCTTGGATGTCTTGGGACTTAGGGGCTTTGTATGGGCTTCTAATCAGAAGACAGCTGGTACTGTAGCTATCCTGGCAGGAGTGTAGCTATTCTAGAGAGAGACATGCATGTCCCCCACCCCATCAGACTGTTAAAACAAAACCAAAAGAGATAGGAACTTCCCAGGAATCTCGTGCTGGGTAAGATAAAAGGTTAGGACCCCAGTGCCAACCAGAGGGAGGACATTACCTCCTAGAAAGAGGTTTTGGTCTGAACAGTTTGTCAGACTACCTTTCAGGAGACCGGAGCCCAGACAACAAGAACAATGACGACACAACACAATGACCCGCCTTGATGGGGACCACTTAGTTACGTGTGCTTCTTGCTTTCTGGTGAAACCTAAATCTCATGACAGTGCCTGAAGATGGACTTTCAGGGGACACTGAACCTCTTTGTCTGTTCCTCCTCCCGGCGTGGCCATGTTGAGTTAAGTCTTATTTTCTGCCGGTGGATGAGTGGCGGTGGAGCCTAGCTTGTCAGGGCTGCCAGGGCCCAGGCATGTGCTCTCAGATCTCCAGAGAGCGGCCCTGGTATGAGATGCCAGCTGCATCCCAGGCTGTATGACTCTAGGCACTTTGGGGGGATTTTCAGGGTTCCCCAGCACCCCATGGTTGCAGTCACGGGCTTCAGCACCTGTGTCCGGCCTTAGCAACTGTTGTTAAGTAAACAGTCCTGTGCCTCTCCTGCTCATTCTAGATCAGGTGAGCTCCAGGTGGTGCGGCTGCCGCCCTGGATCAGGTCAAGTCCACCCTCCCCATTGCAGCCCCAGCCGAGAGTTGCTTGCCCTCTTGTGATGCTCAGAGTGGCTTCCCATGATCCAGAGATGCTCGAAGCCCTGCACTCTTTGATGCTCTAAGGACTCCTTCTGGTGACTTGTCAGTCTCTACAGCAGACTTGTGGACAGTGGTGCTTCTGACATTGTACTTTAGTGACAGAGGAGAACCTGAGGCTCAGGGAGCCTGTGACCTTCCAGAAGGCCTATGACAGTGAGTGGGACAGGGTCCCACTCAGGCTGGTCTGAGACAAGCATGACTTTTGTGCCTCTTTCTTTCACAGATTCCCCTCAAAGGCCATTGGGATACTGAGTGGCTGAAGGCCATTGATCTAGTGACGCTGAACTAGGCTCTCTCTCAGGCAGAGTCACTTGAACTCCTTCAGGTACCAGGACATGACCCTTGAACCTCTAAAGTTCTGTCTTTTGAGATGCTCTTTCTATTCCCAGCCCTGGTTCAAACATTCTTGTCTAGGATAATATATATATATATATATATATATATATATATATATATATATATATATCCTATTATATTATATATAGTCTTTTAATTTTACTTTATTTTAATTTTTTCGTTTTTCGAGACAAGGTTTCTCTGTAGCTTTGAAGCCTGTCCTGGAACTAGCTCTTGTAGACCAGGCTGGCCTCGGACTCACAGAGATCCGCCTGCCTCTGCTTCCTGAGTGCTGGGATTAAAGACGTGAGCCTCCTCTGCCTGGTTTAGGATATGTATTTTAACAACCATCCTTCACTTTGTTTTCTTCCCTGCGACCAAACATCCCCATTCACCCTCACCAGATACCTGCTTGTTCTTAGGGGAAGGAGACTAGAAGAACTGGTGTTTCAGGTCAACAACCATGCGGGCCCCTGCCAGCTTGGTTTCCTCCTAGCCTGGATGCAGGTCTTCACTACAGAGCTCCCCAAACTGGATGGTGGTTTCTTCAGGTATCTGGTGCCCTCTTCTGGCTGGTTCTGTTACTGCATGGGCTCTAAGGGCTGTGCAACAAGTAGCCTTTAACACAAAGCTGACACCCTCATTCTTTGATTGCTAGAGCGGTCCCAGCCTACTGGCCTCGTCTGCTAATGAAACTTCCGGCCGTGGTGCCAGGTGTCCAGCCCCTGTGATGAGAGTTCCGCTTAGACTCCCGCGGTAGCTGGGGATCCCACCAATCTCTTCCTGTTTTTCTAAGATTGGACACCCACTCCTTTTTGTCTTCCATCATGGCTGGGCTCTGGACCAGCTGCTGCTACCTTCTTGATTCTAACTTGCCCTTCATCTGTCACAGAATCTTCAAAAGACTGAGGGGAGCCGGGCAATGGTGGCGCACGCCTTTAATCCCAGCACTCGGGAGGCAGAGGCCAGCCTGATCTACAGAGCTAGTTCCAGGACAGGCTCCAAAGCCACAGAGAAACCCTGTCTCGAAAAACCAAAAAAAAAAAAAAAAAAGACTGAGGGGAGTGAAACTGTCTCTCTATAAATGAGCAGGTTACAGTGCTCGGGGTTACTTGAGGGTCATGGGAATCAAAATGGTGGGCTTGATGGCATGATAGACACATGGCTCATGAGTCCATTCAGGGAGTGAAAAGTTTACCGCACACTCTGGGTAGTTTTATGCCAACTTGACACAAGCTAAAGTCATCTGAGAGGAGGGAGCCACAATTAAGAAAATGCCTCCGTAAGAGTTGGGTTGCAGTCGAACTTACAAGGCATTTTCTTAATTAGTGATTGATGGGGCGGGCCTAACCCACTGTGGGTGGTGCCATCCCTGGGCTGGTGGTCCTGGGTTTCATAAGAAGCAGGCTGGGCAAGTCATGGTGAGCAAGCCAGTAAGCAGCTTCCCTCCATGGCTTCTGCACCAGCTCCTGCCTCCAGGTTTCTTCCCTGAATGAGTTCCTGCCTTTCCTGCTTTTGATGATGAACTGTGAGTGAAATAAACCCTTTCCTCCTTGGGTTGTCTTTGGTCATAGGGTTTCATCACAACAATAGAACCCCTATCAAAGACACAGAGATTTATGGAGCTGCCCAGGCTACTAATGGGAAAGAATGGAGGTGACCGTAGCAGTAAGATTCCTGGAAGGATCTTTGTGACTGATCCATGTCCTGACTCAGGTGGTGGCTGTGTGAATTACACCTGCAATAAAGCTGCTAACAACTAAATACACACACACATACAGACACACACATACACACACAGAGAAACATATAGACACATATTCACACACTCCAAGCATATAGCCATACACAGACATCCAGACATCCCCCCACAGACACCCAGTCACCCCCCCCCAGACACCCAGTCACACACACACACAAGCACAGTCACACACAGATATACACACATACATATACATCGTGGCTGTGTATTGTGTAAGACATTGTCACTGAGAGAAACCAGGTCAAAGGCTTGCAGATTTCTCTGTTATTTGCCACAATCACGACAAAGTAAAAATGTTAAAATATAAGTGGGGTCTCAGAGAAATGAAACTTGTGCACAGTGTTGGTGTAAACCCAGCAAGTGACGGTCGGCAAGTAAGCAGGTACACATTGTCACGCGTGCTTGTCATGGAGGCTATAGGAAAAGCAAACTGAAGGCTTGCAGAGCAGATGAGTGAGCCCCACAGACACTGTCCCATGTGAAGGAGATACAAGGTGTCGTAGAGTACGGTTCTCTGTGTGCGTCTCCACAGTGCGAATCTGATTTTCAGCTTGGATATGTGGCTGCCACAGAATTTGCAAGTGTCCCTTAGGCTGCAGGAAATGTCTTTTGTCTTGCTGAGGCTGTGGCGGACATTTTAATGCATTTGCTAGTCTCAGATACACAAGAGTGCCAGGAGTGACTGAGCTAGGCATTTCAAACAGGCACGTCCTCCTGTATGTAGATGATATCCAGTTAAGAAGAATAGCTTATCCAAAATCCAAGTGGGAGGTTTTGGCCCAATGCTGGAGCAGGTAACTGATGGCTATTTTACAGGAAACTTTCCCATGTTCCATTGATGACTGCTGGAGATTTATTGCTTTAAGTATTTCTCTGTCCTGTGCAGATAATTTAACTCATCCCAGCTGGGCCCTAACAATCCCGTTCGCTGTGGTCTCATGCGACTCATTGGCTATTTAAAAACTTCCACAGCAAAGAGACTTTTGGCACCGAAATTATATACATCAGTATCCCAAGGCGAGCCCCCCCCCCCCCCCCCCCGTTCGCTTCTCGCTCACACGGAGTTCCTTCAGGATGGAATCAAGATGTGTGACTTAAGCGTTTTCTTCCCCCCAAGGATGAGTCTGCTGAGGCGGATATGGCGGAACACCACTTAGATCTTCCTTCCAAGAGAACATGCTGGAAAGCTGGAGGCGGGAGCTGGCTGGCAGCCTCGGCTTCAGCGCCTTCAGCATCTGTTGCAGTGTGGGAGCCTCAACCCTCTCTTCAGGCAGCTCCGCGATAGGGCTTCTCTGGAAACATTGGGGCAAGACAGAGTCTGGTGGCTTCTCCCCAGCGCGGTTCCTCCTCGGGGCTGCTCGCTTGTCTCACACAGCACCATGGGCTCTCCAGGGGTACACTCTGACACCAGAAACCTTTTCTCTTCCTCCACCAGCACCTTTCTCCTCTTCTATGGGCTCTGCCTAGCACACATCTCTGCCACGTATCTGCCTCTGCCATGCTTCCCTAAAGACTAAAAGCATCTGCCAGTTAGATATTCATTGTAGCCAAGGTAAGACAGGACCCAGAAGATCACCTGGAGGCCCAAGATGTGGAGGTGTTTCCACAAGGTGCGGAAGGAGGTGCTATCTAAAGTGAGGGAGGGCCCAGGAGGGGGAAGGAGGGAGAGACAGAGAACAGACAGATGGACAGACACACACACACACACACACGAGAAACAGCAAGAGAGAGAGAGATAGTGTGTGTGTGTGAGAGAGAGAGATAGAGATAGAGAGAGAGAAGGGGTGAGGGGGAGGGGAAAGGAGAGAAGGAGAGAGAGGGAGTCTTCCTCATTGGTCTTCCCCAGACCTCCCCCAGTGCCTGTCTGTCTGAGCCCACCCAGAAGCTAGAAGACAATGGTTTGGGAATGGTTTCCCTTCACTGCCAAGCATGAGAAGGGAAACTCGAATGGGAATCTGAGTGAATTTTTCATCCTGTTAATGTACGAGAACCACCCAGGATCCTGCATAGGTTAGGGCATGGCACGCAGGCCAGAGAGGAGTCACAGGCAGAGAAAGTGCTGTGCAAAGTCCTTGTTGGGTCCCGTGGAGGAGAGACAGGGACTCCTTGAAGGCTCTTTCCACATTGCTGTATGTGTGTACATTTTTGTAATAAACAATTCAAAACAGGGGGAAACCCAAGCCTTTAACTAGAATGTTCCTTTTCGGTGGAAGACGTGTGCAGGAGTTTGCCTGCCTCACTTTCCCCCCTGGGCACAACCAAACAGCCTCCTTGTTATCTTTGCAGAGTCAGCGGTTAGGGAGATGAGACCCCATCTACTGCCTCCCTGCTCAGTCTGCCATCATGGTGGGACGGGAGATCGTGTCCACGGCAGGCTTCCATTCGTGATCAGCCCTGCGTGGCTCATCCACTGCCTTACAACTCCCGAGTGAGCTACTCATGTTTAAACGTCTGATCCTGGGCATAGTGGCACATAAGAGACCCACCTCCTTGGCTGATTGAGGTAGGGGGCTTGCTTGAGCCCAAAAGCTCAAGGACAGTCTGGGAACATAATGAGACCCCAGAAAAAGGTGGGGAGGGATGAGACAGGGAGAGAGAAGGAACAGAGAAAACACGTCATAAAATATAAACTTCCGTCTTTTATTTATATATTTATTTATTTGGCCTGACAGGCTTGGGGCATTGTGACTTCCTTGCTGTGGTTGGGTGACCCCAACCTAGCTCACTGTGCCCTCCACATTGTTCTGCAGCCTCTACTGCTCCTCACTGTTTTCTGGAAACATCTGGACCTAGAATGCTGAACTCATTCACTTACCTCTGCCTCTTACAGCTGTGTTCCTCAGGACAGGCTAACCATTGACCCATTTTGCGATTTGCCTTTTCTGAGGGCCACGTATATTTGCTTAAAACTTTACCACGGAGCCTTTAGAAGCAAGGCCCTATTGTGTTTCCCCAGTAGCAGCTCCAAAGCCAAGAGTTTCAGTGTGCTCAGCAAAGCTATGACACAAAATCAAACAGGCCGTGCCTACAGCCTCAAAGATGGAATGCCTTCCCCTTCCAGGCAGCACTAACTCGCTGGGGCTTAGGTTGATTGTCAGAGGTACTGAACCTATCTCATTGCCTTTGGTCTCTCCCTCCCCAAAGCACCCACCCTGCCTGCCTCCCACCAATCCCAGGCCATATTCTCTGCCCAGCCAGGCTGTCTTCTAAGTGACTTGGGGAATACTCAGAGCACGACCTTCACCGTGCCCACCTCTCCAGGAACTTCCTGGCTCTTGCCCTTCCTGGGTCAGCTCTTCAGCACTTCCTTGGACTCAGCACTTCCTTGGGATGCTTAGGCTGGCTCAAGTTCCTTTGTTGATTGTATAAGCATTCCACAATCAGCCTAACTGAAAGGCATGTGTGGCATGAGGTAGGGCCAGGATGGAAGAGAGGGGCATGGCTAACTCTGAGGAGCTCTTCTGTGATGCTAGGATTGAGCTGTGTGGCATTAACTATGATTCGGCCTCTCAATGAGCCCGGCCATGCGTAGCAATCATCACTAGGTTAGTCATGGACTAGAAACAGGAGTAGGAATTACGCTATTCCAAAGAGGGAGGCATCGGAATCATTGAGCGGATTTACTGCGGTTTTGGTTGCCTGGGTCTAGGAACCTGACTGGAAGCGGTGAGGGAATGAAGACAGGACAGACACACATGGAAACCTGGGCGTAGGGGAGTTGTGACAGAGCAACACCCATACTGCACGACAGCATGGAACCTCGTCACGTTTATCAGGCACAGCACATGGGGAAGGACTTCTCTGGGTGGGAGGTGTCTGTCGGTGCAGTTCCAGGCTGCAAGCTGCCAGGGAGGAGGAAGCAGTTGCTAGCTTTTGCACACGCTAGTTGATCATTTATAAGCACTTTGATTTGGACCAGAGGAAGGCGTTGCCATTTCTTGAGCCTGATCCATATGGCTTTGCCAATTTCCCATGGATTGGAGGCACTGGCCCCTTAACATGTCTGTTCCCATTTCAGCAATACACATTCTCTCAAGACTTCATCTGCTCTTCACACACCCACTCAGAACTTCCTCGGCTTTCTACACAACAGCCACCACAGAGATATTGACCAAGCATCTCCTGGTAGCCTGGCAACTCCTCTTTCTTGGGCAGAAGAACCCCATGAGAAAGCCAACGAGACTGATGGTTTTATAAATGAGAAAAATAATATTCAGAGAAACATGACGAAGGCCCGCGGCTGGGAAGCGATGGAGTCAGTGCCCAATTCCAGGCACACTGGACTCCCAGGTCCCTGCCCTAGATGGCCTGGGGCATCTGATCCTGAGTCATTTCCTGTGCCTTTGGCCTGTTAATCCTGCTCCCTTCCACCTTCACTTATAAGTCAAGTGTCTTGTTGTTCTTGGATTTCCTGTGGCTTCTCTGTCTTTACTCTCATATGGGCCCTGTGTTCGAAAATGAGGGCACCAATCGACCTGCCCTGAGTGGCCAATCGACCTGCCCACAGTGATGAAATATGCCACCCACAATGACGCTGCGTGTTCTCCTTAACTAGGTGGGACCTGTGGCCCTCATACAAGTCACCCTCACACAAGCAGCCTCCACCCTTGAGTGGAATGAATTCCTTCCCTCTCGGCCAATACCACAGAACTTGGGAAGGAATATGGGAAGTTGGTATCCAGAGGTTACTAAGCCTTAATTTTTTTCTTTGGCTGAGTAATACTGAATCTTAGAGTCTGAAGGTCCCTGGGTGTTGTGTGGTCCCCATGCTCAGTCTAGCAAGCATGAAGGTGGGAGAGCATCCTGCCTGTTCTAGCTTCATTTCTGCTGCTGTGATGAAATCTCCTGACAGAAAGCAACTTAGGAGAAGCTTATAATTCCGAGTTTTAGTCCGTCACCATGGAGACTTTACAGCAGCAGGAGCTTGAAGCAGGTTACATCAAATCCACAGTCAAGAGCAGAAGGAAAAATGCAAGAATCTTTGTTCGCCTGCTTGTTGTTTTCAGCTAGCTTTCTCTTCTCTTACACTGTTTGGGATAACCTGCCTAGGGAATGGTGCCACCCACAGTGGACTTGATCTTCTATACCATTTGATAATCAAGGCATCTCTCCCTGGACACTCCCACAGGACAACTTGACAATTTCTCCTTAAGACTCTCTTCCCAGGTAATTCTAGGTTGTATCAAGTTGACAGAATTAACAAACACACTGCTTTCCAGAAGAGGGTGGCCCAGTGCCCACGCTCACCCATAGGGTGTGAGGATCTTGTTTGTGCTCACTAACATTGGCTGTACTTCTGTATGGGAAATAGGATGCAGGCAAAAGACAGGCAGGCCAACCTAGGAGTAAACACAGTCTCACTTCTAAGGCTTCCTGTAGTCAAATGACTTGTCTTGACCAATGGAATGAGTGCAAGTGATGTTTCACTTCTCAACAGAGACTTAATCTCTCTCTCTCTCTCTCTCTCTCTCTCTCTCTCTCTCTCTCTTTCTTCTTCTTCTTCTTCTTCTTCTTCTTCTTCTTCTTCTTCCTCTTCCTCTTCCTCTTCCTCTTCCTCTTCCTCTTCCTCTTCTTCTTCTTCTTCTTCTTCTTCTTCTTCTTCTTCTTCTTCTTCTTCTCCCCCCCATTTCTTCTATCAGAATGACTCTGAATACCACAGTTTATAAATATTAACAGCTATGGATGGCCGAGGCTACTGGCTGCTCATGACTCTATGGAAGCTCATCACTCACAGCCTTGCAGACCTCCCCCTGTTCACTTCTCGCTTGGACTGATGGAGTGTGGCCGAAAGGACACTGTTTCTGCCATGGACACAGAGTTTATAGCTGATGCTCTCTTCCACTTTTTGGAAGCTCGGAGCTACCACATGGAGGAGAGAGAAGCTCTGACTAGTGAGGGGGTTTCAAATGTTCATGAGGCATCTTGGATGCTCTAGGAGGTCCTCAGGGTGACTGTCCCAGCCAACATCCAATGCAGCAGAAACCCATCCAGCTGAATCCCAAGAATCACAGGAGGCAACAGAATGAGGGCCGCTCTCAGTCACTCAATATTCAAGTGGTTTTCAGCAGCAGTAGACAATCAGTACCACACCAAAGATGCTGATAACCTGTTGGCCACCATGACTGGGGAGTTTGTGGGGTGATACTTTTAACGTTTGCTTGTTTGTTTTGTTTGTTTATTTATTGATTGATTAATATAAAGAGATTAGTGAAGCCGGATGGTGGTGGTGTTTGCCTTTATTTCCAGCACTTGGGAGGCAGAGACAGGTGGATCTCTGTGAGTTTGAAGCCAGCCTGGTCTACAGAGTGAGTTCCAGAACAGCTAGGGCTGTTATACAGAGAAACCCTGTCTCGAAAAAACCAGAGAGAAGAGAGAGTGAGAGAGCGAGGGAGGGAGAACTATCAGGAGATGAACTTGATATGAACAGAGACTGCTCATTTGTTTCCCGGCTGCCCAGACCCAAATAATCACACAGAACTCTATTAATTACAGCACTGTTTGGCCAATAGCTTAGGCATATTTCTAGATATCTCTTACGTATTAAACTAACCCATTTCTATTATTTTATATCTTATCATGAGGCTTGTGGTTTCTTACCTCTTGCTTCTTGGGCAGTTACATGGCATCTGCCTCTTTCGGCAGCTACATGGCATCTCTCTGACTCCACCTCCTTTCTCTCTGTATCTCTTCCAACCTGGTTATAGTCTGCCTTGTCACAGCCCAAAGCAGCTTTATTCATTAACCAGTAAGAGCAACACGTATACAGAAGGACGTCACACATCTACTTGAATTCAGGCAAACTGTAGGAAGGGTGTGCAGCACAATATGGCCACCCCCTTTTCCTGACTAATTAGATGGGGAGAATCAGAGGAATGGAAGGGGCAGAATTTCAACTCCCACACACCTGCCATTGAGAGGGAACCACAGTTATTAGGGAATGGAGACCAAGGAGCAGGAGCAGCACAAATGCTTGAGGCAGTAAACACATACAAGAGGGCATTTAGGTTTGGACTTGGGGTACTGATGGGGTCTGCATACAGCAATAATCCTCAGGAAGACCCCACTTGACTCTGTCTCTCAGATAAGAGACCAAGGCTGGAGGTGTGTGGGGAAGTGAGAGCTAACTCTGTGGGAGAATGACATTGAGAGAGACACCAGAGGGAGAGAAATCATTGGGCTGAGGGCTATCCATGGAAAATGCCTCCATGCTCATGGTCCTGGGGACCAGTGGTGAGGCAAAGAGCCTAGAGAAAGCCTGGAGCAGAGAGATGGCTCCTCAGAGGCAGAGGTCAGACCAGTGTGTTTAGTAGATGGGATTCAATTGCTTCATAACCCATAGCAGAGTTGGGAGGTGATCTGTGATGGTAGTATCTTCAGCTTGACAGGATACAAAATCACCATGGAAACAAGCCTCTGGGCACATCTGTGAAGGCTTAGATAATCCTAGCTACCTTAGGCTCATTGATCTACACTACGTGTGGGCAGCTCCATCACAGGGCTAGGGTCAAAGACTGGATAAGATGGAGAAAGCAAGCCAAGTCAGAGCCTTCGTTGGTGGCTGCTTCCTCCCTGTGGATGCAATGTGACTGGTCCAAAGTGACCAGACACAGCTCCTGCAGTCATGACTCCTTACTATGATGGAATACACCCCCAAGTGTGAGCCAAACTCTGCTCTTCCCTCCTTAAGTAATCATTGCCGCTCTTTTGTCCCAGCAAGGAGAAAAGCAACTGATAAGGGTCTAAGAGAAGGGTATAGACTCAAGCCAGAGGCAGTGGCCAGAAGCTAGGATGAGTATGATCTCCACCACGTGTCCATATTTTTATCTGCCCATTCACCCACCCACCAACCACCCACCCATCCATTCATCCACCCATCCATCTCTCTTTAGATTCTTGTGAGAGAATGCCAAAATCAGGCATGATGATCAGATTAAGAATGGCAAAGACACGGGTCATCCCTTTGTTAGTGACACGTTGAAACTCCCTTGAATTCTCTCCTCTCTGGATAAAAGTAGAGGCAACAGTCAGAGCTTGTCAAGCGCTGTTTGGGACCAAGCGCGCTTCCTTGGGCACTTCATATGTTCCGCCACTTAATAATTCCAAGGACAGTGGTATGAGTAGGGACTGTTTGTGCGCGAGGTGACTGAGGCTCAGAAACACGGTCTTCCATCAGAGCTTGATGTGGCCTGGCACTCACACTCGGCTCAGACCATCTCGCTCCACTTACCTGTCCCTGTGAACCCACGCCATGTTCTACTCATTGAGGTGGGGGATAATGGAGGAGCAAGAGAAGGATCCCTTGATTTATTCGTGAGTATTAACTTCCCACAGAAGTAGTGATACATAAGATGTAAAGAGGCCTGGAAAGTGAGACAATGATGTGTTCAGTTCCTTGGATGTTGGAGAAAGCTCTCCATGGGTTAGCTTCATTGTCAATGAGCAGTTTCTATGGGAAAATCTATCCCAAACTCCAAACAATTACCTTGGCAACAGCCCTGGAATGGAGCCAGTGTGTAAACCTGAGCATCCGTAGCTGTAAAAATCTGGTCATTGTGAACACACTTCCAACGGGGCTCTTTTCTCTCGCTCTTGCTTTGTCTAGCTCACCTCTCTCTGTATTGTGCTGTACAAAAGACCCTAGGCTTCCTGTTCTAGTCCCCCACTCCCCTAAACCAGCCTACATACATTTTTGTAACTACCCCCTCCAGGCTTGCTTCATCAAGCAAGGAAAATCGAATTCTGTTTTCTTAAGTGACGGGATGTGTTTATCCAGGGACACTGAGCGGGATTCAGCCCCTGGCCAGATGGATCCAGATATGCTCAGCAGAATTTGAGGCGCTGCCGGCCCCAGGGCCCTCCCCGACGATGTGACTCACAGAGGACCGGTGCCAGAGACGTGCTCCGTGTGTCCTGCCCGTGCTGGGCTGCACACAGGGTACACACAGGCTTCTTCTGCTCCTTGGCTGCCTTAGGTGGTGCTGGGGTGGGGGAAAGGGGAGGGTGTGCTCTTGCTGGAACTCTGGTCTGCCCTCCCAGCCCAATGTGAGTCACGACTATTTTTAGCTTACCACTCACCCAGGTGGGCCAGGTTCCATGCTAACTGCTGGGAATTCTGCGTCTCTATCTCTTACATGAAGTGGCTGAGAGACCTGGGAGCTTTGGAGCCTACATTTTAGCATGTGTGGCTCTGGCAAAGGAGGAAATTAGCCTTTGGGGACCTGGGGGACTTATGACAGGGACAACTGCTCCTAATGGCTTTGTGAGCCTGTTGAGCCCACGGGCTGGGGCCTGGGGGCTGGGGCAGGGATGGCAACCAGAACCACGCCTGCCACTATGCCTAGTGTACTTTGCTGGGGACAGACATGGCTAATAGGTCTTGGTATTGTCGCAGTAGCTTGGACACTGCTTCAAAGGAAGGTTCTGTGGTTAGTGGCCACATCTGTCTCTGAAACTGTGTGAGGGGGGACAGGGCGGTCAGGGAGGCTGTGCACTGCTCTCTGATGTCCTGGCTTGACATATGACTGACCTGTTGTAGAAAATGTATTAGATCTGCCTATGGCCATAGTGTCCTGAAGGTGACAGATCTTCTGAAGTTAAAGCAGTGTCAGGCCTGCTACACGTATTTGCACGCGAGAATTTATTCACATCCGCTTGCTTGGCCTTAGTTGTTTTCTCTTCCTTTCCTTTCCTTCTCTACCCCCATCTCCCCTCTCCTCTTTCTCCTCTCCCTCCTTCCTCCTTTTTGTTTTTATTGAGATAAGGTCTCGTGTATTCCAGGATAGCCTCAATAACTTTGACCTTCTGGTCCCCCTCCTTCAGCCTCCTGCGTGTTAGGACTGCAGGCATGCATTCCCACACCCGGATCAATGCAAGATGGAAGGAGGGCTTTGTGCCTGGTAGGCATGCACTCTATTGATGGAACTAAATCTTCAGTCTTTACTTGTGTGGGTGGATAATCCAACTTGGGATTTCTTAGAGCCAGACTGAGAGAAAAAGGGGGTTTAAGTCATTTATTTAGGAGTTGATCTTGGGAAGAACGGGGGTGGAGGAGCAAAGCAGAGTGTGTGTTTTAGGATTTGTATCGATGTGAGAGACATCGTGACTACGGCCACTCTTATAAAGAAAGCATTTAATTGGGGTGGCTCGCTTGTAGGTCAGAGGTTCCGTCCATTCTCATCGTGGTGGGGAGTGTGGTGGCGTGAAGGAAGAGATGGTGTTGGCTATATCTTCATCCGAAGGCAACAAGAAGTGTATTCTGTCACACTAAGCAAAGCTGGAGTAAAAGAGACCTCAAAACATCCGCCCCCCCCCCCCCAGCCTTGACACACTTCCTCCAACAAGACCACACCGGCCACATCTCTGAGAAGCGCCACTCTCTGTGAGATTATGGGTGCCAATTACAAGCAAACCACCAGTGTGTAAGGAAAGAGATGGCCACTGCGGCCTTACTAGGGGCCACTTGGTGGCTGTTGAGATATTCTGTGGAGTTGTCAAGGGCTTGGCAGTGGGTTGTTTGTTTCCTAGCTCTGGCCTTTCGTTGACAGCGAGGCTCAGGGGTCTTCAGTGTTCTCCATCTTTGTCTGACCAGTGTGCCAACTGTGTGATCTTGAGCACCAGCAGGGCCCTCGGACTTAGAGCTTCAGGCCCTGGTGCGGGGGCAGAAGGGAAAAAGGAGATTGGGATATAGGGGGTGTCCTTTCAGCCCGATGTCTAACATCTAGAGGAGGGAGCCCCTGGCCTGGCTCCACATCCCCGCTTTGCTCTGTTGCATTGGACACACTGTCCAGCTTCTCTGACAGCTGCAGTTCTTGTCCAGAATGTCCCCTAGGGCTTTCTAAGGAGTGACATGAGGTAATGTCTGTGGAAGGCTGACTGCATTTTGGAAGTCTTGGGAAGTCTGAGCTATTGACCTCCCTTCCATCCTTCCTCTCTCTCCCTCCCTCCTCTCTCCCCCTCCCTCCTCTCTCTCCCTCCCTCCCTCCCTCCCTCCCTCTGTCCCTCCCTCCCTCCCTCCCTCCCTCCCTCCCTCCCTCCCTCCCTCCCTCCCTCTCTCTGTCCCTCCCTCCCTCCCTTTCTCCCTTCCTCTGGATACGGGAGAAATCAGGGTCTCTTCTTGGGGTTCTAGGAATCATTAATAAAATAATTTAAGAATGAACTCAAACAGAAGCTCAAGGACAATTTTATTATCGTTTGGAGATAATCACGGGGCAGGCCAGCTGCCCCCCGGAAGAGGAGCCTGGACGAGAGAAGGAAGAAATCCACGCCATTGAGGCTGGCATGGCGGGCGGACCCGCGGCAGGCAAGCAACACTGTGGTGCAGAGGGGAGCTCAAGAGAAAGCAATGAAACTCCAGACGTCAGGGAAACCAACGGATCTGGTAAAGTTTGCTTAGAAAAGAGAGCGGCAAAGGAAACCTTATGCTTTTCCTGAATAATTCAGAGAAGCAGGCAGATTAGCAGCGAGATTCTAGAAAGGGTGAGGATAGCATCTCATTAAAGGACTACTTCTTCTACCTCTCTAGCATGGCCGAAGGTGACTCTACCTTCCTAAGGGTGATCCCTTGTCCAAGTGAACATTCAGCTGGTTGGATCGCCCAAATCAGTCAAGATTTCTCCATTCCCAAGAAGCCCGGGGCTGGCTTGGGCTGGCTGTTGTTCCCCGTTGGTTGTAGGCAGGACACACTGGTCACTTTAGTAAAGTTGGGTATTCTTATGTGCCCTTCCCAAGCCATGCTGGTTGGGTGGACGGTAAATACATGCACAGTCTAGATGTCCTGATGTTGGATAGGCTTGGTGGGACCCCTCTGGTGTCCTATCATCTTATAGTGTGTGCAATACCTGCTCTTTCCTGCCTAAGCCACACCCATTTCAGGAGCAGGCAGTCCATCCCCAGACTTGGAGCTCCCCAGCATTCCAGAGTCAAGGTCAAAGTGTAGCCAGTGACCCCTCACCCCGTCTTTTCCTTGTCCTACAAGGGACATATGAGCACAGAGGGATGGTGTGAGGGTTCCCCTGCTGGGCAGAGCTCTGCAGGACCAGGACTGTGAAGGTGGGAAGGAAAACCAGCCCCAGGCTGCTGAAGGAGAAGGCTCATCTCCACTCAGTTCCTTAATTCTGGGGGAGGGGCAGTGAGGGCCCCAGAGCCTTTAAGTGCACTCAAGTCTGAGCCTGCAGATGTTTTCCAGCTGTTTTTCATTGTCCGCAGTGGCCTGAAGAGGAAATGGGCCTCGTCAGCAGCGCCAGGGGAGGGGCGCACACTGCTTCAGAGACAGGCTGGACTTCTTTGAGGACATAAGGACGCAGCTCCTGAGAGAGGGCACAAGTTCACATCAGACCTTGTAGCCTGACAGGTAACCCAAGTGCTACCTCCTATCTTCAGACTCCCTTGCCCTTCTGGTCACACTGCCACATGCCCTGCAGTCCCAACCCCCACAGCAAAGGTTTTACACCTTGAGGGTGGCAGTGAAGAATGTGTGGGTTCAGTCAGCTTCGGCAGATCCTTGTGGATCTGGAGGGCTTGCGTGGGGCCAGCCAGCAGGAAGAGAAATGGTTTGCAGCTGCAGAGAGCTATCCCAGGCCTAGGGGACTTGAATTTCCTGCTACAGACCTAGTGACTCCCATGGGTCAGCACACAGCTTGAGAGCTCTCCAGTGCCCAGGAATGATCCCACAGCTTTTCAGGATGAGTAAGAACACGGACACAACCTGCAGAAACCATATGGAGGTTAGACGGGGCCACTGAGCCTATTTCCGGTGAACAGTCTCTTCCCCAGAAAATGAATCAACACTTGAACTTCATCTTAGACAAATTTAACTCCAAACAGACCCTGTCATTAAATGTAAAACTCAAACCCATGGGCTGTTAGGAAATAAACACAGGGCAAAACAAAGTCTCTGGGATCCAGGACAAGATGAAGAGCCCTAGCCCTAGCACCAAGGCATACTCAGCTGCTTCTCTCATCCCTTCTGTGTGGCTCTATCCTTCAGGAGAGCCACCTTGAGGGTGAGGTCCTCACCTGCTCAACCCTTTTCCCCAGGACACGGAGCAGGGCCGGAATGTAGCATCTTGACCTCACACACGCTGGTGAACACATGCCCTAGCCGAATGCCACTCAGATGACACTGTGGGGTTTTGGCATCAGACAAACAAACTAGACCATTGTCTAAGTGAAGGTGGGGTGGAGTCTGCTGGCTGGGGGCCTTGAGGAAAGGCCGATGACAAGACTGGCAGGCTTTGCTTTGCAGTGGGCAAAGGCTTCCCTGGCCTTCCTGGGCTCAGCTTCTGCAACCTCCTTTGCAGCCATCTTTCTGGCAGCGTTGCAGTGGCTCTGGCTGGAACAGTGGAGCAGGGAGCACTAGCGTTTCCTGAAAATACTATTTCATGACCTTTGACGGAAATGTGATTTAGGGGATTTTGCTGTGGATGCTGGGAAATGGATGAGATATCAAAGATTCTGTGGAAGTCTCCACTCCATATGGGTTTATTCCAGGCTCACGGAGGATGAATGCAAGAAAGTGTCTCAAAGGAGGAGGAGGAGGAAGGGGAGGAGGAGCACACAAAGCAATGCTCTTCTGAAGGAACAACAGAGAAGAGAAGAGGAGGGAGGAGGGGTGGGGAAAGAAAGGGGAGGTTGAAAAGGGAGAAGGAGAGGAAAGGATAGAAGGTGAGGGGAGAGAGGAGGAAGGAAGGACAGAGAGGAGATAAAAGGAGGGGAAGGAGGGGAGTGGGGAAAGGAGAGGAGGGAGAGTAGAGAAATGGAGAGGAGGGGAGACAGAAGGGGAGGAAGGCAAGGAAGAGGATGGAAGGGAAGTGGAAAGGAGAGAGGGGGAGGCAGGTTAATGATGGAGAGGAGGAGGAGGGAAGGGGAGGAAGAGAGGAGGATGGGGAAGGGGAGGAGGATGGGGAAGGGGAGGAGGAGAGGAGGAAGAGGGAAGGGGAGGAAGAGAGGAGGATGGGGAAGTGGAGGAGGAGAGGAGGAGGAGGGAAGGGGAGGAAGAGAGGAGGATGGGGAAGGGGAGGAGGAGAGGAGGAGGAGGGAAGGGGAGGAAGAGAGGAGGATGGGGAAGGGGAGGAGGAGAGGAGGAGGAGGGAAGGGGAGGAAGAGAGGAGGATGGGGAAGGGGAGGAGGAGGAAGAGAGGAGGAGGAGGGAAGGGGAGGAGGAGAGGAGGAGGATGGGGAAGGGGAGGAGGAGAGGAGGAGGATGGGGAAGGGGAGGAGGAGAGGATGATAGGGAAGGGGAGGAGGATGGGGAAGTGGAGGAGGAGAGAAGGAGGAGGGAAGGGGAGGAGGAGAGGAGGACATGGGGAAGGGGAGGAGGAGAGGAGGACATGGGGAAGGGGAGGTGCTTTGGGAAGGCAGGTACAGGTCTCCTGCCCTGCTCTTCCCCAGCCACAGGGTCCTGCAGATCAGCCTTGCTTTCAGTCTGTGCTGGTGGGAAGGAAAATAACAGGGAACAGTTGAATAAATAAAGCTCCCCGCTCAAAGGTGGCCACAGAGATCATATTTTCCCGTAATCTCCCATCTTGGCATGCTGAGGGGTGCTTGATTTCACATTTTTAAAACTTATTTTTTGAGAATGTCATACGTGTATGCAATGAATTTTGATCAAATCCACACCATTTCTGCCTCTCCAACTCCTCTCCTTCCAATTCTCCCTCTTCATTTCCTGTGCCCTTTCGTTTAAACCCAGAAAGCCTATTAGGTGCTTCTAGTGTGTGTGTATGGTTGAGTATGTATTTAAGTGGGTATGTTTGTGTGTAAGGGTGAATAGATATGTAATTGGATATGTGTGTGTGCGTGAATGTCTGTATATATGTGGGTATATGTGTGTATGTATGACTGGATGTATATGTAGGTATGGATGTGTATGTATGTGAGTATGTGCATATGTATGTGGGTGTATGGGTTGGTGTGTAGGTGGATATTGCATGTATGTAGATACGTGTTTGTGGGTATGTGTGTGCATGTATGTATGTGTGGGGGTGGGTATGTGTGTGTGAATATGTGTGTATGTGTGGGTATGTGTGTCTGTATGTGAGTATGTGGGGGTGGATATGTTTGCATATACATATATTGGTATATGTGTGTATATTTGTATGCTTGTGTGTGCATGTGTATATATGTGTGTGTATGTGGGTCTGTGTGGGTGGGTTTGTGTGTGCAGGTATGTATGTGTGTGTGTGTATGTGAGTATGTGTGAGTATGTGTGTGTATGTTATGGCTGAGTGGTTGGGTGGATAATTGGATGTGTGGCTGTGTGTGTGGGCAAACTCCAGAGGGAGAACCTTCCAGAGACTGTATCCCTTAAGAGGACTTTCCCTCCCGTCATAGGCATCAACTCCTCAGCTAGGAGTGGATGGTTCCTGGGCTCTCTTCCAGCCTCCTGAGAATCTGCTCAAGTCAAGAACCCCCTAGGAACAGGAAGCAACACTTGTGCCCAGAAGTGTGTAGGTTCGGAGGCCTGGCTCCTTATCCTGCACGTCCGAGTTGCTACAGCTCTGCGCATACCCTTTGCTGAATTCTGGCCTGCAATCCGCCAATGCTTGCTTGCATTCAAGCTTGAGTTCTCTATTCCTAGGCAGTTTATAGCCCACGCCTGGGGAACGATGCCACTCACATTGTGCTGAGTCCTCCCACATCAGTTAACACAAGTAAGCCAACCTTCCCCCAGACATGCCCACAGGCCAAGCCAATGCAGACAGTCTGCCATTGAGACCTTCCTGGGGGATCCTAGATTGTGTCAAGCTGACAATTAAAGCTCACGACCATAGCCACTGTGACCAGACTGTGGTGTCATTCTCAATTTCGCATGCTAAAAACATAGCCCCAAGTCTAGAGTAGAATAGATGGGAGTTTAGGGGTGTAGATGAGGTCATAAGAGCAGGGTCCTCATCAGTGCATGCACAGTCCCCAAGGAGTTCAGTTCCCCTCTCCACCACACACAAGACCGTGGACTTCTCTCTCGTTGTTGACAGCCCACCTAGCATGTAGTGATTTGTGGGGCGGCTTATGTGAGCTATGTTAAGCGCCCAGGCTGTGTGCCTGTCTGATCCACCTCCATCACACCTTGATGCCTCTGGGGACAACTTTGCATCAATGTTGAACTTGCTTTCGTGGCAGCTGGATTCTGCATTGTTAGCTCAAGATGAGGGTTCACGAGCTCTTGTTAAATCTCTTTTGGACACCCATAATTAAGGAACTATTTGACTTGGAAAGCCTGGAAGAAGCCAAAAAAGAAAAAAGAAAAAGACTGAAATCTTTAGGGGATCATGAAATTGGCCTGGCTTAGCTGCCTCAAGAGGCACATGTAATAGGTTCTTTTAGGTTAGAGTTCACGACTCCTGGGGCACTGTGTTCCTTCACTTTGGGTTTCCCTCAGAGTCAAGGAAGCATGGAAGCTTGACAGGACAATTGGTCTTAGACATAATCTTGTGTATCCTGTATGACTTGCAAACATCATCGTATTCTGGCAGCTACCATTGTATTGACCCTGGAAGTGGCAACTATATTCTGTTTCCGTGAAGGGTTTAAAAGTCTGATTGCTCTCAATACGATTGGTTGCAGCCCCAGTCTTGCTGTGGCCCCTCCAACCTGAACCTGGTTTAATTTTTCGCCAGCCCTATTAGGTAACCCTGGCCCAGTGAATGCTACAAGATCCCAAACCAAACAAGCATGCAATTTTGTGTCTCACAAACCTTTGACTGACGAGAATGAAGCTGAGCGCCTCCCCGTGGGTTCAGACAGCCACTCTATTAGCAAGAGTACATGACACCTTAATTTTAAAAAAGATTAAATTTAATTCTCTATGCAAGGGACAACTGTCAGTGCAGATGACGGAAGAGGCCAGAGAGGGTGTCAGATTTCTTGGAGCTGTAGTTATAGGTGGTTTGAGATGCCCAGTGTAGGTGCTGGGACTCGAACTCAGGTCTTCTCCAAGAGCAACACATGCTCTTGATTGCTGAACTACCTCTATCTTCCCTTCACTTCAAACTTTTAAAAATATAAATGGTTCCTTTTTGTGATAGCAATGAAGCAAAAGTCTGGATGTTTCATATTCTAACCTGATGAGTTAAGGTTTCCTTAGAGTTTTGAAATCCATTTTAATTAGGATAATTTGACAAGTCAAAAATTCGACACTCTTCCATTTCTTTATCTTTTCCTCCTGGCGTTAGGGATTGAGCCCAGAGCTGCACCCCATCACGTGCACCCATATACCACCCAGCCTGTTCTTGGTCCCATTCATTCTTCCTTACACAGACATCTGAGTGCTGCAAGGAGGGCTTGTTTGTCCTGGCTGCCCAGAACCAAAATAATCACATAGAAACCATATTATTTAAATCACTGCTTGGCCCATTAGCTCTGACTTCTTATTGGCTAACTCTTACATCTTAATTTAACCCATCTCCATTAATCTGTGCATCACCATGAGGTTGTGGCCTACCAACAAAGTTTCAGCACATCTGTCTCTGGTGGCAACTCCAGTTCCAGCTCCATGGCTTCTCTCTGACTCCGCCTTTCTTCTCCCAGCATTCAGTTTAGTTTTCCCCACCTAACTCTTTTCTCCTATAGTGCTGCAATAGGCCCAAAGCAGTTCCCTTATTAACCAATGGTATTCACAGTATGCAGAGGGAAATCCCACATCATCTGAGCACTGTGTGCCTTGCCCCAGCACAGGAAAAAGTGCCATGGATAGACTCTGGGCCTTGAAGAACTGTCCTCTGGGCAAGGAGACAGCTGGCCCAGGGGACACAAGCTACACAAAGAAGAGCATTTCTGCTGTGGGAGGAGCTCTGAGGTGCTGTGATGTCACTGTGGGGTGGGGAAGCCTTCCTTGGGGGATTCCTCATTTGGGTCTATCTGAGCAGCAATGTGGGAGGATTGGAACCAGGATAAGGGGCTGCAGGCAGATGAGGGGTCAGGTCTGGGGGTTGTCCACACACACCGCCTGCTCTGGTGAGGGTCAGTTGTTAAAGGATTACCTCCTTGAGATGTCCAGCTGGCTTCTCAAAGGTCACACTTCTTGAGGACTGTTTCCGGCTCAGAGTGAGTGAGTGTGTTTGTTTCTTCCTGTCCTCAGCCAGTTCCTGTGAACCTTGGGCTCCTCTCATGTAAAGTTGGCTTGAGGACTTCCCTTCTTGGAACTGGGCTAGAGTCCCCCCACCCAGTGCTCCCCCAACTTCTGCCCCCCCCCACCCCCCGCTGCCCACTTCTGCCTGGCCAGGTATCACAATCAGCGCTGTAGCAGGCTCTCTTTGCCTCCTACCCGCGTCCCCTCTGTCCTCCTTGGCTCGCCTCACCCCAGTGCACTGCTTGCTCAACTCATTTCCTTTGGCCTCAGTTTTTACAGGAGCAGAACTAGGGAGCCTATTACAGTTAACTGCATATTTAGCAAGTGTCCTATGGCCATGCATGCCAGTTGTTCTCAGTCAGGGGACAGCTGATCTCTGTCCAAACCCCAGAGCTTACTGAGGGGCGGCTAGAGGTGTCCACTCTGAGCCTTATTGTTACTTTGGCACCTGTGCTGATGTCTTTCTGCTTTTCTGCTCTAGTTTCCCTCCCCTCCCCTCTACTTCCCTTCTCTCTTCCCTTCCCTTCCTCTCCCTTCCATCTCCTCCCCTTGCTCTCTTTTCCTTTCCTTCTTTCCCTGCCCTCCCCTTCCCTTCTTTCCCCTCTCTTCTCCCTCTCTTTGACGCTTCCCTTTTCCTCCCTCCTTCTCTCCTCCCCCACCCCTTTCAAGCAGAGAACCCTGAGGCTCTAGGACTTCACTCCACGTGGGTCACTCACCTGCTCACACTGTGGCTGCCCTGAGTAAGCGAGTTCTTGGGAGGAATGTGGACTCCCTGCACGGCCCTGAATACCTTTGTCCCACTTAGCTGCCTTGGAACACTGCAGCAATTACACTCGAAGAAACATCTGTGGATATTTTAACTGTGAAATCAAGACTGGGTGTTGCTCAATATGTAGACAAAATATAGTGTTCCCCCCTATAAAGAATGGGCACCATATGGTGGTGGGTCCGTGGCACTTACTGAAGACTGCTAAGAGCAGGCACTGGGGTGGGTGCTGGGGCGGGTGCTGGGGCCCAACCAGGATCTGCCCGCCCGTCTTTTTCCTCTCCTAGGCTACTCCACAGAGACGCCATATTCCATCTGCCTCCAGGCCCTTCTTTAAGTAGGGATGGTGATGATCCAGGGCTTTTTGGGGAGTCAAGTGGGGTCTTATTCAGCAAGAAGCCTGTGCTCATGGAGCTTCAGGTTATCAGGGGGTGGGGGTGGGGCATCAGGTGCCACAGTCCCCACAGAAACTGGAATCCAAATCCAGAGTGAATGGTGCCTATTTCTTGCCTGGCCACACCTGCTAGCTTGGTGTTGGCCAAGGTCAAATGCTTTTCTTCTTCCTGTCACGGCTCTTTGGCATGCCATTCTGTCAGGTGTCATTGTTTGCCCAACACTGGTTTTCAGGACCGGCAAGTGACTGACCCAAGGGTCTCTCTTCACATCAGTTGTGGGGACATTCAAGCATCTGCGCTATAAACCTGGGCATCTGCCCAGAGCAGGGGGTCTGTGCTTCCCCAGGGCTGTAAAATCCGCTCTGTCCCAGTGTGAGTGGCTGCTAGGGCATGACACCACAGACCCTATTACTCTGAGAGAAAAGGCCAGCTCCACTCGAAGGTGCTCCTGCTGGCCTGTGAAGACAGCTGAAAGCAGGAAAATGAGGGACTCCATAGGGAACATTCTAGAAAATTGTTTATGGATCTGAAAATTGCTCTCAGCTTGTACGTGCACATTATTCTCGGAGGGCCCCCTTTCCCATGCCCACTTGCGCCCCTGGAGATTCAGGGTTGTTGCAAGTTAGGTAATTAATTATTCATAAGTTTGGGGATACAGACAAGCGTGTCACATTGCAAGGCTTTGACTGCAGAGATCTTTCAGATTAATTCCTTTTTTGGTAATTAACAGAATCAACCACTCTCCTGATTTTTAAGCAACCTTGAGTACTTTACAGCGTGATGGTGGCAGACGAAGACCAAGTTCAGAGCTTCACTCTCAGGAGGGGATGTGAGGAGGCTCAGCAGAGACCAGTGGCTGTTGTTTTCAAGATCTCTCTACCTCCCTATGCCCCACGATGTCTTCTTCTAGCCCAGACTGACTCTAGTTCACGTTGGCCTTGAACTCAGGAGGGAGATCGTTCCATTTCTTTTTCCCTAGCTCTGGGTTTACAAGTGTGAGCCACCACGCCTGGCTTCTAGGTCTTCGTGTCTGCTTTTTGTATTAGGGTCTTCCTAAAGACCAGGCTGGCCTTGAACTCACAGACATCTTCTTGCTTCTGCCTCCTGAGTGCTGGGATCAATTGTGCACCACAATGCTTGGCAAATGTGTGATCTAAGGCTCTAATGAGTTCTAGGATTGTGTTTGTGCAGCGAGTACATTACCTATGGAGTCACCTCTGAGTTCAAATCTTTTGCTCATTAACTTTAAATAAGAGTCCTTTAATTTCAGAAAGTTTTCTGTTAGTTCTTTCAGAATTTCCCCTTCCCCATCTTGAGGTTTTACTGGCTCTCTATTTGTCTTTCCACTACATACATTCTTTTTACTTTTGCTCTGCTTTCTTGGAGACTTTCTCAGCTATGTTTACCTTTACTGTGGCTTTAACTCAAGTTTTTCCCTTTTCACCATTTATTGATTGACTTGGCCTTTGGCTTTAATGTTAGGAATTGTTTACAATTAGGGTCTATGGGCTGATCAGATGGCCCAGCAGGCAAAGGGGCTTGCTGTGCAAACCTGGTGACCTGGGTTCGGTCCTTGGTACCTACATAAACATAGAAAGAGAGAATCAACTCCAGGCCTTGGAATGGGTGGGGTCTGGTCCCCAAACAGGGATGACTTGGGCTGTTCTGCAGTGACCTGAAGGCCAGCTGGTGTGCTCACTGGGGACCAGTAGCAGGTGGTTTCTGAGGCTGTTTCATTTGTGACTAGCTAATTTTTTTTTCTAGAAAATGGCCATCTACCAGCCTCTGTGGCTGAGGTATTGTTTGCTGGTATCCTGGGCTGGAGGACAGGACTGGCGTTCTATGTCCAGGGTCCATGGCTTCCTTGCTCTCTGGTTTTCATTTCTTCTGAAGTGCTCTCCGCTGTGCCTCTGTACCTTTGCCTGTGCCCAGGGGAATAAACTACTCATCTCCTGAGAAAATACTACTTAGGGTGTGGAGCCTGACTGAGGCTCTTTGTGGACCGTTAAACTATTCCCTGGTTCCGGGAACTCTGATTTTGTTGCCTGGGTGGAGGATGCCTGTCTCTATGGCATCCGTGGCTTCCGTGAGCCTTCCTGGGTACCGTGGCAGCCAGACAGCTACTCACACAATCCTTCCCTTAGAACTGTATAGCCTCTACCTTTTCTATGCCTCTCTCACCTCCTGCTTCCAAGTTGTGACTTTCAGCTATAATTACGTCCACGTTTTGCTGAACATGATATTTAGTCTTTTTATTTTCCTGGTGTCTTCGATAAAGGGTGGATTTTTTTTGGAGGTAATGGAAATGGAAGAATTTTCTTTATTCCTGCAGGTTCTTAAAATGGAAACTGTTTCCTTTGAGTTTAAAACACAAAACTAAACTGTAACAGGACATTTGTTCCCCCTGGAACCCTGTTCCTACTTGGAAGAGGCTTCTTGGACTGAATTCAGGATGACCCCAAAGTCCAAACGCAACAGGGCTTTTCTTTCCGCACCTCAAACATGCTGTGATGTTGGGGCCGAGACTCCTCAGAGAAGACGAAGAAGCTGATGTGAGCTCAGAGGAGCCAGGGGCTTCAGTCAGCTCATGTTCCACTGTGTGGTTGGTGACAGCATGCAGGTCTGGCAGCCTGTGTGTCGGGAATGATCAATGACCCAGCTCACCTAGGGAATCGGGAGTGACAGTCAGGTTCCTGGCTTCTCACAAAGCAAAAAGACCTGTAGTCCTCATCCCAGCCGCTTTGTGGGGTTCACCATCACCTCAGAAGCAAACCTCTGAGAGTGTACATATGTGCGAGGGTCGATGCTAGGAAAGACACACCATAATGTGAAGGGTGCTGGTCTATGCTCTGGGGATTGAACTGAATCCAAAGGAGGGAATGAGCTTGGACCGATATTCCTCTCCTCTGCCTCCTGTCCATGGGTGCCTCCTGCTCCTACCCACATGCCTTCCCTGCCATGATGCTGTATGACCGGGGCATGCTGGCCAAATGCACTCTTAAGCTGCTTTGGTCAGGAGTCTTACTGCAGCAACAAGAAATAGAATCAATACAGTGTGCTTCTCCGGACCACGGCGGTCTACATTACACCAAAGTCAGGGGCCTCATCCAGCCCTTTCCACCACCAGTTGAGACCCCTTCCAAGGGTGGGTCCCTCTGAGTGTCTTGTAGTATAATTCAGTTCAAGTATTGTGACTGAAGCCTACAGAAATGTGTTTTCCAGTGTCCAGGAGGCCAGAACTCTGAGATCAGGGACTAGAAGGGCCATGTTCCTTCTGCAGGCTCCAGGTGGTCCTTGCTGGCAGCTGCATTCCTCCAGTTTATGCCTCTGTTTGCACACGGCTTCTCCCTTTAGCTGTGTCTGTGCCCTCATCCTTTTATTTCTTTTCGAAAGCTTGTTTTAGTTTTATGTATATGAGCGTGTGTCTGCATTTATGTGCACCACAAGAGTGTAGTACCCGTGGAGGCCAGAAGAGAGACTCAGATCCCCTGGAGTTGGAGTTGCAGACAGTTGTGAGCCTCCAAAAGCATGCTGGGAACTGAACCCCAGTCCTCTTCAAGGTCAGTGAGTGCCCTTAACTGCTGGGGCATCTCTGCAGCTGCAATACACTTTGATTTCTTATGAGGACATTATTTATTGGCTTTAGGAGCCAGGTAACCAAAGACAATCTTGTTTCAAAATCCTTCATTGTATCTACAGAGATTCTTCAATTTTTATTTTACTTTCAAATAAGGTCATATTCTGGGGGCCGGGGGCAAGAGTCTGGACATATCTTTTGGGGACTACCATATGGCTCCCCACACTTCCTGTACTCTTGACACATTCTTCTTTCCTGCCTAAGTGTCTGCATGATGAGCGCTCTGCAGTGCCTGCCATGTCTGTAGGCTCTAGGACATGAAAGGAGAGATTAGAAACTGCATGGAGGAAGGGGGGTCTTATTATTTGTATTCATTTAAAGGGTAAAGGCTTGTGAGATAGCTCTGCAGCTGAGGGCACCTGCTACTCAAAGGTAGAGGCCACCCCCAATTTGTGATTTCTTCATCTATGCTTTTTCCCCTGTGTGATGACTCACAGATATAAAACACATTTAGTAGAAACTGAACCTCAGACTCTGCTGTCGACCTTTCCATGAGCTAATAATGCGTGCTCTGATCTTCTTGTGTTTCTGAGCAATGGCCATGAGTGCAGATCAGTTAATTTGGGACCCTAAGGGGTATAAGTGACGTCTGCTGTGGACTGTGTGGCTAAGGGAGCATGTTCAGTAGGTTAGGGCACTAAATGCATTTTCCACAGTTGCTATTCTTGAGTGAAGGTGTGTTAAGGGATCTGGATCTATTACAAGTTAGGGGACATCTCTATTTGTGTTCTGTGTGGTGCAGAGTGGGCACAATGGCACAGAAGCTTCTTCTGATGGACCCACATCTACCACTGAAGTTTATGGTTTCTCCTAGTGCTGGAATCACACTCCCAACTCACAGACTCTTCATTGGATCTTGACATTGGCTTTTCCCCACTTGGACTGGGATTTTTCTGAGGTTGACCAGTTATCCTTCCTGAGCTCCTGCTAAAACTGACCTCTAAACCATCCCCGGAACGCCCAGACCCTGGTAATAAAGCAGGCATTCATTACTCCTCTCAGGTGAACATTTCGAGATGGGACAGCCATATTCCAAAGAAGGGACCAGCATGATAAGTTTAGGCAAGCTGGTGACTCAGAAAGCGCCATTGTAAAGGGTGGGTACTAATTACAGTAGTAAAAACTCATAGGACACTTAGAGGTAATGTTAAAAATAAAACAGCAAAGGAACTGGATACGGGGAAAAAGTGGCAGAGGGAGAAGGGGCCAGGGCTGCATTTGTCCTCAGAAGTATTAGCATATTCTGTTTGGAGCCCGTTGCCTAGTGAAATTCCACAACGGGAGCGTCATTTCTACTGGCTCCTGACCTTGTCCAGAACCCTCCAGAGACCAAAGGCTTTTGCTATTTTAATATATGGGTCAATGGAAAACAGTCGGAAATCTGGTAGTTAGCTCAAGTTTCACTACCAGACTCGCTTTTGAACAGACACATTTATAATTTAGTTAATATTCTAATAAAATGACACTAGGAAGGGATGAAAAATGAAGTCAGGATATTTTGGGGGAAGAGAGGAGAAGCAGAGAGATCAGGAACCTGGAGCTGGGAGGGACCCGAGAGTCCTCCCCTGGCCTCCCTCTTCCTTGTTGGAGAACAGGTGACAGACACAGGCATGCCTTCCACTTTCCAGACTCCAGCTGTCTCCTTTCTTGGGGGAAGGTCACAGTTAGAGACCTGAAAGATGTGTTTGTTTCAAAGAACACATCCCGCGACATCTGAAAGTCATATTTTACACTAAAGGGAGAACTCTGGCTTTTTGGACAATACTGAAGTTTCGGCTGCCTGGGCTGGTACCCCTGTTAGGGTACTGGGATGTTCCATTTGGAACCTTGATGTTCTCAACTTCACCTTAGTCAAGGATGGGAGGGGCTTCTGAAAAGGAGTGTGACCAGAAATGAGGAACCTCAGAGTTGCCTATCTATAGGATACATATGCCCATCCATGCATGTCTGGGAAGTACATATGGCTGGAGGGATGGGTTTGGATGTCATATAGACCCCCTTAGGGATGAGAAGAATAAAAGCTGACCCTCTTGGCCCCCAGGTATGTCAGATGTGGACACGATGGGGAAGGGAGGAAGGACATGGCCACCTATGAAATGTAGAGCCTTGTATATATGTCCCAAGTCTTCCATAGTTCCAGAAATCTACAGGACACCTACCTCAGCCCCCACCCCCAGTCTCCATATAGACTGCTCAGAATTGGTTTCTGAGAGCCGTTGAGATAAACACACAACTCTCACCTTGTGGAGAATAAGGCTTTAGTCTAAAGCCAAATTTGAATGAACATGGCCAGGGAACACATATTTAGGTTACCCCAAATACCATGCTCCAAAATGGAAGAAGTTTCAGGAAGTTTTTATGGCAACCTAACAAAGGAAGTCATAAACCAAGGGACTTTTCAAATACATTGGCAGAAGCATTAAGTGGTTGGTTGCAGCATAGTTGAGAGATATCTCAGCTTGGGGCTTCAGCTGGGGATACCCTTAGCCCTTTGGTTAGTAGAGGACAGGATTTTGTTAATACATTCCAAAGGTCTTTAAGTTTATCAGGGTGTTAGGTTTGATGCAGAGGTAAACGAGAGGACAAAGAGGGTAAATTGTAACTAGGTTCTGGGCCTGCAACATTCCAATCTCTCCAGTTACTAAAGTTCTAATTAGTCACACAGCCTTTGCAGACACCGCTTCTTTCTAGGAATTCCTGTTCATAGAATCTATATGCTGTATTTAGTTAAAATTAAACCAAGTCCTCTTTTCCATCTTCCTCTCGGAGAGGCAGCTTCGCTTCTGCCTCTCTCCCCACTTCTCTGCTTCCCCCTTCTCTGTCTCTTTCTCCTCTTCTCTCTCTCTCTCCCTCAGGAGATCTGAAGTCTTGCTCTCTCTAGGGTGGCCAGTACCACCCAACAGTATAACAATGGGCTCAGCTACCCCGAGGGAACTTGAATGTGAATCCTGCAATCATGGAGAAAAGTGTTTGCTTGTCCTGCTCCATCTTAGCTGGCAAAGGCGGCATCCTGTAGGTCCTAAAGTGTGGAGGTAGGGCCATTTGGAAGATTCTAGAAGAGTCAGACTCTTGTTTGGTGAGGTCTAGTCTGATAGGTAGTTCAGAGCCGCCCATTGCTGCCTTCAGGAACGGCTGGCATCTTCTGGAACTTTTGAGGGGCCAATACTTTCACTGTCTTAACACACTCAACCTGTTTTCGGGATACCCTTCCAGACCAGTATGACTATCATGCTTTTGTTACAGAATACTGAAATCTGGTGGGTAGGGGAGTGGAGTACCTGGCTAGACAGCTGTGACGTTGCGATTTGGTTCAGATCTGGCTCACTTTATTTTAGGTCTGATTGCCTGGAAGCAGAGCCAGCAGTAGGCTCTCTTAAAAATGGCGGACCCAGCTGGGCAGTGGTGGCACATGCCTTTAATCCCAGCACTCGGGAGGCAGAGGCAGGCGGTTCTCTGTGAGTTCGAGACCAGCCTGGTCTACAAGAGCTAGTTCCAGAACAGGCTCCAAAACCACAGAGAAACCCTGTCTCGAAAAACCAAAAAAAAAAAAAAAAAAAAGTGGCGGACCCAGTGGGAAACACTGGGTAGGAGGGAGGACCACAGGAGATGGTAGGGAGTGTGAAGTGGTTTGTGTTGGGTGCAGCTCCTGGCTCTAGAGCACACGCTAAGATGCTCTGCTCTCCTCCTCTGCCAGCTTTGGGTGCTGGGCTCCTTTCTGGGGAGGTGGCTCCAACGCTCAAGGACCAACCTCTGAGAGAGGTCCTCACATGGGCTTTGCCCAGTTGAAGCTCCTGAGAGATGGGCTTTCTTGGCTCAAAAGAAGGACATAAGCATGGTGGGGGACAGTGATGTGGCCCTAATCACAGTGAAGAACTGTGACTCATCCCAGTCCCAACTTCTCTAAGGTTAGCCATGATAGTCCCCCTCAACTGGGATTCCTCGGGGCTACAGAACCTTGGCTGGTAGCTGATGGGGCATGGCTACCAGGCATCTCTCTACAGGATACCTGGAGGGATTCACTTCTTGGGACAGTGAAGGCAACAAAGGGTACAAAGGATGTCCTGAGACTCTAAAAACCTTTCCCCCACCCTGAGAACCTGTGTGTTTCATTGTGATTTGTATCTTTCCTTCTCACAGGGTCTAGCAGGTGGGGGCTCTCAGGGGTGGGTGGCTTGAATGAGTGAAACAATGATACAAGCAGGCTAATGGTCTGGCAATCCCACTGGGGAAGATACCCATCCTTATGTGATCCCTTTCAGTCCTTCTAGGAGACAGACTTCAACCCACCCCCTACCTCTCTCTCCCAGTATCTCTGCTGCAGATTTGACTCGTACCCTGGGCACCTTCTAAATACTAACTGGAGGTGCAAGCTGTCTAGGTGAGAGGTGATGGGGTAATTTTTGGGTGCCCAGTGACCATGCCCATGGCCAGAGAGGTGAGTTGAGGAGACTCTGAGGTGGGGAGGCTCACCCATGGTGACGGTCGCTGTTTACAGCTTCCTGGCCATCCGTGACTGCAGCCAATGGAAAAAGCCCTTCACCGGTGCTCATAAGCCATGAATCAGTGGCTGCCCTCACTAACGGCTTCAGTGAGTATCTCATTTACTTTGCCTGAGGGAGGGCTGAGGTGGCAGCTGGAACAGGACACTCTTGTGCCAGTTCCTATGAATGTTTGCCGGGCATGCCTCATCAAACCCCACTCGGGGTTTCGGCCACTCCCTGTCTGTGGCCACACTGAAAGGGTGGGATTTGATCCTGGCTCTCCTCAGTTACTCATTGCTAGGTCATCCACCCACACAGCTGCTGATAGTCCCCTGTCCTGGGACAGCTTCTGTAGGGATTCCTCATTCCAGCTCTTCCCCTCTCTAGAGCAGCTTTCATCTCTCACCATTCCCTTTTGTGGGGTCTCATCTCTCCAGTCCTGTTGATTAGCCGGGGTTGACAAAGATGTGAGTATCATGTCTTGTTTAGGATAGCAAGATCTCGTCACAGCACGTAGAGTGGCTTCTCCTGGGAGCCCACACAGACCTGACATTGCCCTGACAAGTGGCACTTGCCTTATCCAAGGTGTCAAAGAGGCAACTGTGGAAAGTGTTTCTAGGCTAAAAACAACCTGGGTGTCTCTGTCATTCCAGAGCTCCGTGTGAGTTATGTCTACCAGAACACTCTCTAGTCTGTGAAACATTTCTACTTATTCCTATCAGTCTCCATGGTAACACCCAGAAAGATGGCTGTTATTCCCATTTTACCATGGATGAAGCTCAGGAGTGGGTGGCCAGGTCAAAATCTCATGGTTTATCCCTGAGAGACCAGTGTCACATCCCACCCCATCCTGGGTGCTCATGTGCCTGCCTTGCCCCTGCCCCTGATTCTCCATTGCTTGGTTGATGCACATGACCTGTGTCCTCTCATTTCTCTTTACCTTGTCTGTGCCTGTTTCATTGTATTCTCCTTCGCCGCATCCTAGCACTATGTGACTATGCATTGGTTTGTCCCTATAGATTTACCATCTCAGGCAATGTGTACCTGAGAATGGGGTACCATATACTGTGTGATGTTTTGTGCCAGGCTTTTTTCACTTAGCAGGAGGTATTTTGGGGGACATGGAAGAAAGAGTTTGTTTTGCTTACACTTCCACATCATAGTCCCTCACTGAAGCAAGCCAGGGAAGGAACTCAAGGCAGGAACCTGCAGGCAGGAACTGAAGTGCAGGCCATAGAGGAACGCCGCTTACTGGCTTGCTCAACATGTTTTTGAAGCCCTCCCAGGTTGTAGCACTGTCTTTTTATACATGATTAATAGCATATTATATAACTGTTGTATTTTGTTTATGCACCAATCACTGAAAATTTTCATTTTTTATCTTACATGTTTGTGTCTGTGTCCTAGAGAGTGTTAAATGCCAACTTACCACAGCCTATAATCACCTGAAAAAGGAATCTCAACCCAGTAATTAATTTATCAGGTTGTCTGTAGGGGATTGTTTTGATTTTTAGTTGAGGTGGAACAGCCAGCCCACTGTGGGCACCACCATTCCCTAGGAAGATAATCTTAGGCTGTATAAGAAAGGTAGGTAGGCACGAGCCTGTGAGTGAGCCTGCAAACAGTGTTCCTCTACAGTTCTTCTGCCTTGAGTTCCTGCCCTGACTTCCCTTAATGATGGATTCTGACCCAGAAGGGTAAGTCAGACAAGTCTTGTCTCCCCAAAGTTGCTTTTCGTCAGTGTTTTTTCACAGCAACAGGAATGAAACCAGGATAGTGTGTGCACACACTTTTTGTGGCACACGTGTGGAGGTCAGAGAATAACCTGGGGGAGTTGGCTTTCTTCTTCCACCATGTGAGCTCCTAAGATTGAACCCAGGTTGCTGGCATTGACCACAAGCACCTTTACTTGCTGAGCCATCTTGTTGGCTCTTCACTCATTGTATGATGGACATTTATGTCATTTGGATGCTATTAATACTGCTGCCAAGAGTATTTGTATACAAGCCTCTGAATATACACACAGAACTGATGTGGGAAGACCTTCTGCATATGTGTTGCTTTTATTGGTTAATGAATAAAGAAACTGCTTTGGTCTGTGATAGGACAGAGTAGATCTAGGCAGGAAAACTAAACTGAATTCTGGGATAAAGAAGGCAGAGTCAAGAGAAGACATGTAGCCGCCAGAAGAGAAAGACGTGAGCCATCAGCTGGAATCTTGCCGCTAGGCCATGAGCCCTGTGGTAAAATACAAAATAATAGAAATGGGTTAATTTAAGATATAAGAGTTAGCTAGCAATATGCTTAAGTGATTGGCCAAGCAGTGATTTTAAATAATATAGTTTCTGTGTGGTTATTTCAAATCTGGGCAGCTGGGAACGAACAAGCAGCCTCCCCCAACCACAAAGTCATATATATTCATATCTCTTGGATGTGTAGAAACAGAAATGATGAAATGCAGTAAACTAGCTTAGTTTGAAGAGCTGCTGAACTAGTTTTTTGAAGTCTGCACTGTCTTCTGTTCCCACCACAGGCTTATGAGTTCCGTTTTCTCCATGTTCTCACCTCTGCTTAGCATCTTAGTCAACATAACGCATGTGCAGTGGTGCCTCACTGGGAGTTGCGATGCTACCCTGATGCCTGCCCACTGCATACTCTCCTGCATCCCTCACTCACTTGCTTATCTCCTTTAGAACAATGCCTATTCAGGTGCTGTCTTAGTTACAGTTTCTATTGCTGCAATGAAACACCATGACCAAAAAGCAAGTTGGGGAGGAAAGGGTTTATTTGGTTTATACTTCAGTATTGCTGTTCATCACTGAAGGAAGTCAGGACAGGAATTCAAACAAGACAAGATCTGATTGCAGAGGTTATGGAGGGAAGCTGCTTGCTGTTTTGCTTCTCATGGTTTGATCAGCCTGCTTTCTTATAGAACCCAAGACCACTAGCCCAGAGATGGCACCACCTACTGTGGGCTGGGCCCTCCCACATTGATCACTAATTGAGAAAATGCCTTGCAGCTGGATCTCATGGAGGCATTCCCTCAGCTGAGGATCTTTCCTAGCTGATAATACTAGTTATGTCAGGTTGACACACAAAACCAGCAGTATAGGTACCTTTCTCACTTCTTACATTGGGTTGCCTTTTTTGTTATTGAATTGTAATAGTTCCTAATATATTTTTTGCTTCAAATTCCATATCTCATCTATACATTTTTCACATACACCATCTCTTTCTATAGTGTCTTAATTTTCTTGAAAATATCTTATGAAGAATATTAGCTTTGAAACATGATGAAATCCAATGTATATTTTTTCTTTTGCTTTTGTCTTCAGTGTGTATGAAGATTTCATTGGCCAACCCAAGGCTGGGAAAACTTAGACCTGTGGGTTTCTTTGTCCTCAGAATCTTATAGTTTTAGCTTTTGCATGTAGGTCTTTGGCTCATTATAAATTAATTTTTTATTTTATGTGAATTAGGAATCTAGCATTGTTGATTGGCTGATTTTTTGATATGGCTATCCATTTATCCCAACATTAATGACTGAAACAAAAGGCTTTTTTTTCACCTTGGAACTGTTTTGTTGAACAACTTTGTTGAACATGAATGCAAGGGGCATCTATAAACTGAGCAGGAACATAAGGGTTACTTTTAGATTCTACAAGATTCTCTTAGTCTTCATCTATTACAATATAAAACCTACATTGTCTTGATGCTGTTTTCTTTGTAGTAACGTTTGAAGTCAGGAAGAGAGAGTCCCCTTCAGACTCTGTTCTACTTTTTCAAGATGCTCAGGGTACCTCATATCCTTATGAATTTTAAGTCAGCTTGCCAATTTCTACATTAAGCTTCTGATAGCTGGATCTTCTTACACCCATGAGACAAACTCAGGCTGACAACAGAAGTTCAGAAATGCAGTTGTTGTGGGGGCAAGGGAACGTGGAGCAGGAGCAAAGTGGAGGGAGAGGCCCAAGGAGACAGACTCTTGGGGTGCTGTGGGGACACGCTTGCTTTGGTTGGGTGTCCTCTCCTGAGATGTGGGCACATTAAAGGCATCAGTATCGTCCAGTTTAACAGAGCTGTTTAGTAGCCTCTGAGAAACATTCCCACCAAGCTGGGAACAGACTCTTTTGGGGCTAGTGAGAGAAGAAAAATTTGCTTTCAACCATGAACTTATTCTGTCTTTAATTTTCATACAGCCAGTTTGGACTTCACGGTTGCTTGTTATTTTGGAGATTTTGGATTACCAACAACTTCCTGAAAACCAAGGCAGAATCACCTTGGTTGTGATCTTGGTATATGAGCTAAGGACTGGATATGGGGTGTGACTCAGAGTCACTTAGATGATGAGGGTGATGAAAGGGACCAGCAGAGGTTGATTTCCTTCATGATAACAACAAATCTCACTATTGTGTTCTTCTAACAAAGAGCTAAGCAGTAAAAGTTGCCATGCTTGGAGGCTGTAAAGAGCCAGAGCTGAGGAAAACTCAATGTTCTCAGAAAGTTTATGTTTGTGTGAATTAATTTTAAATGTTTACTTGACATAACCTGTAGTTTTCCAATAAGAAAGCCACAGTTGAGGGACTGACAAGATCAGATTGGCCTGTGGACATGTCTATGGAGGATTGTCTTTATTGTTAATTAAAATAAGAGGCCCAAGCCCTCATGGGTAGTGCCATTCCCTAGGCAAGTGGTCCTGAACTATATCAGAAAGCATAGACCTCCCTGCTAGCCAGTAAGTAGCACCTTCCATGGTTCCTGCTGTGTGTAATCACAAGCAGGCCTGCTTTCAAGTTCCTGCCTTGATTTCTTTCAATGATGGATTATATACTGGAATTGTAAGCTAAATAAAACATCTCCTCCCCTAAGTTGCTTTATGTTATAGTGTTTTATCACAACAACAGAGATGAGACTAAAATAGTTAATGCTGAAACTGTGATACCCCACAAGGAAAGCCACAGACAAAGAGACCGGGAAGCCTTGGAACTTCCAGAGGACTTCTACAGTGGTCCAGCACTCATTCCTTCTTACCACATTTCCACATCTGTGATATGAAGGCCCCATGCTCTATACTCTCTCAAGAGACTTCAAAGATCATGCCCTCTAATTCTGTAGCTGAAGCCAGATTGGTGTGACACAAGGCTGTGGCGTTCATTAGACTAAACAGCAGGCTGAGGGTCTGAACTGGCCTTCTTCGCTACTCGATAACATCCACTGTATTGACCATGCACATCTGCTTGGTTGACCACGTACAACCGCAGCCACTTGGTTAACCATGGATGACCATGCATGTCTGCTTGGCTGCCCATGCACATCCTCTTGGTTGAGCACATATACACCTGCTTAGTTGAGCATACACGTCTGTTAGACCATGTACATTGGTTGACCATGTACATCCTCTTGTAGGACAATGCACAGGTACATTCTCTTGGTTGACGATGGACATCCATTTGCACATTTGTTAGACTGACAATGTACATCTGCTAGGCCGACCAGGTACATCTGCTAGGTTGACCATGTCACCTGATAGGTTAATCATGCACACCTCTGGGTTGACCATGCATACTTGCTTAGTTGACTATGCAATCTGCTAGGCTGTGCATGCACACCTGCTAGGTTGACCATTCACATCTGCTTAGCTGACCATACATATTCACTTGGTTTACCATGCACGTCTGCCTGGTTGACCGTACACATCTGTTTGGTTGATCATGAATATCCACTGGGTACACAGCTGCCTCATTGGCCACACTGCAGTGGTAATTATTGCCAGTCGTTGGAGAGATAAGGTTCACAGAGTGCACAGAGCTAGGCAGATCATCTTTCTGAGCACCTGCTGGAGCTCACAGCTTGCCACAAAATATGAGAACACAATGATGAGTCAAGAAGGCTCCTGGTGACAGAAAAAGGACCTGTATTACTGGGCACTGGATGACCCTAGAACCAAATTCTAAGCAAGGAGCATCCTGAAGTTCAGCAGGCATGGTGATCTGCCATTGACGAAACAGCTGAGTGCACAGGATGATTTATAGGACACTGCCTGCCACAGTGACACCTCAAGGACTGACTGGGTGGATGAGAGAGGACTGTAGATTAGATGGACAAATAAGACTGCCCTGGCCCGGCTGGGGAGGGTGACTGTTCTTGTGAGTGGCAGACCTCTCAGCATCAGGAGAGGCCTCTAGAGCAGTCAGTCTGACCGTGGAGTTGGTGGAAGGTTGGTTGGCACAGCCTCACCTGTATCTGGAAGCTCAGATGTGAGGACTGGAGTGCAAAGATGAACCATGAGTAGGTGCTCATGATCTTGAAGCTGCCATATTCCTATCTGAGAAGAGACGGTTATAACAGAAGGATTCCTAGACCTGAGACATTCAGGACTCCTGAAGCCACCTCAGATGTCCACTGCAAGGAATTACAGCCAATGTGATGTGACCTGGTCAATGAAGGGGGTTGTGGACACACACATGCACATGCATGCACGCACATGCAGACACACATGCACATACACATGAACACACACACAATATAACACTAGAGATTGAACTCAGAAGTTCTTGCACATATGGGAGACAAGTGTTCCACTGCTTACCTAGATCCCCAGCCTACCCTATATACTATTATAAATTTGGCATATTAAATTTAAAAAAGCACTTGAACTGTGAAGTCAGTGTCCTGTAAATCATACTGTGTGGTGTAGACTTGTTAGGAAATGATCATTTAGTAGAGGGCAGGGATCATTTTATTTAGTAAGTAGGTATTGTTGTTAGAAGTTTCAAAGTGGCCAGTTTATACTCTGGGGTGAAAAGACAAGGGTAGGCTTTGAACACAGAGATGGATACATTTTAGGACAAGACAGAGCATGGTCAGAGGAATGATCCTCTACAGTCCAGCAACGCACAGGCACTGCAGTCCCTTTCTCAACCAACTTGCCTGTCAGCTCTGCCGTGCATACAAGCACTCTGCAATGCTGCAGGCTTTTCACATGGAGCATTGGCTGCTTCCTTGTGTCACAGGAAAGAACTTGTGGGTTGCTCTCATCAGCTTGAGTCTGCATTGCTGAGCAGGAGAAGCAGCCGTTGTGTGCCACTTTCGTGCAGAAGAGAGACTTGGAGAGTGGTGACATCTGCTATGCAATCTCAAAGCCACTCTGTGCCTGGCTGAACTAGTCATGGACTCCAACGCATCATGGGGCACCAAGGTGAAGGTCATGGAAGACTCCAACGGCAAGGTCCACGAGAACTTCCTGGCTAATGGAGCTGACTTGACATCCTTTGTGAAGCACTTCGAGTGGGATATGACCAAATATCCTGCCAAGCATCCAGTCACTGGTGAGCATGGTGGACACACTGACCAAGCAACTGGTATAAATTGTGACAGACCTGAAGTCCTGCACAACCACATACAATGTTCTGAAGGCCAACCTGAAGAACTTGGAGAAGAAATCCACGGGGAACCTCTTCACTTAGACACCGAGAGATCATCAGCAAAGGACTTCGTACTTGATTTGGATTATCTCACAATCTTGCTTGTCATCGTTCCCAAGTCAAACTATACACAGTGGCAGAAGACATATGAGTCCCTGTCGGACATGGTGGTCCCTCGGTCAACCAAACTGATTGCTGAGGACAATGAGGCTGGCCTCTTCACAGTGACTCTCTTCCGCAAACTGACTGAAGACTTCAAAGTTAAAGCCAAAGTAAACAAGTTCACAATTTATCTTTTAAGAATAGTAGATGCAGAGTAAGAATTGATTAGGAATATGCAGAGGCCCTCATTTCTTTGGCATCTGAGAGGGTGACTCCTGGGAAACAAAGGCCTAGATCAACAGTAAAGCATACCATGACCATGACCCACAGTCACCCCCTGAGGCTGCTCTGAAGGGGGCTGTGGGTTTCGAGAATGTGTTGGGCTCTCTCACTTCCTTCTGCTTGCCTTTGTAAAGGATAATGAAAAGGGAAAAGCCTGAAAGCTTGAAACTTTAAGCCAAAAGTCTATTTCTTCAGATTGAAAAGTGGTACTTTGGGACCAACACACTCGATGCTGTTGCTAGGAAACCGAGTCCTAATTTCCTACCCTCTAATCATCTTGGTGAACTTAAAACCAGTATCAAAGGGGAGGTAAGATATTTGATTTTCATTGTGGCTTTGTTTATTTCCCCCTTTAAAAAAGGATATGGCTTCTCCCCTCTTTCTTTCCAACAAACCCAAATCCACCAATCCTCTATCCCATCCTTTTTCAAATCCTGCCATCTGTCCTGGCAAATGCTTTGATTTTGGTCCCCATCTGTCTGTTTCTCCAGGCCTTCAGATGTCCTTCTCTGGACACCAGATCATCTCTGTCTCATGTTAGCCATCTTCCCATCCCTCACAAGTGTGTCATGAGTTTTGGTCAAGTAACTCTTCAGCTTGTGTGCCTCTGAGAACTAACTATGACCCCACTATGGGTTTTGATGCCTATATGTGAACCCATATTGATTCCCCAAACCCTTTCTCTTATTTCCTCAGCTCCTGTGCCTTCTTTAGAGTCCCACCCTGGTTTTCTGATCCTCGTGCAGTGACCTGGTCTTTTGCCTCTTACATGGGCTATCTTGAGTTTGCCTGGATGCACCGTGTTCCTGCAGCTCTCCCAGCCTGGATGTGTTATTTCCTGCAGGTCTCCTTTCTTCCATCTTCCCTGGTTTCCATCCCTGTGCGCTGGAGCGTGTCCTTTAGTAGAATTCTGGTAAAAGTAATGGACAACAATTTCTTGGGGACTTCTCTAACAGCGTCTTTCTTCCAACTTTACTTTTGATTAATAGTTTGTTTGAACACTGGATTCAAATACTTCCCAGGCATTTGGAAGCACCGCTCTCTTGTTCGCTTGCTTCCAGAGTTACTAGGGGGAGGGGGAGGATCAGGTACATATTCTGATTCATGACTTTTTGTACAAATCCCACAGAACCATCTCTTGTTGTGACAAGATACTTGAGAAGATTAACTTTAAAATAGGAAGTGAAAGGTCTCAGATGTAGGGTCAAGGGACACTGAGATGGACCATTGTGGGGTAAGATGTTTATTAGGAGAGTTATTAAATCCATGAGTAGACAGACAGACAGAAAGACAGACAACAACATAGCAGGGCTTCTGGGGCGAGTTTTCTGGAGTCAGACAGTATGGGCTGGGGGGAGCCTAAGAAGCATGGGTGCGGGGCCTATGAAACAGACTCAGGCCCATGTAGCTGAGTCAGGATCCCTTCTGAGAGGAAGCAGGAAAGGTTCTCAGTTGGAGCCAGCATTTAGGTTTCCTGAGTTCCCCACAGAAGGCAGGGAATGGGGTTTGGAGCAGGGTGTGTGGTCACTAGCACCTTCGATATGATCCCAATTCCTAGTCAAGAAGTCTGGAGCACCCAGAAGCCTGTTAGCTGGAGGTTCACACAATGCCCTCACTCGTATGCCCGTCAGCACTTGTAGGAGGGCAGGGGCTGCTGCAGGTGGTACAGCCGCAGCAGAAGTCTGGTCTGCTTCCTAACAGCGCGGAAGAGTTTATTTTAGCTTATGCTCAGAGGTTTCGGCTCAACTCTCCAGTGGCTCCGTTATCTTGGGGGCAGCTGTGCACAGAGCACTGTGGCATGGAGCAAGTGTCACCTCTGGCAGCAGCTGGGAGCATGGTGCTGTGGATGGGTCTGAGCAAATGCCTTTGGAGCCTAGACGCTCTGGATCCCCAGGAGCTTGAATTATAGGCAGTTGTGAGATGCCTGCCATGGATGCTGGGCACTGAACTCCGTGCCTCTGAGAGAACAGTCTGTGCTCTTAACTGCTGAACCATCTCTCCAGACCAATATCTTTTCTTTGCTCCCTGTGAATATTCACTATTACATAATAGATATATGAATGATGTTATATATTATAATTATATCACTATCAATATAAACATTAGCATTATAATAATTATTATATTATTATATTAATATTAACTCCCCCATATTAATTAATTTATTTTTGAGTAAATCATGATTTAGTGATATGCTATGTAGGGTATTACTTTGTAGTACTGACTGGCTTCATTATGTAGATCAGGCTGGCCTTGAACTTGCAGAAACCCTCCTGTTTCTAGAGTGCTGGGATTCCAGGTGTATACTGCTAGACCAGTCTCCCTTAATCTCCTCTCTTTCCCTTCCCCTTTTCTTTCCCCTCTCTCCTTCTTTCCCCCTCTTTCTGTTCTTCCTCCTTTCTTTCTCTTTCTTTCTTCTTTCTCATTGTCTTAGTTAGGGTTTTATTGCTGTGAAGAGACACCATGATCATGGCAATTCATATATAGAAAAACCTGGCTGACAGGTTAAGAGGTTTAGCCCACTATGGTCATGAAGGGGAGCATGGCGGCATGCAGTCAGACATGGTGCTGGAGAGGTAGCTGAGAGTTTTACATCCAGATCAGTAGGCAGCAGGAAGAGAGAGTGACGCTGGACCTGGCTTGAGCATCTGAGTCCTCAAAGCCTGCCCTCTAGTGACACACTTTCTCCAACAGGGCCACACCTCCTATGAGCCACTTCCTATGAGCCTATGGGGGCCATTTTCATCCAAATGGTCACATTCATGCTTCCCTTTTCTCCTTTTTTTTTGTTCTTACTTTTCTTTGTTTTTCCTTCTTTCTTCTTTCCTTTTCTTTCTATGGTTTTTCTTCTTTATGTCTTACATCTCTGTTATTTCCTTAGAGGGCATGGCTGGTTGTTCATATTAGGAAAGAAGCTAGTTGGAATCTTTGCATATACAGAATAATTTGTGGAACGATGAAGTTTCCAGTTGAATGGGAAAAGGACTTCACCTATTTTTTCCAACTTATATACCAGCACAGTATATATATCTTTCTTGAGATCCAGTCTTCTATAGGGAAGCCTGTGTTTATGCCACCAGGACACTATAGTTTGAATTGTGTTTCTCCAAATAGATGTGTTAAAGTCTACCTGCCAATACTCACAGTGTGTCTGTCCTTGCTCAGAAGCCGAGTCACTGTGTGTGCAACTAAGTAATGACATGACTACTGGGGAGGGGCTGGATCTAACCAAGTATGGCCACCATGAGGATGAGAAGAGAGAGATGGATCGCGGAGAGCCTCACAGGAGGCAGACACAGAGAAGCTTCACCATGAGAGGCTGTCATGGGCGAGAAGCACCTGAAGCCCTGAGCCACCAGCAGCTGGAGGCAGCAGAGTGCTCCCTGGGATGTTCTGGAAACCACATGACTCTGCCACTCCCTGACTTTCAGGCTCTGGGACAGTGAGAAGACAGGTTTCTGTTGCTTCAGGCGCTTCATCCCAGTGCCCTGGTGAATGAACACAGGTGTATGTGCCTATCCATCTTGAGTGATTTCCATTGGGAGGTCCAAGCAGGGAACCAGCTCCTGCAACAATTCAACTTCATTCCTGCTTTCTCTTCCCTTGGCGGCATAGGATCCACCCTTGTTCGTCTGTACTTACTGTTCCTGAGTCTGGCTCTCTGGGGTGTCTCTGGCTTAACTGCTTTCGACTTTATTGGGTTGCAGACGTAGGGTCTTGCATTTTTCCTGCACAGACCTCCAAAAAATCCGTGCCCATTCTCAGTTTTGGAAAATAAAAATAACCCAAACTTCTTATTGCTGAGAACCTGCACTTTGTCTCCTCAAATACAATTTCTAGTTCTCAAGTCTCTCTAAGGTCACAGCATCCATAGCCCTTATTTCTCCAAGATGTAACTGCAGATGCCCACTTTGGGCATTCCCAAGCAGGGGTGCTGGCCTTTCTGGGGTTCCTGTCAAGTAACATCAAGATAGGTCCTGGATGGGAATCTCCATGGAGATTTGTTTGGGCGGCGCCTCCTGCTCCTCAGACTCCACACAGAGCCCTCAGGACACGTTTGTTCACTGGAAGCAGGAGCTGAGATGACCGTGAATCTACAGTAAGGAGAAGTCTGACTCTAAGCACAAAGAACAAAACCTTCGTCCAAGATTATGTCCTGGCTGGTTTTGTGTCAACCTGACAGAAGCCCAAGTCATCAGAGAGGAAGATGCCTCAGTTGAGGAAATACCTCCATGAGATCCAACTGTAAGGCATTTTCTCAGTTAGTGATCAAAGGGGAAGGGCCCAGCCCCTGGTTGGTGGTGCCCCCCCGGGCTGGGGGTCCTGGGCTCCATAAGAAAGCAGGCTGAGCAAGCCATGGGGAGCAAGCCAATAGGCAGTACCCATCTATGACTTCTGCATCAACTCCTGCCTTCAAGCTGCAACCCTACTTGAGTTCCTATCCTGACTTTCCTCCCCACTTGCTTTTTGGTCATGGTGTTTTGCCACAGCAATAGAAACCCTAACTAAGACAGATTACTAAAGAGAGACTGGATCCACCCACTTTTTACAAATGGCAGTTTACATTTCAAACTGGAAAAAAAGCAAAGAGTCAAATCGGAATTTTCATGGAGTCCTATAATTATAAAACCAAACACATCTTTGCTAAAGTCTTTGAATTCCGATCAACTGCAGAAGGCTTCTTGGCTCCTCTCACATCCAGGCTTGTGACAGCCTTAAAATTAATCAGCTAGACCTGGTTTATGGCTTCCCAGACTTCTAGGAAGACTGTTATATTTTTAACTGGGTGATCTTGCAAAATTTTCCTAGAGCCGGCTCAGGGCTGATGTGGCACTTTCTGGTTCACACAGGCGTCCTATCTCCCCAGAGGCAGAGTTAAAGTTCCCCCTCCCCAAGTTACCGATTCGAGAAAAACGTAGAAGTCCTCAGGCATTTCTTTCTTTGAAAAAAAAAAAGGGTTTTGTCAGAGAGGTTTTACCGCAATCTTCAGGTCAAACGTCAGTTATAATGCCATATTATGAGTGGGATGCGCCATGTTCTCCAATGGACCCGTGTATGAAAGGTTTTGTCCCAGTGAGGGAGGTTTGGGGGGTGCTCTGGAAGTGATTGGATCATGAGGGCACTCTTACCTTCACTCTTGGATTAACTCATTGATAGGTTTATAATTTATAGACTTTCGGAGATGACAGGAAGAGGTGAGTCTCTGGGGCATACTGCACAAGCATGTGCCCCCTCCATGTGCTTTTCGGTCACTTGTCCCCTGCTCTCTGGCCATCACGAGCTCATTGAGGTGGGCAGCTCCACCCCACAGTGCCCTTCAGCATTAGTAGAGCCACAAAGCAGCCAGTTGGCCGTGGGCTGTCACTTCCGGAACTGACACCAAGTACTTCCCCCTTGAAGCTGCTTTTCTGAGGTACTTTGTCACAGAAATAAAAGTCCGACGTAGGTACTAACACGGGCTCCAGGTCTTCGTGTGTCTCGGGTTGATGTTGTGGCGGGGACATCTGGCATTCGGTTTACCTTTGGGGTCTTCATGTCAGTGACGTGTCTATTTTGCTTAGAAGAATGTTTTATGGAACACTTGTAGAAGGCGTTATGGAACTATAGAGAGAATATTGTACTGGCTTCAATGGCCTGTGGCCCAGGACATGTTTTGTAGTTTGTCATCTTTGACACAGTTTTATGAGTGCATCGTGCAGGATGTATTTGGCTGTGTAGGGAACCTAATTTGAAAATAAACACCCCCCCTGCTTTTTTTTTGACTGATATATAAGACAAGCTTGATATGAAAGTAAGACCAAACTCTGGGGCAGGCCTGTCACTGATGTCTGGACTCAGGACACCTGATCATTCTGTCCCCTACCTGCTCTTTGCTCTCTGCTTGGTTTCCTCCAGAGGGCAGCAGACAGACATCTCCGGGAATCACATCACTGAGGGCTGGAGAGGAGCTGTGTGCCAGGTGGAACCCTGAGGCTCTGATTGGTAGCATCCATCCTGAACCACCTGGTGGTAGCCCTGGGAGGCTCTGCAGGAAGAGGACAGAGTTCTTCAGATAAAAGGAGACAGTGGGAAGGAGCTGGCCGAGGCACAGAGCCAGCAGGTACTGTTGACTGTGGCCAGCATGGCTCCCTTTACACCTTCTTTGTTTCATCTGGTTAAAGGGAGAGGCCAACTGATTGCCATATTCAACGCTGCTAGAACAGCATTGTGTGTGTAACAGACCAGAGTCCTGGCCAATCTCTAATTCGATAACTCCTCCTGCAAGTGTGCCTAAAACAGGAGTGTACAGAGTGTCTGGGGAGGAGAGAGTGGCAGCAGAGACTGAAAGGGCCAGAAGAGACTTGGGAGTGGCTGCCACTCACCTGCCTCTGTCAGGTTCCTGGCAGGAAGGAAACTGAACTCGACACGGTGAGCATCCCTTGGTTCATGCATGGAGTCGATTGGGAAACTCAGGGGAGAGGCCTTGAGCCAGCCCTCCAGTGGCACTTCCCAGGAACCCCAGCACTAGCCTCTGCTACACTTAGGAAAATCAGAAACAAGATTGAGGTTTAGGAACATACAGCACAGTTGCCAACCAGGTCTGAGGGGGTGGAGGGCAGTACCCTCCAGCGGCTGCTGGGTGCTGGAATATGAATTTGGGATGTTCACTCAGCCACTAAGAGCTTCTGCCATCTCCCAGAAGCCAGGGGAGGGGCTGGGGTGCTAAGTCCAACTCCCACAGCCTGAGACTGTCTCTTAACACCCAGAGAGCATTTTTGCTTCTCCAAGATGGCGTATCTATGTTCAAATGCCCTTGAAGCAGGGTGCTCTGCACAAGTGATTGCTGAGGGAGAATGCCCACCTCATGAGGGTGGGTGAAGGAGACCAAGGGGAGGACAAGAAGTCTGGGTGTGGCTGAGGAGATCCCTGGGGGGTGCATTCTTGAGTGAATTTTGTGTGGAGACAGAGAGGGGTGGGTGGCCACTGTGTGGGCTGAGGAGGGATCATACCAGGCCTGAGGAGATCCCATGGGAGTTCAGAGTGTGGACTGAGGAGAGCCTCGGGGGTCAGGCTTCTTCTTGAGGCTAACCCACGGGAGTTTAGTATGTGGGCTGGGTGGGTCCCATGGGGATCCAGGCTGTGGGGAATGGAGTATGGGATCCTATGGGAGTTTGGGGTGTGAGTCATGATTAGAGTTTGTCTGGCCCGGGGTAATGGTCTAGAGGGTTGTGCCCACATAAGCTGGTCCTGGATGTGGGCCATCCCATGGGAGCCAAGGTCAACCCTGCATTAGTCATCTAGGGCTGCGTACGTAACACATTGTCACACAGTACGTGCACTGGTATTCTGGTCAGGACTTTGGGTGTGGCTTGGCTGGGTCCTCTATTTGGGGTCAGTAGGTTGGCATCTGGATGCTGGCTGAGGTTCACATCTTTCTGGGCTTCGGGTCTTCACGGCTCCTGTGGTGGGTTTCAGGAGTCTGTTACTGTGGCTGTAGGGTTTGTGTCTGGCTCCCTTGAAGATTATTGGTCTGGGCTGTTGGGTGCTCCTGGAGACTCCTATGTTAGCTTGCTGTGTGACCCTGTCAAGGGGCGGCAGCTGGCTTTGTCAAGGCTAATCACTGTCATTGGGGATGGGCTCAACTCACAGTGGCAGAAGTCTCCACCTCCACAGTTCTGGGGACAGACGCTCAAGAGCAAAGCACCAACAGCCTCGATGTTTGGCAAGTTCTGCTTCCGGCCCAAGGACAGTGCTTTCAATGAGGGCTCCACTCTCATGGTCTAAAACTCCCCAAGGTCTTTATTACGGGTGGTTATAATGTCACCTTGCCACAAACTAGAGTCACTTGACTAGGGAGTCTCACATGAAGAAGTGTCTTAATTTTGTTTTGAATGCAGGGAGGCCCATCTTGATTGACATGGGGCACCTTCTGGAATCAGTTCAGCTCATGGGGATGGTAGAGGGAAGACCATCTTGCATGGTGATTGTTTCCCCTGCATCTGCGGCAGTGTTAATTCACCCTGTTGTTGTTGCCACCAAGTCCTTTGCTGATAGAAGAACCAACTGTCAAGGTTTCCTTGTGACTTAGGGCCCCTACCCGTGGCTCTCTGGGAAACTTCCTGGCTTCTGATACCAGATTGGGACTGCTGAGGCACCCAGCTGCATGGACTGAGTAAACACTAGTAGTCAGGCATAACCATTGAGGGGTTGCCCTGACTGCGGAGGATGCACCCAGACTCAAGCACTGAGTAACTACCAGGTTCTCAGCCACTCAAGGGCAGTTCTGCCATTGGTACTGTTTTAAGGCTGACTTGATAAGCCCATGGTATACACAACATAGCCTGGGGAATGGTGAGTCCACCACATGGATGCAGATGGACATTCAGACCAGAGAAGCCAAGGAGAGACAGAGCCCTATGAAACGGGAAGTGATGGCAGAAATGACTCGGCCACCACCACTACTGTGTATGGTAGCTTCAGTGAGGGAGCCATGCCCCTTGTCAAACTGCAGATGACACTGATCAGGAGTGTTTAGACAGGGCTCTGGTCGCTGGGGGTCTTTCTAGCACTCTGACTACAAGGCTCACTGTATTCAGAATGTGCAGCTCCCAGATTCCACAGGCACTGGCCCCCGAAAGCATGGGAATGAACCAGTAGCCACTGTCTTTCGTATGGAGGACTCCTGTTGGTACAGGCCGCTTGTTTGTTTCCCGGCCACCCAGACTCCCAAAATAATCACACAGAAATCTGTATTAATTGCAATGCTGTTTGGCCAATAGCATAAGTGTATGTCTGGCTAACTCTTATATCTTAAATTAACCCATTTCTATTGATCTGTGTATTGTCTCATGGCTGTGGCTTAACGGCAAGGTTCTGGCATGTCTTTCTCTGGTGGCTGCTACATGGCAGTCCCCTGACTCCACCTATTCTCTCTATATATCTTTTCCAGCCTGGCTATATTCTGTTAAACCATTGGCCAGAAGCAGTTTCCTTGTTCATTAATCAATAAAAGCAACACATATACAGAAGGACTTCCCACACCAGACTCTGTGAGGAGGACCCACAGCATCTTCTAAATGAGGATGGCCTATGGAAAGGTCAGCCATAGTAAAGCCACTGGTGTCCCCTGTCTACCTTCTGCACAGCCATCTCAGTGGTCTTAACCCCCATTCCGCTCCAGAGCACAAGGGAGCCCCAGAGATGGACCCTGCTAACTCTTTGTCTTATTGGGCTCAGAAAAGGCAACAAGGGTCCCCTCCTGGGACCAAGTAGCAAAGTAGAATCCCAATTATTGATGGCTGAGTGAGAAAGACAGGACTGGGATCTCCTAGCCAATACAAGGGGGATTTGCCAAGGGTGTCACCAGGTTCCAGAAACTTCTGTAGTCACAGGAGGTATGGAAGAGGGTCTAGATCATGGCAACCATTACAGGATAAAGAGCTTAACCCTTTGCTGATCAGAGACGCTTGCTTCTTTAACCCTGGTTATACCTGGTTCAGCAGCACCCACTCTTGCCATTTCAATGAGACTAAGTGAGTAGCTGTTTTGAAAAAGCATGGTTGCATTTGGACTTGACAGAGAGAAGTGGGATCTTGTGCAAAGTCCTGGCTCAGTTAACCTCAGTGGAATGAGCTGTTTGGGACGTATGTTGTTGTTAAAAGTTGTCTTTTATAAAACAGCCTTGGGCAGATAGATCTTCTTAGTGCAGACCTTGCATCCCAACCAAGGCAGCAAACACCTTGGTGTTTAGGGGAGCCAGGATATATGCCTGCAGGATGGAGAAAGGATTGGGGTATGAGCAGGGAATGCTGTCTCCCCATGTCATGTGGGTATTGTGGCTTTTACACCTAGAACCTCTGTTCCTGTTTCATTTAAAGAAGGTGGGTGAGGAAAGCCCCAGGTCAAGTCTTCATCTCCGTTACCCACCCACGCCACACCCAGCGAGTGAGTTCCCAGGAGGTCCCAGTAGCTTAGCGGCCCTCATTTCAGAGCATCAGGAGTCCGTGGAGCTGCAGGCTGAGCATTCTTTCTGGGGTGCTGCCTCCTCTTCCCCCCTCTACTGGTAGGTGGTAACATATGGAAAGAGTTAATGATTTCACTTTTCTGTACACGGCATTGATGGGATCGCCTAATAAAATGCACTCTTCAGATATCTCCCAGTGTTTTGTGATTTCTAACTTTTCACATGGACCACCGATGGCCGAGTGGTAAGAAGCGTAGGGCTATCCAAAGTTGGACCTCTGACCTGGGCTCTGCGACTCAGTGGGGATCCTAACAATGTCACCTGTCCTCTTGGGATATGACTTTACTCACCAGTGAAACAGGAACATAATTTTACCTAACCTAAACTATCATGGGGTCCGGAGAGACGGCAGGGTGCATGAGAGCACTTTCTAAGCAAGCAAACATGAGGACCTGAGCTCGACTACCCAGGACCCACTTAAGAAGCTCCGGGTGGCCAAATGTGCCCCTGTAACCTCAGCCCGGTACAGTGGGGGAGAGGCAGGATTGCTGGGGCTTGGTGACTGACTGCAGAGTTTCAGGTTCAGTGAGAGACCTTTCTCCAGGGAGTAAGGTGGAGAGCAAGCGTCAAATGCTGGAACCTGTGTTTTTCTCGGCCATCTAAATGCGCATGCACAGTCCTCCTCCTCGCGCATATTATTTGAAAGGGCTTCGGGTGGGAAAAGATCTCGAGATTTGCAATAGAGAGGTTGAGTGGAGATGTACTTTTAAGTGTTTCAAAGGCATAGAGTTCTGTAGACACCCATGTTCTGACTGGAGAGCTTTCCGAAGAGTCTGGGCCAGAGAACCACCCCCATCCCACTACCTCCATCCCAGTGTGCCTTTGAGGAGGAGGCCAAGCCTCACAATCAGAATCATTATGTATAGAGCTCTCTCTCCCTCTCTTGCCTCTCGCCCTGGCATCAGTGCTCTGGTTAGCGGCAAGCCAAGGAGACGACGCTAATTGCTGGGTTTGATATTTGAAAAGAGAGATTATTAACAGAGGTCTCAGTTTAGAAACTTCAAGAAGAAATGGGAGGGTGTGGTGAGGGTGGAGGGGGGAGATTGCATTTCCTGTTTTCCTTTCAGATGGTGGTGGGAAACCATGGATACCCACAGAGAAATTCCAAAACTCATTCCTTTTCCTGCCAGAGGCCAGGCCCAAAAGGTGATGGGCAGAAGTGGTCAATTTATTATTATTATTTTAAAGCTATTGAAGTGGGTTTAAGTTGACTGTATCTTTATTTTATATGGATAAGTGTTTCTCCTAGCTGTGTATCACGTGCGTGCCTGGTGCCCAAGGAGTCACAACGGGGTGTCAGATCCCCTGAAACTGGATGGTTGTGAGATGCCATGAGGGTCTGGGAACTGAACCTGTGTCTTCTGCAAGAGCAGTTAGTGCTCTTAGTCACTGATTCGTCTCTCCAGTCCCTCCGTCTAGTCCTCTTCTTCTTCTTCTTCTTCTTCTTCTTCTTCTTCTTCTTCTTCTCCTTCTCCTTCTCCTCCTCCTCCTCCTCCTCCTCCTCCATCTCCCTCTTTATTATTATTATTATTATTATTATTATTATTACTGTTGCAAACAGGATCTCTCTGACTTGGAGCTTGTTGATCTGACCACATCTCCTGGTCAGTGAGACCCAGGGATCTACCTGTCTCTGTCTCCCCAGTGATGGGATGACAAGCATGGGCCACCACTGGCTTTTTTTTTCCTACTTAATATGTGTTTTGGGGTCAGGATCCAAATCCTCATACTCAGGCATCAAACAGTTTACCAGCTCCTGTGGTTCTCAACCTGTGGATCGCGGCCCCTCTGGGGTTGCATATCAGATATCCTGCATATCAGATATTTACATTAAAATTCGTAACTATAGCAAAATGCAGATATGAAGTATCAACGAAAATAATTGTATGTTTGGGGGTTACCACAGCACGAAGAACTGTATTAAAGAGTCGCAGCATGAGGAAAGTTGATGACTAAGCTGTGTCTCCAGCCCTTTAGGTTCCCATCTTTACCACACTTGATTTCTGCATCAGCAACATTTATTTGACTGAAAATTATAACTTCTAGCTCATGGTCCCTTCATTCCTTCCTTCCTTTCTTTCTTTTTGAGTTGGAGTTTTCAGGAGTCCAGCTGAAGGCTTGCAGGGCAAAGACGGCCCTCAGAGGTGACATCAACTTGCAGAGCAGGCCAGAAGCAACAGAGCCCAGGGTCTGGTTTTCATTTACAGTTTGGGTCCGTCCTACAGCAGGGAGGGGAGAAGAGGGGGTCTGGAGGAAGGAAGGAGAAGGAGGAGGAGAAGAAGAAGGCAGGGGAGGAGGGAGTGGGAGGTGGAAGGGAGAGGAGGAGCAGGAGGAAGCCCTGACTGTACCCCTGGACCCTGTCCAGTTTGGAATTCAGTCTTTCACCAAAGGCTGCTCAGTTCTCCAGCCTCCAGCAAGGATTGCAAGAAGAGACCGCGTCCTCCGATCCTGGAGCCCCCTTCTCTTGGTGGGAAGGGTTGCGGGAAGAAAAGGAGATTCAGTGAGAGGGAAATATGTGTCCTGGTGAAGCGTGACTGAGTCTAGAAGCCCAGGGACACGCATCTTCAGGTTTTCTCAGGGTAAGTGTGATTTTGTTTTTTCCCTGCGGCATGAAAGAAACACTTCAACCAGACACGAAAGTTAGTGGCTCCTACGGTTTTTTTTTTTTTTTGTACATATTTTAGGTTTCTAGAAGAGATCGCCTCTGTTTCTTTCCGTTGTGGTCACTAGGCTTCTTTAACCTGCTGGAGGTCTCCGGTTGCCCAGCTGTGTCTAGGTTTGCTGCTGCTGCGAGTGTTCTGTGTGTTCCCGCTTGCGCCCTGTGCACCCCCGACTGGTGTCTGCCTGCTGGTTTGTGGAAAATCATCCCTCCTTCCCCAGGCAGGCTGGTATCTGCTTTGTTTGCAGAGGCATCTGATGGGAGCGTGGGGCAACCTGTGGACCCCTAGAATCTCCCTGGGATCCCTCTGGGTTCTCCAAGGGTCACGGGTAGGACTTTACTCCTAAGTGGTTCTGCTGTGGGGGGCTGGTCAGGCAAACTGATGTCTTCTGAGTTTGGAGAGATACTTGTGCCCAGGCTTAGGGCTGGGCCAGAGCTACTCAGCCATGACCATCAGGGCTTTCTTTTCAGGAACCTGAAATCACTGTTGCAGGAGCTGTCCTTTGGGGGTGCGTAAGGGAACTTCAGGCCTAAAGGAGGAAGAACGTGCTGCTAGGGGCACCTTTCCCAGTGGATAAGGCAAGGCTCAGGGCTGCCTTGGCCTGGGTTCTCCAGATGGGAGGCCTGTGCCAAGTTGGGAGGCCCAAGGGCTATTCCCTGGCCACGAGGATACTGGGTGGGGTTCTGGTCCTCTGTCACTGAGGATAGAAAGTCTTCATGGACAGTTGCCAGCCTGTTTGGGGACCTATTTCAAGCTACTATAGGATCAATGCAAGGGTGGGGCCATGGGGAAGAGTTCATTGGAGAACTGGGCAGTGGCTAAAGTAAAAGGAATTTCATAAAAGTCAGGCAAACGTGTGACTGGTCTGGACCCTGAGAAAAAAGTTGTTACGAGCATGAGGGGGTACCACATACCCTACAGGGGGCCATTTGTCTTCCTTCCCATAGCTGATCCCAGACGAAAGCCCCAGGATCTGAGTGTGTCAAAGGTGCTCATGGCACCTGAAGATAGTTCCCAACTTCTCAGGGGGACACAATTCTGAATCCGTCAGGAAGCTGAACTTTGGAAAAGCCTTTAAAATATCGCTCTTAACTAAGCAGTGTAGAGCCAGCTGGTGGCTGGAGCTGCCAGCCCCGAGATTCTTGATTTCTTTCCTGGGTGATTTCAGGCTGGAAGCTTCCAGTGCAGCCATCCCTAGGCTCCTTGGCTTTATAGGTGAGGAAGGAGGGAGAGGCTCTCAGGTGCCAAACAACTTACCAGGGCCCACCTGAGAGGTTGGGCTTCCAGAAGCTTCCTTTCCCAGGCATGGCTGGAGCTATGAGGCTGAGGGTCCCAGCAGTAGGGGACCCTGATGAGTTTGTACCTACATGTGGGATAGGCCAACAGATTTGTACCCTCAGAGGAGACTGTCCCCTGTCATATTCTGTTCAAAAGAGGAGGACAGTTGACTTCGTCGACATCAGGATACACCACTCACAGGGAAAGAGGAGAGGTTCACCTCAGGGAGGAGGGTATGGTGCTGTGATTGGGATTTTAGTGTGGGACCGGCTAATCTCCAGGCCACCTCGAGGGCATGGAGGGCTCGCAGTGATAGCCTGAATTTTGCTCCATTCTGGTGTGGGCTTCTACTGAGGGTGAGGGAATGGAGGGATATAGAAAGTCTTTTAGAGAAACTTAAGATTGGGAATAGTGATCCCATGTCTGGGTGTCTTTGATGAGGCAAAAGCTTCCCATTCCTCCAAAGGGAATTCTTCCTTTTCCTTTCTCACAGCAGTGAGAAGCCATTCAGCAGACACTGGGTGGGGAAGATGGACAGGATGGGTGGTACAGAGTGGCTCCCCTGGATTTTTCCAGTCTGGGAATTAGAGGGTGTGGCCACAGTACCTTCCCAGGGGGTGGCTGAGGTGTCCTTGGCCTAAGAGTGTATCCTACATTGGCTATGTGTACCACACCCCATTCTGGGGGAGACCCTCAAGCCTAGGACCTTAGTGATGTATCCGAGACAAGATCAGCATGGTTCCGAGCGAGCGTTGTCTGTGTCCCTGTTCTCAGCTTTATCGGTTGGTAACACTGTAAGTGTATTTTATGAGTTCATACAGCACAATGAAATCTAGCACCGCCCATAACGTGGGAGAAATTCCTTCATTCGATTAGGTGCTAGAGCCATGAATTCTGACCTTAGTTTTGGAGTGGAACCTACGGACCCCAATGCTGAAGGATTCCATCTCCTCCTGAGACCACCTCCCTCCTTGGAACTGGGTAGAAGTGTTTACCACCCGAGGCTCCCCTGCTTCCTTGTCTTCTCCAAACATTTGGTGACTTGGAGAAAGTGCGGCTAAAGCAGAGCAGCTGTCTCTGTCACCACCTGCTTCTTATGTGAAATTCCACATTTAGGAGTTAAAGTTCATTAGCGAGTTGCCAATTCTGCTGCATGAGATGTTCTTGAAAGCATGCTCACTATGTTAGGAAAAAGTGAAGTTACTATCACTTCTTTGCGGAAGAAGCTGCGAATTGGGTGTCTTTTGGGGAAGGGTGACAGGTGATGCCCAGGGCAAAATGAGACCCCGTGGACCAACGAGGCTTTTCTAAAGTTGACCTACAGGCAGGAACTGCACACGGTGTCCTGGCGGTGGCAGGCAGGCAGTAAAAACACACAAGCGCTGCACAAATGGTTGGTGACTTGAGGTGTGACCTGACATTTAAAAGTCCTGTTAGTCGCTTAACTTAGAAAACCAAAATCACAAAATGCTTCATATTTTAAGATTTATTCTTTGATTATTTCTAATCACGTAAGCATGTGTGTCAGTGTGTGGTCATGAACTCAGGGCAGGTGCCCGCGGTAGCCAGGGGCATTGGATTCCTCTGCAGCTGGGGCTGCTGGCAGTTGTGAGCAACCTAATACCGATGTTGGAAACAGAACCCAGGTCCTCTGCAAGACCAGCGAGCGCTCTTAGCTGCTGAGCCATCTCTCCGGCCTGCTTTAGGTTCTAAAACATGATGTTAAAATAGATGAGGACGTTTCTCTCTGTTCTTCCACTTCTAGATATATCTTAGTGCTCAGTGGGGTTTTAAAACCCCAAAAAGTATCTCTCGGTAAAAACTATTGCCATCTAGATCATAAAAATGAATGTATTGTTTTCAGGGAGCACCCGCCAGGTCCTGATTTCTAGAGAGACACTCTTTAGGAATTAATTATGTTAGCTTTCAAAATTGCAATCCCGGTACCACAGATCTGTTTAGGGATGGAAAGGCTGAGTGGACCCATAGCTGCTTCTGGGGTGCATTCTAGTTTCTTTTCACTAGAGGGCGGTGTATCCCAGAGTGTCAGGAAAATGAACGTTGCCAGCGCTTCCAGGGTGGGGTTTCAGGACTTGTGGGGAGTCAACCAACCCACACCCCAGCTGTGGGTGGCAGTTAGGATTGGCCTACAGCTGCTTCAGCACAGTCTCTGTGATGGCTCACATTTAAAATTCCACTTTTCTTCCTTGATTATGTGTGAGCGTTCCGAAGTGAAATTCATGCTTCCAAACAACACATTCGCCACTCTTAAGCAATTCCGTCTCAAAAGCACTGGGAAATTGGTAAAGTTTTAAAGGAAACACACTTGCCGAACCTAATTACCGGAGCCTCCATGGGAGCATGGGAACTAAAGCCTGCTTGTACACACACTGTGGGAGCTCTTATTTTAATACTGGAAGGGATATTAAAATCTGCTGATTTTATGCACGCCCTTAAAGTGTGCATAACCTGCCCTTTGCTGTTCTCCCCAAACATCTTTGAAAGAAATTCACCCCCCCCCCACATCTCATTTGAAATACTTTTTGATTAAAATATATTGGCGCCTCTCTGACTTACCATTCAGGAGGAGCAGGGACACTAGATTCTACCTCAGAGCACCCCTCCCTTCTGTTAGTTTACCCACCACAACATGCTGGCAGATCTGCCATCTTCGCTCCACTCCAGGGTACTCAGCTTCAAGATCAGGGTACAAACATGAAGAAGGCCTAGGCTCCGCTCTTCGGGTTGGTAAATCAATGGCTTGTGTTTGGCTATTGAGGTCTTACAGAGAGCATTGTCTTGGTGGATGCTTTCTTCATACCCTTTGGGGACATGGGACATGCTGTTCAGAGAGGCTGGTTGCTGGTGTGTGGCCACACTGTTAGGAGTAGTAATAATGCCAGCCCTACCCAATGCTCTGTACCTGCCTGCTGGATTCCACCAAGCATGCACCCAGGACCCAGGCATGGGTGGGGATGGATAAGCCTTAAGAAGTACCATGGGTTTTGTGCATGAGACTGACCTCCAAATTATACAAAGAAATAAAGAAACCAGACATCAAAAGACCAAATAATCCAATAAAAATGGCGTACAGATCTAAACAGAGAATTCTCAACAGAAGAATCTCAGATGGCCAAAAGACACTTAAAGAAATGTTCAACATCCTTAGTCATCAGAGAAATGAAAATCAAAACAATTCTGAGATACCATCTTAATGCCTGTCAGAATGGCCAGGATAAAAAAACTCTGATGGCAGCTTATGCAGGAGAGGATGCAGAACAAGGGAATGCTTTTCCATTGCTCGTGGGAGTGCAAACTTATATAGCCACTTTGGAAGTCAGTATGGCGGTTTCTCAGAAAACTGGGAATCAACCTACCTCAAGACCCAGCAATACCACTCTTGGGCATATACCCAAAGGATGCACACTCATACCACAAGGACATGTGCTCAACTGTGTTCACAGCAGCATTATTCATAATAGCCAGAACCTGGAAACAACCTAGATGCCCCTCAACTAAAGAATGGGTAGGGAAAATGTGGTACATTTACACAATGGAGTACTACTCAGTGGTTAAAAAAAACCCCGACAACAACGACAAGTTGAAATTTGCAGGCAAATGGACAGGACTAGAAAAAGCCATCCTGAGTGAACATGTACTCACTCATAAGTAGATAATAGATATAAATCAAAGGACAACCAACCCACAGGCCACAACCCCAGAGAACCTAGGTAACAAATAGGACCCTACGAGAGACATACATGGATCCACCTAGGAAGGGGAAGAAAAGACAAGATCTTCTGTGTAAACTAGGAGCGTGGAGAGCTGGGGTAGGGTGGAAGGGGAGTGGGGAAAATGTGTAGCATATTCCTATCCAAACAGTTAAAATGAGGAGGATACAATAAAAAAATTAAAAAACAAAATTATTTAAAATGAAAGTAAAAAGAAGTACCATGGGAAGAAAGGGATTTTTGTATTTTCGGGTTTTCCTTTGGAGTTGACGCAGCGGAGGAGTTACTGTCACCATTGCTTGAAGATATTCTGGGGGGCCTGGAGTGTGGCTTGGTTGGGGGGAGTGCTCAGTTCTCAACACTACACAATCTCGAAACGGTGATGCATGCTTATAGTCCCAGCATCAGGAAGATGAAGGCGGGAGGATCAGAAACTCAAGGCTAGCCTTGGCTGTAAAGTGAGGTCTAGACCAGGCTGGGCAATATAGGTGAGACTATCTCCAAAAAAGAAATCTGGACATTTGAAAAAGGAGTGAATGAGACAGATACAGGGTGGCTTGCTATGCTACCATTTAGAGGCAGGGTCTGGCTGTGCATAATCCGTCACCAGCCTCTTTTCTCCTTAAATATTCAGAGGTGTTTGTGAGGTGGGCGTGGCCAGGGAAGGCCTCACTGGGAGCCATCTCTGTTGAAACCCCCCCCCCCCCCAGTGTGCACTCTTCTCTTGACTTCTACAGCCCCAGCACTCTGGGAATCAGCCGCTGGAAGGGAGAGCGCACAGGTCGGTTTAATTTCACAAGTGACCAGCAGCTGGAGATGACTCAGGCCTCAGGGGAAATTATAACAGAAAACTAGCGTTTTCACTTCTGGAATGGCCTCTAGTTGAGTCAGCAGCCAGCGATGGCATCTAAAATCTGCTCAGCTTAAACCCATCTGTGGTGCTGTAGGGGATGTCAGAGACCTGCTAGGTTAGACTCAGTGGATGCAGCTGTAACCCAGTGGTCCAGGGATCCCTGTCAGCTCACACCAGTTGGCCCGCTTTACTCCTAAAAAGTAACCCTGGGGCAGGTTGCTGGTAGAGGCAGTAAGGAGGCAGACAAACTGTCACAAGACCTCTGTCTACTTAAAGGGGAGTTTTTCCTCTCACACTCGAAAGCAAACCAAGGCCTCCCTCTTCCTTAGGGTCGTGAGAATGCTGTGACCACTCCCATTCACAAATCTGCAGTGTGACATGTGGTTTTGAGCGAGGCTGGTGGAACCCAAGTCCCTTGCCAGCAAAGGACGAAATGGGACAAATGGGAGGCGTGCTGGGAGTGAGATCGTGGGTCGGAAAGAAGTGGCACTTGCAGAATTGCTTGTGGAGCAATTTCTAGCAGGCTCTCTCCATGACTGTTAAAGCCCATGCTCTTTCTGCCTAATGGTTATAATTATCTGCAGAAATGGGCCCAGCGTCCCATCTGGTTAACATACAATTCAGATCTCAGAAAGCCTTTATGTTTCATGGCGGATCCAGAACTTTCTGCCTTCTGATTGTTTTCTTGGTTTCTAGAAATAGACTTTAAATTCCATTTCTAAATAGCTAGACAACTAATCTGGAATTTGCTTTTGTCCCTTCTTTTGGATACAGGGATGGTCCCAACTCACTATGCAGCTAGCTGACCTTGAACTCCCGAAATTCCCGTCTCTGCCTCCTAAGTACTGCTTCCAGACAAGGAAAAGAGCTAACGTGTGTGTGTGTGTGTGTGTGTGTGTGTGTGTGTGTGTGTGTGTGTGGTGTCCCCATGTCCTCCACAGGGGCTCTTGCAATTAGAGGTGGCCACACCCTCTCTTTCTCTGTCACCTCTCTATAGCCCCCTATGGTAGCTACAGAACATCTGGGCATTGCCCTGTTAGGTCCCAGCAGGAAGACCTGGTGCTCTCTGGTGCTGGCATGTGACAAGGAGGGTGTTTGCTCATGCATGATCAGAAATGTTGAAAGAATTTGCAGTCACAGGAAGCATGCAGACTCAAATTGTTATTGTTGAGATAGAAATACAAGGCCATAGTTGTCAAACCAATGAAAATACTCAATTTCTGATGCACTCCTTTGGTGTGTGTGTGTGTGTGTGTGTGTGTGTGTGTGTGTGTGTGTGTGTATGTGTTAGTGTGTTCCAAATCACTTGCTTCTGAAGAGTTCTGCAAGGCTGGGTCAAACAGTCACATAGTAAACCCTACTGTCTTCTGCTAGGTCTCACTATGGAGCCTCTGCCACAAGGGGGTGGGGAAGGGTAAGAGAAAAGGACAGAACGGGGCACTTTGATTCTTAAAGGTTTCTAAGTGCAGTGGCCCACAGAGTCCCGAAGAGGATGTTTCATCTCTTGAAGCTGGAGCTTCAGGCTGCTGTGAGCTGTCTGATGTGGGTACTGGGAACAGAACTTGGGTCCCCTGCAAGAACAGTACGTTCTCTTAACTGCTGAACCATCTCTCTAGCCCCTACTTTGATTCTTAGTCAAGACAAGAGGGCAGGAAAGGCAAGAGTAAGCAAACCTCCCAACTCTAATGAAATTTGAGATTTCATTCCACAGTGGGGGGGGGGGCTACAAAGCTGGGCTCTTGTTGTGACTTTTGGTGATTGCTATGGCCCCAGCTTGAGCAGGACAGTTGAGGCGTTAATGGAAAGCCTCAGAATGTGAATTCCATAGGAGAGCAGCTTGGTTTTATAAAGCGGTGCCCGGAGACATATCAAACGCAAGGCTTCAAAATGGGAGCTCTGGATGCATTTATGTCTTTGTTTCGAAATTATTTCCTTGTGTGTGTCTTTCTTAAAAAAGATTTCCAGACATGGACAATGAAAATGCTTTTGAGGAGGCTTAATGAAAACTAATTTGGCAGAATTGCAGAATGGCCTGGGAAAGACTGCAGCGGCATTATGACTGCAGCTTGAAGCCTGGGGAGGGCAACCTCAACAATAAAAGGAGTTCCCAGAAACCCCAAGTGGGCAGCAACCACGTGGGAAAAAGACACCTCAGCTCTGTGAAAAAGAGGCAGTGAGATACAGGACTTAGACCTGCTAACCCGAAAGCCGAGGACACAGTTAGTAAAGCACTTGAGTTTTTGAGTCTGTTGCCCCAAGGGCACGGAGTCCCTGACAAAGGGACCCCACCCAGCTGGAGGGTCCCAGGCAGCCAAATCTGACTTGGATGTTTTCATATTGGGAAGAACAGAGCTGGACATTCACCAACACTGAGGATGTCTGTTCTGCCCCCCCCCCCCCCCCCCCAAGACTCGGGGAGTTTCCTGGAGGTCCCTGCCAAAGGCTGCCTAGCCTGTACCATTTCCTGAGCTTTGCCTCTTCCTCGGAGCCGTGGACTTCAGTCCAGATGCTGGCCCTGTCTTGTTTTATCTACGTGGCTTTTGCAAATCATGCGTCCTCACCTGGTGTTACTTTCTCATGGTGGGGGCGGCAAGCAGCCACCGGATGGCTGGAGGGATGGGGGACGTCCTGCCCCTGAGATAGAAGCCAGTGGCTATCTCTTCAGCCCACTTCACTTCACTTTCCTTCCAGAGAGTGATGAGGAGAAGCGGGCATGGCTATCTCTGTTCCCCTTCATTAAGGGAAAAAGGGGCATGGCTACCTCTATTCCCCTTCATCAAGGAGGGCAATCCAGGTCATGATCTGGGGAGATGATGTTTGACCTCTTTAGTGAAATTGAGATGGAAGCTTCTCTTCCCACAAGCCCTCCTTTGCCATCGTCCTGAGGAAGCAGTTACATGATGTAGGGGTTCCGACCCCACTGTTGAGTGTTTATTAATTTTTATGGTTAACTCTACTGTGTGGTTCATTACACCCTAGAGTCTGGCTTTCCTTGGAGCAAACCATAGAGACAATTTCTTTTCAGTTTCACACCTGGGGATCCAGCAACTTAGCTGGTCACCAGTAGAATGTCAGTGATCCATCACCTCCTGCCCTGCTTCTCAGAGGTGAAGGAGTCCCCTATCCTTACCTCACCCTCAATACCTGGATGGATTCTGAAAAAAATAAAAAACAAAACACAAAAACACCTGTTTGTGTCACATTTATTTTGTCACCCGTGAGCCATTGGGCCTTAGGAAGCTGTTCTTCCAAGATGAACACTGGGAAAATGAGCATCTTGGCTCAGGTCATTCACATAACATGTGTGCCATTTCCTTAGAGAAATTCAATTAGCGGACGGCTTCAGAAGTCTTTACAGAATTGTAGCATCAGCGCTCAGATCTTAGGGAGCTCCGAAGGCGAGGAACTAGCTTAGGGGTTACTCTGGGGTGACTCAGCCAGTGACTAACACAAGGTAGAATTAGTATATTCAAAGGATTCCCCTGTGTGAGGGGCAGGGACCGTTAAGAAACCATTAGCAAAACTACTTCACATGACTCACCCACGCTGAGCTCCCTGTCCATGCGGTTTGCAGAGACATCCCAGCACTTCCTGTCCTTAACTTAGACTCAACAGTGGTCAGACAGCCCTCACCTCAGGCCCCACCTTTCCCCACAGGGATCCCAGAGCCTCCTGCCTCATAGCAAGGCGCTAGGATATTCTTGTAGCAATTCTCCCGCAGCATTGCTACTCAAAGGATGGGGCGATGGCTTGGCTAGTCAAGTCTGCCTGTGGAAGCCTGAGGACGGAGTTTCAGCCAAGACTCCCATAAAAGGCCAGCTGTGGCTGTGCACACCTGCCGTTTTGGCTCTGGGAGGCAGAGGCGGGATTCCTGGTGGCTTGCTAACCAGTAAGTCTAGCCCAACTGGTAAACTCCAAGTTCATTGAGAGACCTTGTTTCAAGTCATGAGGCAGAAAACAGTTGAGGAAAACAACATTAATGTCTGACCTTATCCCGTATATATACATGCACCTACACACACACACACACACACACACACTCCACACACATACAAACACATATGCACACCCGCATGATGCTACTTAAAGTCATACATTTCCTGTCTTGATTAAATATTTAAAATAATTGAACCAGATTGCTGGAATGTGCATGCACATTTTTTGATTGGAGTTGTGAAGCATGGAACTTGCATGGAAGGTGGTGGCAAGTAGTGGTCTAGCTGAATTTAGAGTCACAAAGGGATGGGCCCTGTTCCTGGGGCATGGCACTTTCAGAGATGCAGGTTTGTGCACAGTGGTGAGAGAGTTGTGGGTTTTCAGATAGGTTAATCTCGTGTTCATATACTATCTAGACTAGTTACAAGACCACTAGTGACTCCGGAAGCACAGACTGCGTGATGGAAGCAGATTCTCCACCAAATGTGTGGTTACCAACTTCAGCAGAATGAAGAATAGCCTGTGTACAGTGTTCTTCGTGTGTCCTTGAGTGCAAATCCTCACTTTAGTTAATTTAGCACACACACACACACACACACACACACACACACACACACACACACACAGAGAGAGAGAGAGAGAGAGAGAGAGAGAGAGAGAGAGAGAGAGAGAAATTGCACTTGCTTTAGCTTTTTTAATGAAGAAAACCCTAGCATGGCCCAGAAGAGTAAAAATGGCCTAAAGGTTCTTAGGGTGGAGCATAAGATTGTCAGTGTTCTATACAGTGAAGGGGTGGAGCTAGACCAGAGACCTGGTGAGAGCAAGACCAGCCAGTGAGCAGTGGGTTTTCCACTGGCTGTGGGTTGTTCTCTGAGCCTCACCACCAGCACCGAGGCTTCCTCAAGACACGGGTGCATTGTGGCGCTACAATACTGAGCCCTGCAGGCTGCTTTTTAGGGTCATGTGTTTCTGTGTCTAATTGGCAATGTTTTTCTCTCTTACATCTTTTTTGACATTTTGTTCCATTTATTTGTTTGTGTGCAAGGAGATCAGAGGACAACTTTCAAGAATTGGTTCTCTTTTTTGACCATGTGAGTTCCAGGCATCAAATGCACGCCATCAGGGTTGGTGGCAATTGTGTCCACCTGCTGGCCCTGAAAACATTATCTGTCTGTCTGTCTGTCCATCTGTCCATCCACCCATCCACCCAGTCACCCACCCATCCATCCATCCATCCATCCCCCCTCTCTCATATATATATATATATATATATATATATATATATATATATATATATATATATATATGAGACTATATATATATATATATATGAGACTATATATACATATATATAGTCTTCGTGCATGTGTGTAGGTCAGAAGAAAATTCAAAAGGGTTGGTTCTTTCCTTCTGCCGTGTGGGTTCCAGGGATCAAATTTAGGTTGTCAGGCTTGGTGACAATGAGCTTCTACAAACTGAATCATCTCCCCAGCTCTACAGCTAGCTCTTTGACTTTGAGTTAATTTTTGTATGCGGCGCGAGGCCAGGGTCCAGTCCAGTCCTTTGCTTGAGGACGCCCAGCTCTCAAGCACAGCTTACAAGCCATCTGCTTATAGAAATGACTTTACTTTTCCTTTCCCATTTGAGTGGATTTAGCTTCCCTTTCTTGCCTAATTGCTCTGCCTAGGACTTTTTTGTTTTCTCTTAAAGATAAGTGAGAAAGAAGGTCATGTGACTGCTCAGAAACGCTCTCTGTTTTCAAGCATGCCTTTTATTGTTAGGGGATGGCGTCCAGGATCACCTCTTGCGCTGAGCCCTGCCCCAAGCGACTGTGGTTTTAAATTTTTTTTTCTGTTGAATATGATGCTTGCTGAGGGTTTCTGGATATTACTTTTATTGTGTAGTGGTTTCCTTCAAGTCCCAGTTCGTTGAAAGGTTTACTTATCTCTATCATGACAATGTGTTAAAGGGTGTCAAATGAATTCCCTGTATTACCTGAGATGGTCTTTGGATTTCTTTCATCATCTGTCTGTCTGTCCGTTCATCCGGCTGTCCGTCCGTCTATCCACCATCCATCCATCCATCCATCCATCCATCCATCCATCCATCTATCTATCTATCTATCTATCTATCTATCTATCTATCTATCTATCTATCTATCTATCTATCTTTCACGGCGTCCTTGCATTCCAGGAACATAACCCACCTGGTAATAGTGTGTCCTCATTTTAAGCTGCTGCATTTGAATGTTACCTAGAATTTGCCTGAGCATGCTTGTATCAGCTTTTGTCAGGAATATTGTCTGCAGTTTTCTTTTCTGGTGGTTTCTTTTCATATTCGTGTTTCACTATAAGGATGGCCGTATGGAATGAGTCTGGAAGTGTTGCCTCTTCCTCAGTGTTTTGAGGAGGGTTTGGGCAGAACTTGGGTTAATTCTTTAAACGTTTGATGGGATTTCCCGCTGCAGCCACCCACTCCTGAGCCCTATTTTCAGGAGGGTCTGGCAGCTAACTCAAATTCCACAGTGGCCACGTCAGCTCAGAGGCTTTCGAATACAATCTTGGTGTGTATTTCTGGAAACAACCGATCATTCAGGTTATCTGGTTTCAGGTATACTCCTGCCCTCACACAGTCGAGGTCTCACAGAGTCTTGTCCTAACCACATAGTGGCAAAGGTTTTTGTGCAAACCACATGACATGCCCACTTTGTTCTCTTTTCTCCTTGTCCCCCCACAGACTCGGCCCATTCCCAAAACAGGGATGTAGAAGAGATTTACAAGTATTTGGGCTTTTAATATAATAAGATTAAAAAATACACATTTGAAAATCTGTCATGTCCTTGTGAAACAGAGAAGGGAGTTTTAATTCATGGGAAAAGCCTCTTATGACATCTAAAACCCCTAATAATGAAATGTAAAGTATGAAGTAAACCCACTATCCCTAGATTAAATGATTTTCAGTTTCTTAAAGCAGGACCGACTTTCCCCTTGAACAACAGACTGGTCTAGATGACTCCCAGTATTAGACAGCATGCTCTCAGACTGAGTACAGAAGAAAACGGAGGGAGAATCTGAAATCATATTGATGATATGCTTGGTTCTGCTCCCTCTCCTGGGCCTCTTTGAAATACCCTTACTCGCCTTCCAGGCTTTCCAGTTTCTCACTGGGAGATGCCCAGTCCCACTGCCAAAGAAAAAAGCTCCCCGATGACAGGAATCAGTGCCTTAGGTCACGGAGAAGTGAGGAGAGGTAAGGAGACCTCAGCCTAGACAGAGACATTCAGCCAGCTCTGTGCAGGAGTCTTTAGGAAGACTCCAGGCCCAAGCTGATTTGTTATTGGATCCAGGAGGATGAGGGAGCTGGTGTGAAGTCTGAGGGGCTTGAGGATGTGGGCTGTTGAACATTCTGAACCTGAACTTGCTTTCCTGGAAGTCAGGTTTGCAGCTGCCAGCTGCTGCATGATGGGAAACCAGGGAACGCGCACTCTGCCCTCAGCTCTGGCTTCGTGGCCATGCAAGCCGAATCTCTTTGGGCTTGTTCCATGATGATGATAGGGGAGGTTGGCACACATCAGGGAAAGTGCTGGCTAGCAAGGGAGGACAAGGCAGAGTTGGAGACAGGCCTCGGCGCTTTCATTTGGGCAGAGCCTATTCCTGTCAGGAAGGCGAGCATCCCTGACACCCGTCACCCTCTATGCACAGCAAGAGGGCTTCACTCCCCAGCCTCTTTCCTCAGTCCATTTCCCCAGAAGTGTGCTCTCTTCAAGTTGCTGCCTGCCTCAGTTTGGAAAAAGGTTTAGTTATGTAGTTCCTAACTGCGGCTGACGTGTGCAGTCATTAGAGTAAGAGAGCCTTGCTTGCAGGGTTATTTGATACTACTTTCCAGAAGAGGGTGCCCACTTAGCTCGTTACTTAGCAATTGGAGTGAAAACAGAATGTTCCAGGTTGTGGGGCGGGTACTCTGGGAGGTCCATTCAGAAACTAGAGCTATACCTTCCACATGGTGTTTGGGAATGGCTAGCCAGAGATGAGGTGTGTGTGCGTGTGTGTGTGTGAGTGTGGTGTGCAGTTATATGTCACTTAATAATGGGGACCCATTCTGAGAACTGTACTGGGTGAATCCATCCTTGAGGGGACATCAGAGTGCATCATAAGAGAACTGTAATGTTAGCAGGTAATAAACCTTAGGGATATTGCTGTCTATAGGGGTTTTGCCAACTGGATATCACTATGACGTGTCTGTTTCTGTCTGCCTGTCTGTCTGCCTGCCTGGTTTTTATCATCTATCTATTTGCTGCTGGTCCAAAGACTGAATCACACCCCCAAGCCTATTCAGAAGCCTAATACGACACAGAAAACAATAGGTTTTGGAAAAATTTGCAACATGAAAGCTAAACACTGATCATTCTTTTCTCCTTGTCCTTTCTTTTAGGTTCACACTTGGTGCTTAGACATTCAAAATGAGGAAACACCGGCATTTGCCCCTAGTGGCCGTCTTTAGCCTCCTCCTCTCAGGCATTGCAATGACGCATGCCCAACAGCAAGCAGGTAAAGTTTGCTTTAAGAAACAAAACAAAACCTAGCACCAGTTGCTTGAGTCTAGTAGCCACCCAGAGCTTGACATGGAGCCTGGGGATGTCGAGAGAGAGAGAGAATGCAGCGCATGTCACAGGTAGTATACAAACTTTGCAGGCCTTTCAGACACTGTGTCCAGGCAAGGTGACTTTTTTTTCTTTGCTAAAACTTGAGTTTCAAATCCTAAATTGCTTGAGGGCTGAATTATCTTCACATTGGGTCTTAGCAGCTTCTCCACGCCATGGTTCACCATCTGGAGGACTTCCCCACATCCCTGGCACCAGTTTGCAGGAGGAAGACAGTTACCGTGATAAAAGTTATTTTCTTAAAACAAGAAACAGAACCAAACAAAACCCAACCTCCCTTGTCTCTAACACCAGACACAGAATGACAGTTAATCATAGAGCCACTGTATCTTTAAAAAAAAAGATGTTTCCCTAGACAACCTTAGACAGCAGACCTTAACACCCTACAAAGAATTTGCTTTCAGAATTTTAGGGCAGCAAGGTAAATTTCCTGTGTTGGAACTAGGAGCCCTTGTCGGGGTCTCCCTGTTAATGCCCAGGGGTACTGGGCCTTCCACAGTGCTGTCTACAAGGCTGGGTTCTTTAGATGGAGTGTAAGATAGCCTACCTCAGTGGGAGAGCAGCGAGGCTCAGGGCCTCTCAGGGAAAGCTGAGGTAAGTAGAGTGTCAGAGGCAATCTGGCTGCAGCTTCTGAAGGCTCCTCCCAGGGCCACAGATGGCTTCATCCCACGGTTTCTATAAATGCCAGGAAATGGCTCATCCTCAACCAAGCATGCTTCTACTTGGAGCATAGGCAGGTTGCTCTGCTCTGGAAATACGTAGTAGCCAGTTAGAGAGCTTCTCCCTCTAAGTAGCCCCAATTTTCTCCACATATAGAACCTACTTGTCATATTACATTTCTCACAAGGTTTTAGAAACCCTGTGGGGTGGTGAGTTCTCATAAAGCACCGGTGATCTCCTTATATCCCTGTCAGGGCCGCTTTGCTTTCTACCCCACACTGAAGAGTGAGCTGCTAATGATGGTTGTTTGACAATGACATGACATCCCTTTGGTCTGGTCACGTGGACATGGGGGCGGGGGCGTCAGATTGTCATAGTCATGCCTCAGCTCAAAAGTGCCCACAGATGTTTCCTCTATTCTGGAATATTTCACTGGCCTCTGACTTGGGGCTACTCAGTATGGGACTTGGAGTATTGCTGGGTGTAGCAGCAGCCATGTCCTGGTTCTTGGCTCTGCTCAGCAGGTAAGTCCTCCTCCCTGCCTCCATTGTAACCCAGATATGAGTCACTTGTTAGTAGCGGAGGATCCGCTTAGCTCATTTAGGAAGAGGTGCTCCAACGGGAGAACATGGTTTGTATCAGGAGAAAAATCTGAACCAATGTCTTTTTTTGAAGATGTCAGAAACGTTGCGGCTGCCGACATAGTGTTTCTAGTGGATTCCTCTTGGAGTGCTGGGAAGGACCGTTTCCTGCTTGTTCAAGAGTTTCTGTCTGATGTGGTAGAGTCTTTAGCTGTGGGAGACAATGATTTCCATTTTGCTCTGGTCCGACTCATCGGAAACCCACATACCGAGTTCCTGTTTAATACGTACCACACTAAACAAGAAGTCCTTTCTCATATTCTGAACATGTCTTACATTGGGGGAAGCAATCAGACTGGAAAAGGATTAGAGTACATAATTCACAGCCACCTCACCGAGGCTTCTGGAAGCCGGGCCGCTGATGGAGTCCCTCAGGTTATCATAGTGTTAACTGACGGACAAACAGAGGACAGCTTTGCCCTTCCCTCAGCGGAACTTAAGTCTGCGGACGTTAACGTGTTTGCAGTTGGAGTTGAGGATGCAGATGAAGGAGCCTTAAGAGAAATAGCAAGCGAACCGCTCAGTATGCATGTTTTCAACCTAGAGAACGTTACCTCTCTTCATGATATAGTAGGGAACTTAGTGTCCTGTATACGCTCCTCCGTGAACTCAGAAAGGGCTGGGGACATGGAAAGCCTTAAAGACATCACAGGTAATGTCTCCCTGCCCTGCTGCTCTGTGCCTATGAGCTTAGCAAATACTGGCCTAAAGCAACATAGTGCCTAAGAGACGCTGCGGGCTTCTGGAAGAGATGTTCTCAAGCTTAAAAACAAAGGCTTGACTAGTGAGTCTTCTTCCTTCTCCTGCAGACACAGCCTCCACCAGTACCCAAGAGGTTTCTGAAACAGCCGACATGTGAACCTTAAAACTCGTATTCTGACAACTATCCCAAAGCTCCTATACATTCCTTAAATAGAAAGCCTCGCTCGGACGAGCGGGTATCCGTCTAGGAGCTGAGAGTTCTGGCCCACGTTTGTGTCTGGCCATCGGTGGACCATTCTTCCTAGCCACTGGGTGGAACTTATTAAGACAGAATCGGAGGACAGGGAGTCCTAGCTGTGATGTAGTCCAAGTTTGTTTGTTTGGGAGAAACTTGAGTCCTTGAGGGTGGATGACAAGCTGGGGAAGGAGCCAGGGCAGAGCTGTGGCATCCCTGCCCAAGGTCTGCACTCTGGTGTCTTTTGTGCCCCTGTGACTGTAACCATGAGACTCTTCGGATTCTAACGGCCAGCTCATGGTCACCCTCGGAGAGTGTGACAGCAGCTGGTTATCACCCTGGGTGTTAATATTACACAGATGGGCAGACTCAGTAACCGGAGTGTCCTTAAATCAATCAAGCCTATCGGTTCTTCCCTTTCATTGATAAGTTCCAAAAGACGGAGAGGGAAGGAATATGACAAGATTGTAGATTGTCCTGCTCAGCCTTAATCTTGCCTAGGGGCCAGGACTAGCTTCCCCATCAGATATGGGCAGTCACAGGGCACCCTGTGCTAGAACGTAAGTCCGTGCAGCACACGGGGAGGAGCGGAGAGTGGGTGGGGAGGAGGGAGGCATGATGGGAGAGAATCATGTCTCCTCCGTAAGAGAGAGGCTCCGCACCTAGGATTCTGAGGTGGGTAGGAGGGGAGCTGAGCAGCTCAGGTGAGTGGGCATGGGTCATTTCTAGAATGCTGGTGGCAGAGGGGGCAGCCAGGGACAGAAGCCTGGGGTCGGAGCTGTTTGGAACCACGGGCCCAGAGACGCGATGAGGGTTCCCACAGTCCTTAGGAAATGGCTGCCGACTTCCAGCAGCGTTCACTAACAACCAGAGCTTGCCCGTCAAGGGACCTTGCCACCAGGATGTCCCACTAGCTTCCTTCAAACTCCTCAGGAACTTTCAGAATCAAAAGAGCTCCCAGATTGGGCGTTTCGAAAGAGGGCGTTATGCAGCGTGGCTGCAGGTTGCTCTCCACGTGACTGAGGCCACAGAGAGAGGCTGAGCACGTGGCTCGTGGCTGGTTCTTGACTAGGGAAAGAGGGATCATGCAGTCAGGAGTCAGAAGACAGGTACAGCCCAGAGGAAGCAAGGCAGATGAGCACCTCTGCCCCTCCCCCAAGAGGATGGGCGAGGCAAGAGACTCGAGGTAAGGCAGCTGCTGAAGTCAGTCTCCGACTAATGAAGATACTAAGGAGTGGGATGAAGGGGCAGGAGAGAATTTGAGGCATGGATCAAGTACTCTGAGGGGCATGTGGGGAAACCTAGGGGTGGCTCAGAACAATTTGAGCTGCTATAAGGAAATAATGCCAGACAGGTTTTCACCACAGGGACTTAAAAGCAGCAGGCCAAGAGGGAGGTGGTGTGTATCAGCAGAAGGAAACACATTGCCATGGACGGGAAAGGCTTGGGTACACAAGTGCTTCAGGGCTGAGACATCCTAAGGAGTTTCAGAAGGCTGTTCATCTCATGGCTTCTCCGTGGTTCCCCACGATCTCAGCCTTGGTAGGATTGGGGTCACCAAGGTCTACCAAATGACAGGGAAGAGACCGTCTCCCTCTTGTCCTTCCCTCTGAAACAGGAATCTCGTATCTGTACTACTGGGGTTTCCTGCTTCCAGTGATGGAGGGCTCTCATCCAGCATTGTGTTATTCGCCAGGTTATAGGACACGGAAGTGTGTTCTAGAGATCACCCTAGATCACATTGCTGTTTCAGAGGGAAGGACAAGGGAGAACCTGGGTAACAGTCTGTGGCCACCAAGATTCTCTGACCCAACCCTTTCAGACTATGGGTGTAGTGACATACTCACTTTGAAACATGTTTGGTAAAGAGTGGCACATTTTCAAAGTTAATGTCTTGGCAAACTAATGAACAGGAAGAGGTGATGCAGCCATTATATATGAAAGACCCAGAATGACCACTGCAAGAGCGGAGAGTCTACCAGCTGCATATTTCTGTCTAGCTAAAACCTTTGTTTTTCTGCCAAGAGAACATCTCCATCTTCTATGTCTAAGTCACCGACAGCACCAGCACCAGGGTGGAGTGTCATTTCTCTCTTCTGATTAACTGCACTCTGCAACTCCTTCATACCATGTCTCACTGTGTGCTCCATAGCAAGACTAAAATAAGATAAAAACGAGTAGCCAGGATCCCAATTGCGAGCCCTGAATAAAGTATAAGCAAAGGCACGTCGGTGGTCTGAGTAAGGTTGCCGCAGGGACCATTTCCCTGTAGACTGTTCTATATTCTAAAGCAAGAGCCTACACACAGAAAGCATTAAGGGTCACCATTCTGAATGGACCCCGCTCTTCTCGTTAGGTGTCCTCTTGTCACCCTCTGAGAATGGCCGTGCCCAAAATAAAAAGCTGAAGGTGATTCTGAGTTCAGCATACATTTTCTTCAAATTTGTGTTTCTCACAGGAAATAGGAGTGTGGTGTTTCCTGAGAGCTCAGGCAACTAGGACTTAGGGCTCTTCCTTGTCACCTTGAATGCTTTCCGTAGAAGGCGCCACAGAGAGTGTGACACATGAGACACGAAGTAGGAAACCAGACAGCTTCCAGTCTGGTTTCTCTTGGACTTGGTGTTGGCCGTTGGTGTGCCTTGCTGCACACAAGGACCCGGGGGTCCTGGGTCTCTGTGAGGCTTCGGCTCTCGCAGCTAACAATGCATGCTCTGTGTGTTCCATTATCATGTGTGTAAGAGGATCATGGTTTTTGATTCAGTGATGACAAATTATCCACCATTTTATGACCTACCGTTGATGGTGTTCAGCCTCCTTTCCCACCCAGAGAGTTCTTTTCTGGGATTTACACCATTAGAAATTGTTGCCGAAGGTATTGAATATCAGAAGTATCATGCCCTGCTATGACTGAAGATCTTTCTATTATCCATCTTGGATCATAATTAACTCTCTTTTAAAGTGTCTAGATAGGATGACTAAGCAACAGGTCCTTCTGTGTCCCTTGAGGTCACTGACTTAGGCCTAGAAACATAGAGGTGTTTTATGGTGTCCGCCATGCAATGGTGAGAGCCATTTTTATGGTCTGTATAACCCACATTCCCTGGCTCTGCATCCTCTCAAGATCCTCCAAGAATCTTGTATTTTTATTGCAGATTGGTGGAATTCTTTGGAGTTCAAACCAAGGGTCCGGTCTGCTGATCTTGAATGACAGTTATTCTGACACATAAGATCTCAGTCGCTGTAGCAAAGTGATTGTCCTCTTGTATTTTGTAGGGAGGACAGTGGTAGCAACATTCCAAATTGCCACATCTCATTGGCTTAAACCTCTCTCAGGATTACAGCCTGATGTAATTCTGATTTTAAGTACCTGGGGAAGAAAGAGCACACTGAAGCCTGACACTCTCTGCTTCAGCTCCCATGAGAACACTGCCTGAGAGAAAACTCGTCGGTTTAGTGAAGTGAGCTTTGTGGGTCTTTCCCCAGAGAGAACATAAACAGATTTTCTGGCACAAGGAAAAACTAAATTTAAATATGAAACACTCACTGGCACTCAAAAATCCAAATAAAAGGTCTGTTTCTTGTCTTACAGTGTCATAATTATGCCCCAGAGCCCAAGAACGTGAATATTCATACTCACGCAGAGGCCCTTCTTGGCCCCTGTTCACCGTTAAGTATTAAAATATTTGCTGCTCGAGGTAAACCTTTGCACTTCCTTGCCCTGGCTTGTAGACTCACTCCTCGCTCCCCGTTACCTGAGTCTCTGTGTAGTCCCCATTTTTCAGTAATAGAATGGAAGTCTCAAGTTCCCATCACAGGGGCAAAAAAGGTCTTTGGCAGCCATTTTTATGTCCTTCAGTGATGACCACACCCATTCTGGTTTAGCCAATCTTGGTCCTGCTAGGTGATCCACTAGGATGTCATAAAATGAGGTTGGATAATTATGTCATGGCTGGTTTCATGTCACTCTGCTTAACAATGTTCTTCATTATTTGACTGAATACAGAGGCAACGCAAAACAAACATTTCTGACCCCAACGCCATATTCGATTCCACACGGCCACACACTCGAGAGACGAACATAGGAACCATCACACGTCAAGGGATTTTTTTTTTTAAACTGTGTCTGAGTTTTGGGTCCCAGACATGTGTGGAGTCATCTGTTTTAATTTTCAAGAAACAAAATGAACAATAGTCATCCAAGGAATCAAATAAACTTCGGGAGCTATCAATACTGGGCCACAAACCTGAGCTTTTGTTTCCTAAACTGCATGTGCATCAGATTGATGAGAAACGAGAGTGCAGATTAGAAGTAGCCTTTGGGTTTGTGACATCCTAATCTCTTGCAATATGGTACCTTATCATCTGATGCAATAATACTTCCCTCCAAATTTAGAAATAAAGGTCCGGAATATTGACCTCTCCCTTGGATTTTAACTGTGGAGGTATCACAGATGAAAACTGGCTATGAGTGGCCCCGTTTCCACCACAATCCCTAAGCAGTTGCCTCTTATCCACTCAGAATGGAGAACTAAAAGAGACTCCACACGCCTTCATTGACACCATGTTTTGTTTGTCTGTGTTTCGTGTTTCTTATTGGTTTCCAAGGAAACACATCAGGTGATGCATGTGGTCACGTGTTCTAATGCTTTCACTTTTTTTCCCCTGCATTTCTTTCTTTTAAAGCACAAGACTCAGCCGACATTGTTTTCCTTATTGATGGCTCAGACAACACCGGAAGTGCCAATTTTGCTGTCATTCGAGACTTCCTTGTAAATGTGCTTGAGAGACTTTCAGTTGGAAATCAGCAGATTCGAGTGGGGGTAGTCCAGTATAGCGATGAGCCCCAAACCGTGTTCTCCTTGGATACCTACCCCTCCAAGGCTACGGTTCTAGATGCCGTGAAAAGGCTCAGCTTCGCTGGGGGGGAGTTGGCCAACACAGGCCTGGCCCTTGACTTTGTGGTGGAGAATCTCTTCACTCAGACAGGTGGCAGCCGTGCAGAGGAAGGGGTCCCCCAGGTGCTGGTCCTTATAAGTGCTGGGCCTTCTAGTGATGACATTCGGGATGGGGTGGTAGCTCTGAAGCAGGCTAGTGTATTCTCATTCGGCCTTGGAGCCCAGGCCGCCTCCAGGGCAGAGCTTCAACACATAGCTACTGATCACAGCTTGGTGTTTACTGTCCCGGAATTCCGTAGCTTTGGGGACCTCCAGGAGCAATTACTGCCATACCTTGTTGATGTGGCCCAAAGGCACATTGTCTTGCAACGGCCGACTATTGTCACACAAGGTACGTATGCCTTTTTTGCCATCTTTACAGGAATGGGGGGTGTGTTGTGTGGTGCTTGTCATGAAAGAAAGGTGGACACTGGAGTGAAGCCGTAAGTACCCACAGCCAGTTAGTCGTTCTGTGATGTGCTGAAGTCTGTATGGGCCGTGTGTGGTCATTGCATTGATCAGAGAAATCTAAAGATGGACGAATGAATGAAATGTTCTTAGAACTTGGGTTGTAAGCAGAACGTGCTCTTGAGGCTAACGCAACAAACCTGCTGCTTTGAGATATTAGACATCAATGAGTTATCTGTTTATTATCCAGTCACCTTGAAAAGGGCTTGAGGGACTCACCAGTTCTTAGAAAGCTATTCTAGGGTATTGTCTGTGTATTAGAAGTCCACTCATCAATAGTGGCTCCCCAAAAGCAGCAAAGGGGAGTGGTGTCTGCTCCCGTGTCAGTGTGGTGGTCACAAGAGGGACATTTCTGAAGGTAAGGCCCAGCTGAGCACCTACCGGATGGGGTATTCATAGACCATTCTGGTCCTCTGCTTTCAAAGGAATTGTTTTGAGTGGCAGATTTATCGTCTATGCTCAAGTGGAGGGCCTTCAGCAGCACGGCCAACTGCACTCCTTTAAAGAAGCCAGTCAACATCATATGAGAGCTACACATGTAAACACGGGAGGTGTGGGGACAGCAGAAAGGCTGAGAGCCCATCACTTTCAGGTGGTGTCTGCTTCATGGCCCTAACCAGGCCAGTTGGAAACCATCCAGTATGTGGGGACACACTCCCAAAGGCTTCATTACCCACAAGCACTCAGTTCACTTCCTGGTGCTGCCTTCACACAGAGATACCCTCAGATCCGTTTTTGGTTGATCAGACCCTGTTCCTCCTTGTTCTTCAACAGCACGTGAACAATGGCTCACAGGACGGAGATGCTGGCTAGCATCTGTAGTCTGTGATTCTCGTTTTTCTGTGTGGAAATATTTGTCTGTCTATCTATGTTTGCTAGCTGTCTAAAGAAAGAGCCTGGACCTGTGAAATGACTGTTGTCATAAGGAGTAATACCCATTGTCATAAGTAATGTCCATTGTTCCCTGGGATTCCTGGCTGTTTTTTCTTAGCAAAAGGGATAACAGTGTTCTTAAAAAAATAAATGTTTTGGTGAACATGCCAGTGTATGAAATTATCAGCAGATCACTTTAAAGTCTCAATGAAAAGCTTTCTCACTGGCTCACGTATGGAGTTGACCTCTGCTTCCTGGCACTGGTGAACAGGCAGGTCTAGTCATAGGGTAAAGGTAGAAGAAAACGGACTACATCTCCTGGTGTGAAATCCAGCCAGAATCAGGACAGCTTCCTTCAGATAAATTTCAGACAGTGCACTGTGACAGAAAGCTCAAGGCCACAAAATCTTTACCTGGCTTTGGCCCCAGAACTAACCATGTGCAAGCCTTCCTGGGAAGTCTCTTGGTATTCCCGGGTTCAGAGGTCAATCAGACTGCAGCTTGTTGTGCCCCTTTCTCTTTGCTGATCCTCCTGTTTGGATGGAGATGCGGTACAGGAAGGGATGTCAGTAGCCTAAGCTGGATGCTCTGTGAGGAAACACTGAAGCAAGGAACTCTGGGTCTGAACGCTGCCCGGCTGTGGTCTGAGATGCAGCTGTGCGCCTGAGCCTTGCAGTGGCCCTGGTCATTACAGAAACAATGCCAGGGGTGGGGTGGGGATTTCCAGCCCACTGAGCTTCTCTGAGTCCACACACACTGGAAGCAAACCACTGCTCTGTGTTTTAGAAGCAGAGTAAGAACCACAACTGCCTCTGGGAGATCTGGCTCTGGGAACCAGGTCTTTTGTCATCCTGGCCAGATGTCACATCTCTGGGTATCCATTCCTTCACTTCTTACCAAAAATGTTGTACCAGGTGAAGATACTCTTGCTTCAAGCGAGGTTTCAACCTCCGTATTAAAATGGGTGGCGTTCTGCCCTTATGCTGGGATTTCTGTAGTTAACTAGTATTTTAGCTCCTTCCTCACAGACATCGCCGTGAGTCTCAGTGATGAACTCCTAAATCTTCAGTAGGTATTCTTGGCTATTTGATATGTGCCAGCAACTACGCCAAGCACTGGGGGCACAGGGTGGAGAAAGAGAGATAGTTGTTGGGTCTTTACCACGTGAGCAACTGACCGAATGATACACTTCTCAAGTGTCGCATGCTACAAGTCCACCAAATGGGGCTGTGTTAGAGAGCCTGGGGTCAGGGAACTTAGCAAACCTGTCTGCAAAGTTGTAGGGCAGAAACGAGCAGAGTCCAGGCATCACAGAGGGAAGAGTGCTCTAGGCAAAGGGAACGGCAGGCAGGCTGTTCTTGCAACATGAAGTGTGGCCTCCCTGAGCTGGCAGATGACAGCGCAGCTGGGGTTCTGAGGATGAAGAGCCTAGCAGTGTTTAGGCTTATTTGACCGGCCAGAGAAACAACTGTATTATTATTATTACAGCTGTAGGTGGGAGATCGGATCCTCCTATGGCAGTGGAGGGGAGAGAGTAGAGTCATAAGGTGACTGAGAATGGGGAGACCATTTTCCTGGGAGCATTCCATTGTGGCACGCTGGTGCTGTCAGCCATGTGTCAAGCGAGCACAGGCTTCCTGTTTGTGTTATTTCCCCAGGAGCATCCGTTTGCTTGGGTGGCACATGGGGAGAAGGGGAGAGCACCACGGAGGCTTTGCCAGGAGGGTCTGATGGAGGACTGGGGGGACTTAGAAGTGAGGCTTAGTGGATCAGAGAGCCCACGAGGATAGCACAGGGTGAGGGTTGTGAGGTTGAGAGGGGTTGGCCCAGGGAAGGGAAGGGCTGAAGGTCAGATTTGAGAACTTGGTGGATGAAGAAGTGGGGGTGTCATTTGTCTGAAAGAGGAGAGGCAGGGGCAGGTCGTGGGAGATTTCAGGGGTGTACACGCCCTATAGTATCTGTAGAAGATCATAAGATGTAACCCTAGAAGCAGGGGTGGAGTGGACGGGAGGACATAGTAGCTGTGCGCACCAGGGGCTTCAGGTGATAGGATTCCCAAGTCCCTCAGAAGACTGCAGAGAGACACGAGAGGATAGGCGGATTCTCCAAGGACAGGGGACAGGAGTAAATGGATGGGAAGGGATGACTCTTGAGAGGATTTGACTGGGGATATCAACAGAAAGACTGCCGATGTCCTTTCCCAAATCCCAGGCTTTGGGGAGAGAGAGAAGGGATCCTGGGGCTCTCCTGTTGGCAGTCACAGGAGAGAGTGCTGACAAGGATCTTTTACAGCTGAGATTAGCAGGCCCTTCAAGGTCACTCCCTCCCTAAGAGATGTTGACTTACCAGAGCTCTGGGAGAGAGAAAACCTGGCCCTGTCAGATCCCTGAAGGAAGCCTTGGTGCATCCTCGAGATGGCTCCCAATCAGGAAGCCTGAGAATCACGTGGTTTAAGAACTGGGTGTGAGCTAGCTGGGCAGTGGTGGCGCACACCTTTGATCCATGCACTCTGGAGGCAGAGGCAGGCATATCTCTGTGAGTTTGAGAACAGCTTGGTCTACAGAGTGAGTTCCAGAACAGGCTCCAAAGCTGCAGAGGAACAACCCCCCCCCCCCCAAACAAAACAAACAAAAAGGAACTGAGTGTGAGATGGTGCATGAAGCAGCCCCTCCATCTCCAGAAATAGACACGAGAGTACACAAACCCTCAAAGGTTAATCAGCTAGTGTTAGAAGCATGCAGCAAACATAGGAACCTGATCATTCTTTGAGAGGCTTGGGCCCTTCTTTTTTTCGGTGCTTATTATGTTTGCCTAGGTGCTATTCTAGGGGTCCCCCCTGTTAGCAGCTTCCAGAAATGTAAACACAAACCAAGTGACCTCTTTTGTAACCAAAGAGGACTTGGGTCATGGAATCTGGGAGCTCCAGGACACACTGCAGAATCTGCAAAGCTAAGTCCATGCTGTACAGTTTCAGTGTCCTCCACGTGTGGACATCTGTCCTGCCCGTGGACCACTGGTAAAATGTACGGCAAGGTGCTAAAACTTGCCACAACCTGGAGGTGGGCATGGCACTTTTCAGGTGGCCCCTCCCATAGATATTTGTCTACCAGTGTGCTGCGTGAGCGATGCATGGTAAAAACATGTGGTAGAGATGCAGAGCATTGTATGTGCAATATGTATGTGTGCACATTGTTCCCAGTGACATAGAGGTATTAGAAACCCACCACACACATATGCACTAAGCTAATCTGCAAAGACATGTTTACATTACAATCAAAGCTGCAACCCCAAGAGACCGCATGTTCTCAACTGAAGGAGGAAAGAGATCCCTGAATTGATGTTCATGGCCTAGGGAGGAAGGGCAGGTGGCGTTTCACACACAGTCACACCAGCAGGTAACCGGGCACCTGGACTAAACTGCTCATGCACAAACACCTCTCTCCTGGAAGAACTCAGATTTGGCCCCTTGGGTGCAGAGAGTGTTACAGAGGAGGCACAGCCAGGGGAGGCAGTGCCCGTGATCCTGACATCATCTTCCCAGCCTCTGGTCCCTGTGATGAGGAATAAGCTGTTTTATAATACATCATGAGAGGTCTCAGCTCTTAGGAAGCTCTTCCTTGCCTTTATTTCCAACCTTCCTGCTTCTGTTGGGTATTATAAAATTAGATTGTCATACCAGATGTCTGGTACAAGGGATACCCAGGGGCCTTTTGTAAACACCCTCACCTCAGCTAATATCTTTACAGTGTAGGAACAGCCTGAGACATCGAGTCTGGTAGAGACCTTGTTCCATCCCCTGGGTAGGTTGTCCACATTCTGCGACAGTGGCTGGGTGAAGTCACAGTTACTGCCAGTGGAGTTCCGAGCCAAGGCGCTTGTTTTCGTGGTTTGTCTAAGCCATGCAGGCTGCGGTATGCCACTGACTGCCATTCCCATCCTGGATTGTGAAATGAATACCCATGGCTGCCCTTGTTGGGGTGGATGCTGGTTTCCTTTCCCAAGATTTATGAAAAACCGTTAAACGTCTGTTTTGCCTGCCAAAGGAAGTCAAATAATAAAGAACCAAAGAAAAAGAGGCGATGCCCGTTCTCTTTCAGATTTTGTGTTGGGCAGTGTGTGGGTTTGGCATACAAAGCGCTTTCTGAGAAGACCCAGGAGTTACTCATCCAAACTTTCAAACCTTGCTTATAGTGATAAAGAACCAGTGATCTCTTTAGTGGTGGTGTGTGAAACTAAATGTTATTTTCTTTTCTGAAGCGATGTCTTGAGCACAGTGCAAGTTGGCAGGGTTGGAAGTGAGCCTGTCACTCATATGTGACAGTTCCCCTCCTGAGCGAGGGAGAGCTGTCTGTGCATAGTGGGCTTTACAGTGTCACTGTTGAACCTGATCACTGTGGCTATTCAATTCACATTTTATTATTGCTATCTACAGTCATGGAAGTCAACAAGAGGGACATAGTCTTCTTGGTGGATGGTTCCTCCAGCCTGGGGCAGTCCAACTTCAATGCCATCAAAGACTTCATTGCCAAAGTCATTCAGAGGCTGGAAATCGGACACGACCTGGTTCAGGTGTCAGTGGCTCAGTATGCAGATACTGTCAAGCCTGAGTTCTATTTAAATACTTACTCCACCAAAAGGGATGCCATAGCCTCTGTACGGAAGATGAGGCCCCTGGAGGGCTCAGCCCTGTATACGGGCTCGGCTCTGGACTTTGTCCGAAACAACCTATTCACTAGCTCAGCCGGCCACAGGGCTGCTGAGGGGGTTCCTAAGCTCCTGGTGCTGGTCACGGGTGGTAAGTCCTTCGATGAGGTCAGCCAGCCCGCCCAGGAACTGAAGCGGGGCAGCATCATGGCCTTTGCAGTCGGCAGCAGGGCCGCTGATGAGGACGAGCTGAAAGAGATCGCTTTTGACTCCTCCCTGATCTTCACTCCTGCTGACTTCCGCCCTACTACTTTGCTAAGTGTGCTACCCAATCTGCTGGCGCCCCTCAGGACCCTCACTGGAACCACAGAAGGTATGGTAGCTATGGTCTGTACATGCAGGAGGGGGCTGGCAGGCAGAACCGCTGAGAAAGGCCCAGTGACGAATCGATGTTTAATTGACAGAGCACTGTTTTGTGATGAAAACAACCACAGCAAACTGTTTATTTAAGGTTTATTTTTTCTTCAGGGTTGAGACTGTGGAGTTGAAAATGTCACTCTGCAAATGCATATGACACTAAACTGTATCATCACAAGGTCATCCACCCGTGCTTCTGGCCACGGAAGTCATTCTATGCTCTGTTTTCATTAGTGACCCTGTCTAGAAACCTCCCCTGAGTCAAGGACCTTCCCTTCTGAGATGACAGTATCTCTGCTCACAGAAGATGTGGTATAGTGCACTCAGCTTTTGACCCCTCTTTTCTCTGTGTATAAGGGGTTCCCTTCAAGGGAAAACATACTGATAGATGGGCGTGACGACCAAGCCCATGGTCCTTCGGCTCCCTCACTTTATATGATTGACCGTGCAGAGCTATTCCTAAAGACACAGTAAAGCTCTCAGCCTCTGAACTGGGTAAACACCAACCTCCATCCTCAATGAAGAGAAGATGGATATCCTGGAACCCAGCTTGCCCTCCTCACAGACCTCACACTGAAGGACTCCACAGCGCATGAACCTACTGCATGAGAGCCTGCTTGCTTCTCAGACCATCTGGGCTTGAGAGTACTCAAACTCTCTCTCTCTCTCTCTCTCTCTCTCTCTCTCTCTCTCTCTCTCTCTCTCTCTCTCTCTCTCTCTCTCTCCTGAATTCACTCTTTTATAACCAAAGTTAAATTTGATGAATGAACATAGAATCCAGTTAGTCTGAACTACAATGAGGCATGGGTGGGGAGTAGTAAGTTCTAAATGTATACATAAGGGATGGCTCAATTTCCTCTTCCCATGGATATAGAAATCCACAGATCGTCAAGTCCCTTGGTTAAGATGATAAAATGCTCAAATGGAATTCATGCCACCCTCTCTATATAGTAACAAATGTGATGCTAGCATTATAGCCAATCTGAAGTGCTGACAATTAGTACATTTTTTTTTCAAATATTTTTGAGCCTTGGTTGAATCCCTACAAATGGGCCCCATAGAAAAACTTCTTCTCGTGCAAGCAATTTTGGCCTGACACAGGATATAATCTCTTTGCATTTTACTGTCACCTGATTTCCCTGGTATCTATGACAAATTCCGTGACACGAACAAGGAATTGAAGGAAAGGTTGATCCTGGCTCACAGTCTGAGGATGCTGCCACTATGGTGAGGGAGGCCTAGCAGCAGGAGCTGGTCACATTCACAGTCAAGAAAGCAGAGAGAGAGAGGGATGAGGCTGCTCAGCCAAGTGTTCTCCTTTGTATTCTGCCCAGGACCCCAGCCCACAGAATGATGCCATCTCCATTTAGGGTGGATCTTTCCACCTCAGTCATCCTAGAAAAACTCCCTTTATGGGCATGCACAGGAGTTTGTCTCCTAGGCAAATTCTAGATTCTGTCAAGTTGACATTGTATTAGCTATCACACCTACGATCCCGCCACCCCTCCCTGGAGGATCTGCCCTGGGTACCCTATTGCCCAGGACTGAAATGACCCTTACGAAGACAGAATAGTAGGGAGTGGCGGGGGATGAGGACTTCAGTCAGAGGACCACATACTTTAATTGACAGGTAGTCTGATTAAAGAAGGGGTGTTCCTAGGGCCGTGTGGGCCGATGTTTCTGGGGCTTTGGGTGGAAAGAGTCCTCTTTGTGCACTCAGGGGAGTCCCGGAGGGTTCAGCCAGCAGGGGCCACCATCCTGTGACCAGGGGTCTGGAGATGAGTGATGCGGGAAGGACAGCGCCCCGGTGGAATTAGTTCCAGGGAAGGGATGCTGTTTCAGGAGTCTGGGGATTGTCTCCGTTGTACACATTCTAACTCGAGCACTTTGTCTGTCCGTGAGAATCTCGGTTTTGTACACTTGGCTATCAGTGTGCCTCACCAGCTCCAGCCACCACAAGAGGAAAATATGCAGCCGCTTGCCATATTTTACCAATGACCTGCTCTGCCACGTTGACTTTCTCTGTGTTCTGTTTGTGCCATGTGTGCCCTTGCGGGAAGGGCACACATGGGAAGCCCTCTCAGGGGGCGTGTCTCACCGTGTTTTCTGTGCTTCACTGCAGTTCACGTAAACAAACGGGATATCATCTTCCTTTTGGATGGATCCGACAACGTTGGAGAAAGCAATTTTGCTTATGTGCGTGACTTTGTAACCAACCTAGTTAACAGCCTCGATGTTGGAAGTGACAACATCCGCGTTGGCTTAGTGCAATTTAGTGACACTGCGGTCACGGAGTTCTCTCTAGACACTTACCAGACCAAGTCAGAGATGCTTGCTCACCTGAGGCGCTTGCAGCTCAAGGGGGGCTCAGGCCTGAACACAGGCTCTGCCTTGAGCTATGTCCATGCCAATCACTTCACGGAGGCAGGCGGCAGCAGGACCCAGGAACGTGTGCCTCAGCTGCTGCTCCTGCTCATGGCGGGGCCTTCTGAGGATGCCTATTTGCAGGCCGCCAACGCCCTGGTGCGCGCAGGCGTGCTGACCTTCTGTGTCGGGGCCAGCAGGGTGGATAAGGCTGAGCTAGAGCAGATTGCTTTTAATCCGAGCCTGGTGTATCTCATGGATGATTTCAGCTCCCTGCCAGCTTTGCCTCAACAGCTGATTCAGCCCCTAACCACATATGTTAGTGGAGGGGTGCAGGAAGTTCCGCTAACCCAGCCAGGTAAAGCTCCCACCAGCGTGGGCCCCTCTCCCTCTTCAGATGCCTTCCTGGCAACAGTGGCTAATGAAACCCCAGAGCCGGTGACATGTGGAAGGATGACGGGTGCATCTTGGTTGCACTGGTTGAAGACACTGTGCTAGCAAACTTACACTCTATAGAGCGTTCAGCTATGCTCTGTTCATTCTATCTCAGATTCTTTTGGAAGCCGAACAGGGTGAACATTCTAGACCAGTGGTTCTTAACCTTCTCATGCTGTGACCCTTTAACATAGTTCCTCATGCTGTAATGACCCCCAACCACAGAATTATTTCATTTCTACTTCATCAGTGTCATTTTGCTATTGTTATGAATCATGATATAAATGTTACGCAGGATGATCTTAGCTGACCCATCAGATGGGTTGCAGCCTACAGATTGAGAACCACTGCTCTAGACTGAAAAATCCACTAGAAAAGGTAGGGAAGGGGAAAGAAAGGAGGGAGAGAAGGGGGAAAAGGGAAGGAGGGTGAGAGAGGAAGAGAGAAGGGGGGCGTTGACTGATTGAGTCTATTATATGATTATGCCGTAGCATCCTTTACAATCCGAATCCTTCCTTTATATGACATTCTATGTTCAGATTCTGCCATGCGTAAAAAGCTATCTGTTCATCTTCATGCAGCCATGAGTCCGTGTTGCTGTTACTGTGGCAGATGATTATGAACCTCAGTGATTGACATATGAGAGCTACCAGTTTTCTGCCTTCATCACCCAGATGGCTAGCAAGCCTGAGCCAGTGGCTGCCTCA